>NC_083894.1:1214545-1518181 GCF_032452875.1 Bos javanicus
ACCGGGCCAGAGAGCAGCTCCGGAAGCCACTTTCTGGACAGACCCGTGTCCTCAGTTGTAGACTGGAGCTACCACCACCCGCCAGACAGCCTGCAGTGAATAGAAGCAATCACGCCCATGTAGCTTCTGAAAGCCTGGTGGGCAGCACAGTAACAAGTTATCCCCACTTAATCTCCTTCATTTTCCAATGAATACAGCCAGCCTAGAGATAATGTGTTGTAAAGAGAGAGCCCCTTTAAGAGTTGGAGACAGTTCTTCTGTGTCCAGGCTGAGGACTCAGGGTCAGCGGGAATAGTCAGACCCTGATTTGATAAGCACCCTGTGAGATGAACACTTCACCCATATGAAAATGACTGGGAGTTGTGAGGTGATTCCTGCAAAGTTTCATCTCTAAGGCCTCAAAGTTTTCAACCCCAAAATAATTTTGACTGTGGGACACGTGGAGTCCTTACTGGATAGATGTGTAGTTACAATGAATTGAAGTTAGTAGTTTGTATCAATTTAGATTGTTAGGCAACATGAGCAACTTAAAATACATCCTAACACAGGTAAACTTGGATGACGTAGAGTTCGTATTAACCCAAAGATTCACGTGCTGCATGTGTTTGCAATTTTGCTGAATTATTTCCATTCTAATAGCTGTGTCAGCCAGGGCACAGATCATCAATGGACTAGTTGTGTCTCCCTCTGTAGATAAAAACAGCATTGCTCTAAGGACTCTGCAGGTTCCTTGTTGTCCTTGTAACTTACTAGCTGGTCTGACTCTTCATTCTTATGTCTGCCGCTGAAAGAAGATTGGGACTCTCTATTCTGAACACCCACAAGATCCTCTGGAGGTTTTAAACATACCATGCAGACAAGAGAGCCTCTGGGATAATTTTCTCTGAATGAGATTTACTTGTGAACAGCATGTGGCCTTTCTTCCCAAAGAATTGTGACTATGTTCATTGATACCAACACTAGAGGTTAAAATGTGCGACCGAGAAAACAAAAAGAAAGATAATCTTTTGTGTAATTAAGCAAAGCAAAGTACTTGTTGAGGCTTTGGTGCTGGGAGATTTAGAAAGGGCTCTGTGCTCCCGTTCACCTGTTTACCAATGTGCATTTCATCTCTGTTAGGGCTCCAGCGTAGAGCTGCAGACAGCATGAAACTCGTTCTTTGTGTTTTAGATTTGCGGTTCTGCATGAATTTATGATTTTGAAAAAAAAAAGTCACTAAAAAGAGTGTGGTTTCCACACCCACAGCCCCTTTGAGACGGATGGGTGTTACGTGGCTTTTCCATGTCGCCGTGTGAGGTGCAGTAGTGGACGCAGGGATAGGCTGCCGTTGGGTGTTTGATCTGATTTACTCACAGACTTTATTTTCTTGGGCTCCAAAATCACTGCAGACGCTGACTGCATCCACGAAATTAAAAGATGCTTGCTCCTTGGAAGAAAAGCTATGACAAACCTAGATAGCATATTAAAAAGCAGAGACATTAATTTGCCTACAAAGGTCCATCTAGTCAAAGCTATGGTTTTTAAAGTAGTCATATACAAAATCATGTCCAAATGTGAGACTCCCTCCTGATTCCCCCTCTCCTCCTCCCCTCCCCCTCCCCACTTCCCTCCCCCTCCCTGGTTCTCCTCCTCCTCTTCTCCTGGTTCTCCCCCTTCCCATCCCCCGTGGGTCTCAGCTTTTAAACTCAGATTGAATTGCTCCACCGCAGTTTTGGGTCTGTGGGCAGCAGCTGATGGGACTTGGCGGCCTCCACAATCACATGAGCCCATTCGCTATAAAAAAGCTTTCTCTCACCTGTACACGGATCCATCCTCTATCAGATCTGTTCTTTGGGGGGCCCTGGGTGACACTACCCACCTGCCAGGGACTGGCCACGTGGCTGCAATTGTCCAGATACTGTGGAGCACAATCCAGTCTGTCCCCAGGGCTCACTCAGCATGGCTGTTACTGTCCACTCATGCGGCAGGTCTCACATCTTGGGTGGCATTGAGATAGCCCCGACACTGGTATTGATGAAGAGGAGGTCTGTGGAGGTGGCCAGGGGGTTAGGACTCACTTACGTCCAGGGTTATGGTGTCACTGGGGCTCGACCTGTCTCAAATGTGGTCCCTGGACTGGAGTCCCTTGGACACTTCTGAGGAGGAGGTCAGTGCTGGTCTGAGGCTGGTCTGAGGGGTGATCCTCGGGCGAAGGATGGGATGTGGAGGGACTCTGACTGACTTGGCGGGTGACCTCACACCTGAGTCTGTTTTCCAGATGAGAGCGCCTACCTGTGTCTACCCCTCCCCCAGAATAGCTAACAGAACTGTGTTCGGAAGTTTGGTGTGTGTAAGTCAGCTCAGCAAAGCTCTGTTTATGGACTGAGGGTTGCATGCAGAGCAGCCCTTCATCCCCCACGGCACCTCTCCTCCTCCCCCACTCCACCCCTCCTCCTCCCCTACCCCCTCCTCCTCACTGCTGTCTCCAGGGTCAGAGGAAACCTCAGAAACAGGCAACATGCCCCATAGAAGGCACTCTGGGCATAGCACAGGAAGGCTTTGCGCCAAGACTGGGAATGCAGTGAGGATGTGAGTGATTGTTATTCAGAATGTCGTCAGTAGTGTAAATCACGTGTATTGAATGCCAGAAGTGTTGAGGTGTTTCTTGGTCCTGGGGCTCCAGGAAAGCCTGGAGAAGATGTCCACAGCAAGCCAGTGATGCTGGCGAAGCTTGCTGCGCCAGGCAGGAGGGTCTCAGGGACTCAGGTCTGCCCCCGGGCTACTCGTGAAGTCCGTGTGAGACATCCCAGGGAGCTGACCCCCGAGTAGGTGCGGGAATGTTCCGGGACACACAGACTCGCATGTGCTTCCTGGGGCTTCACAGCCCAGGATGGCTGGCGAGGGCTGAGGATTGTGCTGACCGGGGCCTTGACCAGCATCGTGGTGTGGACAGGGCTTGTTTTTTCTGGGGACCCAAGGCCGATCCAGCCGTGCTGTCCCCTGGCCTTGGGGTGGCTGGCGGGGCCTGGAGGTCCCAGGCTGCGGATGCCGTGCTCCAGGAGCCTGTCCTTGGACTTGGGGCCCATGCTGGGTCCACGATTGCTGTGTCTCCAGGTCCTTGATCAGTCACATTTGCATAGATCCTGTTCCTGGGAAGGCCATGTTCTGAGGTTCCAGGTGGACATGAGTTTGGGGCAATGGTGGTGAGTGCTGTCCCCACAGGATACGCCTTGTGTTCAGCTCAGTGTGCCGGGCACCGTCCTCCTTGAGGGTGTCTGCAAGGTCCCTGCCGGGGCACCCACAAGCCCCCAAGACTGGCCCAAGCTCGCTCCTGACTCCACGGTCCCTTTGTTGTTGCTCACTCGAGTCCCCATTCGTGGGGACCTGTTATAACTGTGTTCTAAGTGTGGCAGGGTGGGCTGGGTGAGGATTCCATGCTCTGGGTGCCCCATGAACTGCCAGCTCTGGGAGACGAGCCTCTCCCAGTCAGCAGCACTTGGGCTGGGAACTGGTCAGATGCCAACTCGAGCCCAGAGACACGCACGCAGGGTCCCCAGAGCCTTGGTGAACGGCCCAGGGCGTGTGCAGTGGATCCTGGCTCATGCTGTAAACCCTTGGTCTTCACACGCTGACCAGGCTCCGGAATAGGGAGCCCGGCGTGGATGGACTGCTTCTCCCGCATGGGGAGCTGGGATCCTGGGGAGGGGCAGGGAGATCCCAAGGGTCTGCACGCAGGGTCTGCTGGCTCCTCCTGGGGTCTCCGCGGGGCAGCTTGACAGCACCTCCTGCTCTGCCCCGGGTCCTCGCTGTCCGTGTTCCGTGGGCACCCACACTGACCCCAGCTCCCAGCCGCCCACGGCTCCCCTCAGAGGATGGCCTTGGCCAGCTGGACTTCCCTGCCCAAGAGCGCCTCCGTCCCGCTCTGCCTCGTCCCTCCAACCGAGTCTTGAAGAGTAAGGGCCACGGGGCGGGGCTCGGCTCCTGGAGGAGCGGGGTGATGGGCCCCCGGCCGCTGCCATCCGTAGAACACCTGCCCCAGGGCCTCTGACCGGCTGCCCCCTGGGTCGCTGGAAGGGCCTCTGGCCCGTGGGGCTGCCGGGTGGGCCCTGTCTTCCTGCCCAGGAGGAGGGAGGTGGTCCGGAGCCTGCCAGTGGCAGGCTTCCCTGGGCTGTAACTTTTCAGACCCCGGGGAGCCCAGCGGGACTGGGAGCTGCCTGGTGGCGGGGCCTCTGCCGGACCTGCCCACTCACTTTCCAGAGGCCGCGTCGGCATTGCTGACGCTCCCCAGGAAGTTGCCCATTTATGGCCACTAGAGCAAATGATATCATCACAAGAGGTGGCTCCTGTCTAAATGGGGATCATTTGTGAAATGAGATTATAGACGTTTCTCTGGAAAACCAGGAGGCCGAGCACCTGCCTTCTGGACCTGAGGTCCGGGGGCTGGGGCAGCAGCAGAATGAAGGTGCACCACCCCGGGGCCAGTGCCCTCCCAAGCAGGGGGGCTCCCTTCCCTGCCTGGCGCCAGTCGGCCCCCGCATCCACACGGAGTCGACTCCAGCTCCGTGTTTTCTGTGAGGCTTGAATATATGGGACATGCATCGCAGTCCCATGCCCGCCCTGCTGCAGTGCACTTGTCTGGCGGAGCCCCGTGGCCGCCTGGTCCACACCGTGCCTGCCCGGCCCGGGAGCGCGCTGGGCCGCCTGCGGCCTCGCTCTCCTGCAGGGACGGTCCACCCTCCTCCCTGCGCACGTCGCCCCGTTCGCTGAGAAGCCTCCTGCTCTTTGCATTTGGACGCTGCAGGCAGCACGGCCAGAGTCCTGCCTTGGTAAGTCCAGGGTGACTGGTCTCCACTTCCCGTTGGAGGTAGAGGCACTCCCACCCGTGTGGTGGCCTCAGGCAGGCAGCCAGAGCGGTTAGCACGACTAGTCAGTCTCCGGGAGCAGCTCGCCTCGGCACTTTGCAGCAGGCTCTCTTCCGTCCTCCCCGCAGCATAGGTTGCTCTGCCTCTATGAGTGGGACACTTATCTTCCCTAGACTGGCAGCAGCCCCAGGAGCACCCTGACTGCCATGGAGGCTGGGGGAGAGGGCTGGCCCGGCGGTCCGGGACAATGCCGCTATCATTCTAAGAAGACAGAATCAGTCTCCAATTAGCCCCGGTTCCTCTAATCACTGAGCACTGGAGCCGTGGGTAAGGCAGGCACAGTGCTGGCTGCCTCTCCGTTTATTAAGGCAAGGCTGCAGCAGCTGGGCTGCTGGCTTCAATGTCCCTTTGGGAGCGAGTAAATCCAGGGACCTGCGGTTATTAAAACCCATGTTTTCATGCAAGCTGTGGGGAGAAGAGCCTGTGAAGACGGCTTCCTTTGTAATGCCTGCTGCAGCCAGAGCCCTGCTGCTCCCGGCAGCTGCATTAAATAGGATGAAAGGAAGGGGAAGGTCTTTGAGATGCTGGGAAGCACTGCTTGTGTTTATGCCGTGAAAGCTGAAAGCCCCTTCAGAAGCAGGAGGTTTCGGTCTGTAGCCGGCAAGCTGCCATCCTATCCTGACGGAGATGACAGTGCTGGGTGTGCAGGGAGTCGCTGAGGCTGAAGACGAAACTAGCTTCTGAGCGACATGCTGGCAGAGGGTCCCCACAAGCTGGGTCCCTAGAGGGCTATGGGCAGGGACGTGGTGGCAGTGCCTGGCGAGCCTTGAGCAGCGAGCTGAGGGCGTTCCTTCTTATGCTGCTGCCCTGCTCTGCTGATACTGTTCTGCTTTACCTTGTGCAGAACATGCCCCCTCTAAAGAGAAGCGGCAGCCCTTCCTAAGGAGAGGCTGTCGATGGGGTCATTATTCACTCAGGCATCTGGGGAACTGGTTTACAAGTTCCTTCTGCGAACGGCCAGGATGCCTTGTGTGTAGACGGTACACTCTGTGAAGACCTGAGCACGTCCAATAAGAAGCACTTACTGGTTTGCCATATTTAGGTGAATACTGACTGTTTCATTCATAATCTTGTCCCCAGAGCTCAGGTGCATTTCCACGCACAGGCTCTGTGTCACTGTGGAGTATATGGTGACCTTTGACTTGTCCAGGGAGCAGAACTGTCAGTGGAACTTTCTCTGGCTTGTGAATCACACTTCGTTCTCAGCAACAAGTGTTAGCCCAGGATCACCGATCACAAATGTCACTCACTGAACTGGGGCTCTGCACAAAGGGGCAGGGTCCCCAGGGAGTGATTGGAAGGGGCCTTGGTGGGATTTGGGGCAATGCAGACAGTTTGATTTAGCTGCACGTGTAGAGAGGTCTGGGCCGGGTGTGAGCAGATGCCACCCAGGGAGCACATGACATCTGACCCTTTAGTTCTCAGTCTGGGTTTGCAGCACTGATTCAACAAGTGTTGGCAAGTAACAAGTATCACTTTTTTTTTTTTTTTTGCCAACTCATTTTAATCTATTTATGGCTAAAACAAAAATGAATAGCCTGAAAAAAAGTCTGTATAGTAACACTGTTCAAATTGGAAAACTGTGAGGTTATACCCAGTTCTGTGAACATGACACAGAATAGACCTTCTGCAGTCAAAGTAGAGATGCCCTCGGAGGCTGGCGTCTGTTGGCGGGTAAACGCTGTCTTTCTGCTCTGGTCAAACCGGCAGCAAGAACTTCACAGTGCTTTTTGTTTTCTAAGCAACGTTGCCTCATTTAAATGCTGGTAGCTTTCTTTTTCTAAATGAGCAAGTCTTAACGGTAGAGGACCAGACTGACTGCCTCTAAAGAAAACAGACTCTACGCAGGCTGGATGGCAACCTTCCACATGCTGGGCTCTGTCTGAGACAGGAGGGCTTGAGACAGACAGTTTCCTCTCCTCTGGGTCCACTGCAGGCTGCTTGGGCCTGGGTGGTCATTAGGAAGAAGAGAGTAAGAACAGGACACTGACACTGCCCCGCCCCTCAACACGCACACTCCAGCTCCAGCATCACGCACACACGCACACACACCCCTGCTCCAGCTTCACACACACACACACGCACATCCCTGCTCCAGCATCACACACACACACACACACCCCTGCTCCAGCATCACACACACACACACACACACACACACGCACCCCTGCTCCAGCATTTACACACACACACACACCCCTGCTCCAGCATCTTACACACACACGCGCGCATGCACACACCCCTGCTCCAGCATCACACACACACACACACCCTTGCTCCAAAATCACACACACACACGCACCCCTGCTCCAGCATCTTACACACACACGCGCGCATGCACACATCCCTGCTCCAGCATCACACACACACACACACACCCCTGCTCCAGCATCACACACACATACCCCTGCTCCAGCATCACACACACACACACACACACCTCTGCTCCAACATCACCCACACATACACACCCCTGCTCCAGCATCTCACACACACACAGACACACTCACCCCTGCTCTAGCATCACACACACACACACACACACGCCCCTGCTCCAGCATCTTATGCACACACACACACACGCAAACACACCCCTGCTCCAACATCACACACATACACACACACACCCCTGCCTCACCACACACACATACCCCTGCTCCAACATCATACACACACACACACATGCACACACCTCCTGCTCCACCATCACACACACACACACACCCCTGCTCCAGCATCATACACACATACACACATATCCCTGCCTTACCACACACATGCACACTCTTGCTCCAGCATCAGACATACACACACACACACCCCTGCATCACCACACACATATACCTCTTCTAGTATCTCTCACACACATCCACAAACATGCACACTCCTGCTCCAGCATCAGACATACACACACACACACACACACACACCCCTACATCACCACACACACACACACCTCTTCCAGCATCTCTCACACACTCACACACACCTGCCTCACCACACACACACACACACTCCTGCTCCAGCATCACACACACACACACCTGCCTCACCACACACACACACTCCTGCTCCAGCATCACTCAACACACCCAAACACACCCCTGCCTCACCACACACACACATTCCCGCTCCAGCATCACAGACACACAGACACACACACACCCCTCTGCCTCAGCACACACACACACTCCTGCTTCAGCATCACGCACACACACACCTCTTCCAGCATCTCTCTCACACACCCCCCGCACACCCCTGCATTAGAGGATGCCTCTAAGGAGGCAGAGGTGAGTGCATGCAGCCCTGGCCATGGGGCGGGAGGCACAGGAAGGCTGTGTTGAGGCCGCTGTGTGGTTACAGTCCCCCTGGGGTGTGGGGCTCCCGTTTGGACCAGACGCCCCCGCTCTGTGTGTTTGTAACCCACTGCACAATATGTGTGCGGTATTTCTGAACATACACTCCCACACGCTCACTGTGACCGCCTTGGTCCCCATTTGAGCACAGATACCCCTCCTGGTGCCTCTGCTCAGGGACCATACTCGGAGGCTAGTGCCTCAACTCTGAGTCAGTACATGTTTTTCAAAGACACAGCATCTGCCAGAAATTTGATCATTGGGTCATTATTTTATTCATGATTATTTCAAGATAATAACTGGTAGTAAAATTAGCATTCTTTCTCTGACTAGCATCAGGGAAAAAGTCATAACATTTCTATTTAGAGAATAGTTATTGTGAAATCGCTTTCCTGTGCACACATATTTGTGAAAACCGCGCCACGTTCAGTGGGCCCGAAAGCGGTGTGTTTGGTGGGACTGTTTCGTCCTGCCACGTCTCACTTGGCAGAAAGTGTTTGGTTCCCATACCCCGCGGGTGAAAAGCGCAATACGCGCTCTGGGTCCTCTGGGTGCTCTTCTCCCCTGACCGACGCTGGGCAGAGGCCGGCCTGCGGCTCCTGCAGCGCAGGAGGGCTCTGAGGGCCCCTGCGCCTCCCCGGGTCTCAGGCAGTCTCAGGGCCCCGTGCAGTTGTGGGGAGCTGGGGCAGTGCACAGACGCCTGATGCAGGAAGCGCAGCACAGCGGCCCCTCCGCAGGGCTTTCCTGAGCTGCCAGCAGGCGGGGCACAGAGCTTCCCTCTGGGTGTCAGTGCGGTTCAGCTGGCAGGGACCTTGTGAGGGCAGGGGTTTCCAGTCTGTGCGCCCCACCCACGCCCTTCCTTGTCCTCAGGCTGTGTCCAGGGCATGTGCGGTTCACCAGGCCAGGAAGGCTGGCTCATCTGGCCGAGTGCACGTGTCACCAACGGGTCCCTGCAGGGCCGGGCTGTGCTCTGTCCCGGTCACGACTCAGAACCTCCCTCCAGGCCTGCAGCCTTTCCGTCCCCCAGGCCTTGAGCACCATCCTTTCTGTCCTGCCGGCCCTGCTGGCCAACCTGCGCCAGCCTTTCCTTTGGCTTCATTGTTGAGCTGAGCCTTCTGTCTCCTCCATCCAAGGAAGAGTGGGCACTCTGACCTGGGCCTCACCCCACCCAGTTCTAGGCCTGTGTCCCCACCCAACATCCACGTGTCCCTGCCTACAGGTCTAGACCTGCTTCCCTCATGTCCTGCCTAGTGAGCGGGGATGGAGGTACTAACCCTTTATTCCCATGGGGATAGGGGGACGCTGACCCGCCGGGTCCCATGGGGATGGCAGGATGGCTGACTCCCGGGTCCCGTGGGGATGGGGGGGCGGGGCTGACACCTGGGTTCCATGTGGATTGAAGGGGTGCACAGCTGTTTCAGGATCTGATTTGGCACAGCCATGGCCATGGGGCATCAGAGAGGGAAGGGCACCACTGTGCAGATGCTCGGGTCCCCAGCCTCCCACCACATGCGCCACCCTGCTCCCTTCAGTCTCCTCCTGGGATGACTCATGTGTGTTTTCAGGCCTCCTGGGTTCCATTCACCCCAATTTCTAGACTTCATCTTTCTCAAAGCACTTGTGCCGAGGGTCCATGCTTACAAGGGCTGTCTAGGGCACTCAGCTTCAAGGTGCGTTTGTGCACACGCGGTTTAGATTTTTCCTTTTTTATTTTTATTTAATTCTTTTCATGTGTGTGTGTCATATCTGTAAAATGAGTATCCTTTATCACCCACTTACTGAATCAAAGAATTGTTCAGAGCGTGCTGGTCTGATGAGGTTCTAGGAGCTGTGTGCGCGTGAGGCCCGCATACAGCCTGGCCGGGGTGCCCCTCCCTGCATGAGGGGTCTCCACACGGGGCAGCTGGCAGGTGAGTGTCGAGGGCAAGAAGCAGGGACTCACCAGCCATCGCCTCTCGCTCTCCCTGCTCCCATTTCCGTCAGGACTGCTGGAGGCTGTGCTATAATTCTCGCAAGAAAGCAGCTTCCGCCCATCAACTCTTCACCATCTTTGTCGCAGGAGTGTCTCTTGAGTGTCCGCTTGATCTGTTGAAATCTTCACGTTTGTTCTCAAGGATAAGCGTGTTCTTGAAAGCCCAGACGTCAGATCTGTGCTTGTGTTATTCTTGGGAACATGGCACCTGCTGAGTTTCACTATGGGCCCCCCTGGATTCTGGGCCCCAGAGGGAGGCAGGTCTCAGTTCAAAGATATTTTTGTTTCCTAGTGAGAGAAACTACCTTAGTGTCTTAATTCCTGCATCCGTAGGCATTAAACATTGGGAGATGGAAAGGAATGTCCCCACCTCTATTCTTTCCTATTATCAGATGATAAAGCTGTGGGGTGATTTTGAAACATCGTTTGCTCTGTTCATTGGGTTATAAGTAAATTCTCGATGCAGTTCCACTCAAGAAAATTCAGCGCTGCTTAGCAGAGGACAGCCAGCCTCCCGTGGACGCCGGTGCCACCATCAGGGTCCTGCTGGAGTCAGTGTGGGGGGCTGGGCTCTGTCCAGCTGCTGGATGGCTGTGCAATGCAGAAGCCTGGGTGCGGCTCGATGCGCGCCGACCATGGAGGCCAGGCTCCCACCTCGGCAGGGTCAGGTGCACCCTCCTCCTGCCTCTGATGGAGCCCCAGGCCTGAGAGAGGTCACACCTGGAGGATGAGACCCAGGCGTCAGGGAGGGCTGGTTTCTGCCAAGGCTGTGCGGCGTAGCTGGCTCAGGAAGGGAAATAGTCCAGGAACTGATCTGGTGACCCTCCTGTCTGTCCTCCTCCCCATCCCCAGTGTCATCTTTTATGCCCTGGGAAGTCCCCCTGGGCTGAGTGGAGAGCTCTCCCTTTTCTAACGGGCTGTGCAGGGCAGTGGGGCATCTTCTGCCCGGCTTCCCAGTGGGCTGCCTGTCTCCCATCTGTCCTCGTGGGAGGGGCCTCCTGGGTGGCCAAGGGCAGAGCCTGCTGTGGGTGGCCAGATGCCTGCCCGGTGGTCCATGGTCAGGGGGCAGCTTGTCCGTGGTGGCAGCAGCGCCTGCCGCCCAGCTCACCTCCTGCCCACTGTCCTCTCCTCAGTTGGGAGGGGGCCAGAGCCATTTAAGTACCAGAAGCTCTGTGCTCAAATGCAGACACGCTGGGGCCGTCGTCGGCGGTCTCCTCACATGAAATGGGTCCCCGGCCACTGTGCTTGGCTCTAGTCGATGTCCATGCAGAGCTGCAGCTCTAAGTGGTCTGTGTGTCAGAGCAGCTGGCACAGGCATCTGGGCCAAGTCCTCTGCCTTCTCCGCAGGGTGGCGTGGGGAGGCTGAGGACCCATGCATGTGAAGTGTGTCTTGCAGAGAGGAAAAGCATTTCCTAGCAATAGGAAGTTAAGATGGGATGTTTAAGAAAAGTGCTCTCTCGAGAACCCTCAGGTGGATGGAAAAGCTGGGCTCGCATCCTGCAGACGTGGGGCAGGGCCGCCCTAGGAGGAGTTGAGTGTCCCTGCATGCACCCCCTCTCCACACGGTGGGCTCCTGGCCTCGCCTGGATCATCTCCAGGTTTCACATCTGAGCTGGGTATGTCCCTCTCCCCCTGCAGTGTGTGGATTTGGGGAAAGGAGGAGTCTTGGTGCCCCAGGCCAGTGACCTCCCTGTGCTGAGGTCCTGGGCTTGTCACCAGATCCAGAGAGAGGGGCTTGAATAGCCAAATCTGTTGTCTCACAGGTAGGAGGCTGGGCATCCAAGGTTGGGGTGTCCTGGGGCCCCTCCTGAGGTTCCAGGGCTCCCTCCTGCTTTGCCAGCATCGTTGGCTTCTGTGGGTCCAGACGTGCCTCACCCCAGTCTCTGCCTTCCTCTTCACCATTGGTCTCCCTAGGGGCCTCTGGGGCCAGACTCCCTCCCTTGGTCTTGACCAGTCCTGTAGGGGCTCTGTGTGACCCCCCTCTTCACTGATGGCATCTGAGATTGCCTGTCTCCAGTGAGGTCACTTCTGAGCTGCTGGGGGTCAGGACCTCAGCACGTGGGTTTGGGGGGACACAGTTTAGTACGTAACCTTGGTAAGAACTGGTGTGAGGTGCAGCCGTGCTATAGACTCCTGTGATTTGAGGAGCAGGGTGACAGCAGTGTGGCGATGACCTTTGCTGTTAAAGTGCCTCCTTTTCTTGATTCTGATCATCACTGAGCTGTTGCACATTTTGCACAAGATCACTGGACCCCGATTCTGTTCTTGGCTCCACGGTTGATGGGGTTTACACATGTGCATGCTCAGTTGTGTCCAACTCTTTGCAACCTCATGGACTGTAGCCCACCCGGCTTCTCAGTCCAGGAATTCTACAGGCAGGAATACTGGAGTGGGTTGCTGTTTCCTGTTTCATGGATCTTCTGGACCCAGGGGTCGAACCCATGTCTCCTTCATTGGCTCAGTCTTTACCACTAGCAACCTGGGAAGCCCCTGGTTGGCTTTACATTTATAGCATGAGATGAACGTGTCTTCTGTGTTGCTGCTGCTGCTGCAAAGTCGCTTCAGTTGTGTCCGACTTTGTGCGACCCCATAGACAGCAGCCCACCAGGCCCCGCTGTCCCTGGGATTCTCCAGGCAAGAACACTGGAGTGGGTTGCCATTTCCTCCTCCAATGCATGAAAGTGAAAAGTGAAAGTGAAGTCGCTCAGTCGTGTCTGACTCTTAGCGACCCCATGGACTGCAGCCTACGAGGCTCCTCCGTCCATGGGATTTTCCAGGCAAGAGTACTGGAGTGGGTTGCCATTGCCTTCTCCAGTCTTCTGTGTTAGGCCTCTTTTATTCCTCCACAGAATAACCATCTTGCAACAGCGATGCCTAAGCTCACCTGGGGCCTGGAAGGCCATACACTCAGGGCTTTGTAAACTGACAGTTGCCATATGACATTTATTGGGAAATCTGCCCAAATTCCACACCTGAGTTTTGTACTAAAAAAGGTCTCATGAAACCCTGAAGACACTTCTGCTGTGCAGTTGTCCCTGGTGTGGCCCTTCCCCCAGGTGTGACCTTCATCACCCACTGAGGAGAGAAGCCCCCAGGTGTGACCCTTCATTACCCACTGAGGAAAGGAGCCCCAGGTGTGACCTTCATCACCCACTGAGGAGAGGAGCCCCGAGGTGTGACCTTCATCACCCACTGAGGAGAGGAGCCCCAGGTGTGACCTTCATCACCCACTGAGGAGAGGAGCCCCCAGGTGTGACCTTCATCACCCACTGAGGAGAGGAGCCCCAGGTGTGACCTTCATCACCCACTGAGGAGAGGAGCCCCCAGGTGTGACCTTCATCACCCACTGAGGAGAGGAGCCCCCAGGTGTGACCCTTCATCATCCACCAAAGAAAGGAGGTCCCCCCGGTGTGGCCCTTCATCCCACCGTGTGTGACTCAGCCTGGCACACTGCCCTCCTGGTGACAGCCCTGGAATGGGGCTGTTTCCATTCCCATCCTGCAGTTTGCATGGACTCCCCCAGCCAGACTTGATCCCAAACCCAGAGAGGTCCTCAGGCTGCATGCTTCGTGGCCATTTCCAGCTCTGGATATGCACTTGAAGGTCAGGCCAATGAGCAGCTGGACCTGCTGTGTCTTGGGGCTGGTCACTCCTGCCTGCTGCTTCCCTGTTCTGAAATGGGAGTTAGCCTGAACTCCCATCTTCCCAGCCTCTCCACACTCTGCTGTTTCTCCTAGTTTAGAACATCTACTTGTCTAGAAGAATATTAATAATGAAGTAAGCACAGCAGCTAGAGCCATCTTTATAAAATTAATAGACTTCAGGTTTTTTTTTTATATTTGTAATACTTTTATTTTATTTTTAAACTTTAAGAGCAGTTGTAGGTTTATAGAAAGATTGAGCAGAAAGTACCCCCTCATCCACAAGCAGTTTCCTTATTTTAACATCTTGCATGATTGTTGCATCTGTTACAGTTGAAGAAGCAATATTGGTATATTATTGACTGGAGTCCATGGTTTGCAACAGGATTCAGTGGATAGGAACTGAATTGTCCTATCTGTGGCCATACTGTCTGTTCTGTGGATAGCAACAAGTGTACAGTCACGTGTACCCATCATTACAGTGTCTGTCGTGTATCCACGATGTATCCATCATTACAGTGCCATGCGGACTAGGTTCACTGCCTTAAAGACCTTCTGTGCTCCACTTACTCATCCTTCCCTCCCTCAGCCCCTGAGAACCACTGATCCTTGTACTTTCCCCATAGTTTTACCTTTTGCAGAATGTCACGGAGTTGGAACCATACCATCTCTAGCCTTTACATGTGGTCATAAGGCCCCTCCGTGTCTTTTCATTGCTTGAATACTCATTTCTTTTTAACTGAAAAGTATTCATTGTCTGAATGGACCATAGTTTACTTATGCACTTACCTACTGAGGGACATCTTGGTTGCTTACAGGTTTGACAGCTGTGACTAACGCAGCTACAAAGCTTGAGTGCAGGCTTCTGTGTGAACGTAAGCTTTCAGCTCACTGCGCGAGCACCACGGAGTGTGAAGGCTTGTGTGCTGAGAGTGTTCAGTTTTGCGGGAGTCACAGGCTGTCTCCACAGCAGCCATGTATATGATGCCAGTGCCTTGCATGTGCTTACCTGCCATCTGTCTACATTATTTGGTGAGGTGTCTGTTTAAGTCTTTTCTACACTTTTAACTGGGTTGTTTATTTCTCATTGAGCTTTAAGAATTCTTTATGTACCTGTCCTTTATCAGATATGTGCTTTGCAAATATTTTTATCTGTCTGTGACTTGCCTTTTCATTCTTAGGCACTCGGTTCAGTTCAGTTCAGTCTCTCAGTCATGTCTGACTCTTTGTGACCCCATGAATTGCAGCACACCAGGCCTCCCTGTCCATCACCAACTCCCGGAGTTCACTTTAATGTAAATATATATGTATATGTGTACGTATATAGATACATCTTTTTAAGTAGTAATGCCTTCATTTGTTCTGGTTTTGTTGTTAATTGAAACCATATTTGAACAGAGTTTAAGTCAGATTAGCATGGTTAATTGGTGCCCACTCCAGTATTCTTGCCTGGAGAATTCCATGGACAGAGGAACCTGGTGGGCTACAGTCCATGGGGTCGCAAAGAGTAGGACAGGACCAAGCGACAGAGCACTCACTGACTGTGGGCCATGAATAGGAAGGCTCTTACGTTCTGGAGATACAGAGGCAATTAAAACATGATTCATTTACCGGGTGTGGTTATAATCCAGTTGGGAAGATGGTCATTGACACAAATAGCATCAGTGCAGGGCAAGCAAGACCGCCCTCCTGAGAATCTGCGGGCACAGAGCCGTGGGGACCTCAGACAGGAAGTTGCTTTGATCTGGGTTTGAGGGACCAGTGCAGTTCACAGAGGGAGTAGGTTTTGATTGGACTTTGAGGTGCAGATGAGGTTTTCACCCCAGAATTGGAAGAAGTCATTTTCACCTGACAGACGGTGGGACAGGCATCAGAAAACTGCTAGCTGTCAAGAAGGGCCGGGAGGTGGTTAAGCAGTGGTTGAACAAGGGCTGGAATGCCCATGATCTCCAGCCTCTCCTTCTCCCCCTGCATGGGTCCTCTCCATCCTTCCTGGCATTGCTGGTGCCATGGCATGGTGATGGTCCCAATTCTACAGACAAGTCAATGGGGCCTCTAGCAGATGGAGTCTGGCTGAGAACCTGTGTTTTGGACTCAAGTGCAGTGGGGAGGCCTGACCCCAAGGGGCCCCACGGGCTCCTGCATGGGCTGGCGCTGGGGGCAAGCACATGTGGATTGCCATGTCAGAACTTTCTGCTGCTTTTTTTCCCCCGCTGAGTGCTGAGCTTGCTGTCAGGCACAGAGCGGGCAGGTCACAGTCCTCACACAGAGATCGGGGCTGTGTGAGACAGACATTGGCCCTCTCAGAGCTGGTCTCCTTCCCCTGGAGCCTGGGGACCTTGGGCTCGGTTTGTGCTGTGAAGGTGGCCAGTCGTTCTGCCCTCAGGCTTGAGCAGAGTGAGGGCAGAGTAAAGGAGTAGAACTTACACTGTTACAGAGGAGAGGGCACAGAGGGAGACAGAGGGGAAGAGTGAAGGGGAGACAGAGACAGAGAGGGCGGGGCAGAGTCAGAGAGAGACAGGGAGAGAGATAGAATCAGAGAGAGAGGGAGAGGGAGAGAGAGAGAATCAGACAGAATCGGAGAGAGACAGAGAGGGAGAGACAGAATCAGAGAGAGGCGGAGGGGCAGAGACAGAATCAGAGAGAGGCGGAGGGGCAGAGACAGAATCAGAGAGAGGCGGAGGGGCAGAGACAGAATCAGAGAGAGGCAGAGGGGGAGAGAGATAGAATCAGAGAGAGAAAGAGAGGGAGAGGGAGAGAGAGAGAATCAGACAGAATCGGAGAGAGACAGAGAGGGAGAGACAGAATCAGAGAGAGGCGGAGGGGGAGAGACAGAATCAGAGAGAGACAGGGAGAGAGAGAGAATCAGAGAGAGAGGGAGAGGGAGAGAGAGAGAATCAGACAGAATCGGAGAGAGACAGAGAGGGAGAGACAGAATCAGAGAGAGGCGGAGGGGGAGAGACAGAATCAGAGAGAGGCGGAGGGGGAGAGACAGAATCAGAGACAGACAGGGAGAGAGATAGAATCAGAGAGAGAGGGAGAGGGAGAGAGAGAGAATCAGACAGAATCAGAGAGAGGCGGAGGAGGAGAGACAGAATCAGAGAGAGACGGAGGGGGAGAGACAGAATCAGAGAGAGGCAGAGGGGGAGAGAGATAGAATCAGAGAGAGAAAGAGACAGAATCAGAGAGAGAGAGGGGGAGAGACAGAATCAGAGAGAGACAGAGGGGGCAGAGAAGGGGTGAGGAGACAGAGAGGGACACACAGAATCAGAGAGAAATCAGACAGAGACAGAGAGGGAGAGATAGAATCAGAGACAGAATCAGAGAGAGACAGAGAGGGAGAGACAGAATCAGAGAGAGGTGGACGGAGAGAGAGAGAGAATCAGAGAGAGAAAGAGACAGAATCAAAGAGCGAGAGAGAGGGAGAGAGACAGAATCAGAGACAGATTCAGAGAGACAGAGAGGGAAAGACAGAATCAGAGAGAGACAGAGGGGGCAGATAGGGGGTGAGGAGACAGAGAGGGACACACAGAATCAGAGAGAGATCAGACAGAGACAGAGAGATAGAATCAGAGACAGAATCAGAGAGGGAGAGACAGAATCAGAGAGAGACAGAGGGGGCAGGGAGAGGCTGAGGAGACAGAGGGAGAGACAGAGGGAGAGAGGACGGAGCCCACTGAGCTGTCTGTGCTGCTGAGCGCAGGGTGGAGTGGGGTGAGAAGGGGCTCAGAGAGGCCCTGAAGCCCGTGCCTCCTCTCGACTCCGGGAGCTGGTCTCCTAAGACCTAGTTATGAGTCACAGATGCTCATGTTATCAAGTTTAAAAAAAAAAATTCGTCAGTGGTTAATCCATACTAGGTCACATCCACTTACATGGCACTCTGAGCAGTCGTCCTGTTTATTGTACTGAAAATAGATTGTGTTAAATGTTACTTTAAGAGAGTAAAATATTGCCTGGAATTCTGAGTTCTAAATTACCTAGATCCAGAATGTTTTTGAAAATGAAGAAGCCATGGATATTTTGATAGTTTAACCGTATAAAATTATATGCATATATTACTTCATTTGCATACACAGGTATTATTACATTTGGTATATTAAAATAAGGCTTTACTCAAGAGATGATTACAAAATCTAATTAAATTTGCATTAATATGTTGTTGCACATTTTTTTAACTGAACAATAACATTTAAACCTGCTGTATGTCTTAACATTTGCTAGTTCCTGAAATCATAGTAATAGTCATAACCAGGGTAGTAATAGTAACAATAACATTACCTCCTAGGGTTTACATGACATTAAAGTGCTCACCCACACGTGCTCCTCACGGTTCCCTCACATCAGTCGTACTTAGCCATCACTATTGTCGTCATTACATTTCTGAGCATAATGGGGTAAATAAGTACTTTAGGAGGAATGTGTCAACAGTGTGCTGCTTTTCTTTCTGGTTCTGTCCATTCATGGCAGTTGAGTGAGTCTTCCCCGGGTGCAAGTCGCCAACAGTACTAGGAACTCCCTAAAACGGAAAACACCATCCTGTGTTCTGAAGGTCACGTCACCCGCAGAGTCAGAGAAAGGAAGAGAGTGGCTTCTAAGCTGATGCCAGTCTCTCCCTGGTCTTCTCAGCCCCAATCAGGTGACAGGAAGATGTCCCCTAAATTCTAGGTTGAATCAGGAGAGGAAGCCCCCGCTTCCCCTGAAAGGAGGGCAGAAAGGGACCTTGTTCCTTCTGGGAAAGGGTGGGCCTACCTGCAGTAGAGCAGCGAGCTCCCTCCCCTACCTGGGACAAAAGCCTGCAGGCAATAGACACTTCTTCCTGATACTTTTTATTTTAATCTTTTCGAGACAGAACTCAAGTAGCACGTTGCAAACTGTACTTAAAATTTGTTGTGTTCATAATTCAAAACAGTTTCATGGACTTTTTGCAAAAAACAAAAACATTGTTCAGACTTATTTTTTTTTTTTTCTTTCCCTTCTTTGACTCTGGTCTTCAGACTTCTACATGCTCTTTGTTTTTTAAGCCTTTATTGGAGGGTGACAGTGCTGTCTGGATCTGGTCAAGGGTGGGAACAGCGAGTCTGGCACCAGTGCAGCAAGTGTCTCCTCTATGCAGAGGGCGCCAGGGCTCCGGGAGGCAGACCCGTCACACACTCAAGGACAGCTAGACTCAGGGAAAACATGGCCTCTGGAGCCCACCTGCCAGAGAATCTACGTTGGCATGAGCCAGGCTCAGCCCCTCGGAGCTCAAGCTGTGTCAGTCTGTCTCCATCCACAGTTGTCTCCTAGTGGAAGATTAAACTGGCTTATTTGAGAACAGCTGGGTATACCGGAGGTGGTCATCTCACAAGAGGAGTGTGTAAGGTTTTACCTCGATTAGAAACCCGGTAGGAACAAACTGGCACTTTGTGGAGATCGTCAATGGTGACTGATTTGATTTGGGAAAAGTAGAGCTCAAATGGGCTCTTCCTGAAACCACTTAAAATGAAGCGGGTTCAGTGGATTTGGGTATTATTCCCTGGTCATATTCATTTAAAACTTTAAACATAAAACTTCTTTATAAAAGGGTCTGTTATGGGCTTATAAATAAATTATACAGAAGTGTTAAAATGCATGTCAAAATCCATATAAAAAAGAAGAGAAATATTGGCTACAGTTGATTTCCTAGTTGTGAGGTTAGGCTCGGGGTTTACAACAGTCACAACAAGAAATGTGGTCAATTATAGAAAACTCTTCCTCAAATGAGAGGGACACGGAACATTCCACAGAAAGCCTTCCTTAGTGGACGCTGGGAGATGTGAGCCCAGCCCCCTCTGCTCACCCCCATCTGCCTTCCACTGACCCTGGGACGGGGCCTCTGCTCTCAGTGATGACTCTGCGCAGCCCCTTTCTTCTTTCTTTGTAAGAAGCCACCAGCCTTTTTAAACAATTAATGAATTAATTTTTGGTTGCACTGCATCTTTGTTGCTGCGTGTGGGCTTTCTCTAGTTGTGGCGAGAGGGGGTTTACTTTTCGCTGGGTTGTATGGGCTCCTCATTGCAGGGGTGGCCTCTCTTGTTGTGGGTCACAGGCTCTAGACACGCAGACTTCAGTAGTAATGGTACACGGGCTAAGTTGCTCTGCAGCATGTGGAGTCTTCCTGGGCCAGAAATCAAACCCGGGTCGCCTACATTGGCAGATGGATTCTTATCCACAATGCCACCAGTGAAGTCCTCTTTATTTCTGATTTATTTTATTCTTTGTTTCTTGCTTAGCAAATACCAGATGTTATGGGGGATTTTGAAGTCATTTTTACTCCTTTATGAAGTGTAAGCTTATATTGACTTTGTTACCCAAATTTATACTCTGAATAGCTTTAATTGAGCTCATTCATTCCATAAAGTATCACATATTAATATCTGATGAGTATTTTAAGTATGAATTGAGAACTGGCCCTTTCCTCATAATTGTACTTATTGACATCATGAACCTTTGAGACTCAGATCTTAGTGTTTGACTGAACTGGGACAATTGATATGGTATTTATTAATCTTTTGTTAGGACATACGTTTCTAAAGTAGATTGTTACAAAGGATTTAAGAGCATTAATTTTGTGTGCCAGCTCTGGTTCCCCACTCAGCAGGTCATGAAAGTTTGAAGTCGGAATGATGAATGTACCTTCACAAAAAAAGAAAGTTCTTATTTTGCACCACAATGAATTTTTCCTAAAATAGAAAGTGACTCACGTATCTACGTCTCTAATAAAGGACCGTGCTCCTGGCAAGATGCAAAACCCTAAAGCTACAGTGCTCTTCCCAGCCTTACAAGTCATGGTTTTTTACTGTTTGGTGAAGGCATCTTATTTAGTTGTAAAATAAAGCAACATTTCTTTTTCATGAAAGTCTGTCTGAAATCAGGAAGAACTTTAATATCCTTTAAAGAGCCGTGGCTTCCAGCGTGTGATGCATGGGTCTTATTGATCGAACCATTAGTATGAGACTCTCTGAAGGACTGGATGCCCACCTCCCACACACACGGTGGCCCACGTGCCTTCTCTCCCACCTGTCCCCCCGTCGATCCAGACCTGGGCTCCGTGTTCTCCACCTCTGCATTTCCCACGCTCTTCTCTCAGCATACAGATGTGCTGAACGCTCTGCCTCTCCTTCCCACTTGAGGGGTGCAGCCAGACCCCCACCTCGTCACCCACACGATCCCCTGCTCCTGCTCCTCAGGGGCTGTGCCTGCTGCCTAATGTCTAATTTTGTGCGACTCCTGCAGTGCTGGGCCATGTCACAGACGACGTCAGGCATCTGCTTCGGTCGTTACTCAGTTGTGGACAGGTCCTCCTCTCTCACCCAAAGTGAAGGAGGTTCTCCAGGTGCCCTGATCCGCTTCTTCTTCCTTGTTCTTGCCTCTGAACCTGCTCAGAGCAGCCCAGGTCCATCGTGCTGTGAGAACACACATCTCCTGTTCCTTTTCCAAGTGGCGGGCATGCTGCTCTGTGGTGCCAGCGGCCCGGCTGCCGCTTCCCCGTGTTCCCTCCAGCGTTAGGCCCTGCCCGCGCCCACAGCGGCTTCGTGCCCCTCCCGGAACCCCTGGTTGCTGGGCCTCCAGCGGGTTTCTGCAAGCGTCTGCTCACCCTCCATCCTGGGTGCGGCCTAGGGCACCCGGGCCTTAGTTTACTATTTGGGTAGGAAGTAGGTATTTTGCAAATGTGCTGAAAAATTATAGATTTGTACCAATTTCCAGGCCAACTAATGCTGTTCTTATTAACTTTGGACTAGTGAACCTAATGAGGAAGGGGAGAGAGGACCCAAAAGAGAACTAGGCTGTGTCTGAGATTTCATGATTTTTCATGGCCAATTAAAAGAATATTTGACCAAACCTGATAGGTGTTTCCCTCTGGAGCACATTGGGAAAACATCCTATGGCAGGCAGCTCTTCACTTACCTGCATCCTGGCCACCCCACGGCAGGCATCCTCAGGCTGTCCTAGTGGCCGAAGTGGCAGGGAGCCGGGAGGAGGGGCGGCGTTCTCGGCCCCGAGGACGGGGTCTCCCCCAAGCCTGCCTTTGCATTTCCCACAGGCACTCCCTGGAATCCAGGCTCCGCTCACAGACGCTGACTTCAGCCCCCAGGACTGGGTGTTCAGCTGGCCTCACTGGGGAACCAGGCCTCTCAGCAGGGGCCGGCAGGGAAGAAACGGCCTGGCCCCTCCTTGTGAACATCCCCTCTACAGACGCCGAGGGCGCGGAGCAGCACTCACGCCAGTGGCATCAGAGCACTTGGCGGGGTGTTCGGGGGGTGGGCCCGTGGACATGGGGCCAGAGACGAGCTCACAGGCAGTGTCACAATTGTCCACTAGACCTGGGGTTCATAGAGGATACAGGAAAGCCTTGCTTTTTAAGGGAATCGTCCTTACTCCTTTTCTTGACTGTGATCACAAACTTAACTATTAAAAATATGACTAATAAGGAAACTCATAGGAAAAGGAGAGAAAAATCACCCATAATCCCACTGCCCAGGCTGCTGAAGTTCTGAGTTGGAGTCTTTGTGTACACATGTACGTCCACACTCTTATCTTTTAACAAAATGTTGACATTTTGCCGTTTAGGGTTTCTCTTTGCTGTCATCATCAACATCTTTCATGTTAGACTGAGATCCTGGAGTCGTGGTTTATCGACCACTCTCGTCCGGGGCCGTGAGGTTGCGTGTCTTCCCTAGACACCCTCCTGCCCCGCGGCCCCAGCTCTGAGTCCCCCAGCCATCTCCCCCTCCGATCCTGCTTTCCAGCAAGGAGCCCAACAGTTCCATTTGCCCGCAAGGTGTGTGATTGGTGTGCTCCTGGAGGCGTGTGGCCAGATGGGCCACCCCCTGTGCAGCATTGACCTGTTGACAGACAGGAAGAGAGAGGTTTATTTTAAGGGGCTGTTTTAAGTAATTGTTGGGCTGGGTGTTCTGAAAGCTACAGGGCAGACTGACGGGTGGAGAGCTGATGCTGCAGCTCAAGTCATACACAGTCAAAGCACAGTCCCTCCTTCTCAGGGACCTCAGTCTGCTGTTAGCAAGGCTTTCAACTGATGGGACGAGACCCCCCACTCCATGCAGGGCAGCCTGCTTCACTTAGGGTCTACCAAATTCAGTGTATTTCCTGCCTAAACACACCTTCACTGCAGCGAGCAGACGAGTGTTTGACCTGATATCTGAAGCCACAGCCCAGTCCTCACGCGCTGTTAACCACCCAGCAGGCCCTCGCTCTGGCTCCTGGACATCCAGGCCCCAGTGATGCCTGAGGTAGACCCTGCTTCAGTGGACATCAACCTGTGGAGGGGTCCACAACCTGCTCCTCCTCATCTGCAGCTGCCAGAAGACAGGTCTGAGCTCTGAGGGGTGGTGAGGAGGGGCGCCCTGGGGAGACGGACTGAGCCCTGAGGAGATGGGTGAGCAGGGCCGCCCTGGGGAGACGGACTCAGCTTTGAGGAGGTGAGGAGGGCCGCCCTGGGGAGACAGTCTGAGCTCTGAGGAGATAGGTGAGCAGGGCTGCCCTGGGGAGACGGTCTCAGCTCTGAGGAAATGGGTGAGGAGGGCCGCCCTGGGGAGACGGTCTGAGCCCTGAGGATATGGGTGAGGAGGGCCGCCCTGGGGAAACGGTCTCAGCTCTGAGGAGAGAGTGAGGAGGGCTGCCCTGGGGAGACGGTCTGAGACCTGAGGAGATGGGTGAGGAGGGCCGCCCTGGGGAGACGGTCTCAGCTCTGAGGAGAGGGTGAGGAGGGCCGCCCTGGGGAGACGGTCTGAGCCTTGAGGAGATGGGTGAGGAGGGCCGCCCTGGGGAGACGGACTCAGCTTTGAGGAGGTGAGGAGGGCCGCCCTGGGGAGACGGTCTGAGCCCTGAGGAGATGGGTGAGGAGGGCCGCCCTGGGGAGACGGACTCAGCTTTGAGGAGGTGAGGAGGGCCGCCCTGGGGAGACGGTCTGAGCCCTGAGGAGATGGATGAGGAGGGCCGCCCTGGGGAAACGGACTCAGCTTTGAGGAGGTGAGGAGGGCTGCCCTGGGGAGACGGTCTCAGCTCTGAGGAAATGGGTGAGGAGGGCCGCCCTGTGGAGACGGTCTGAGCCCTGAGGATATGGGTGAGGAGGGCCGCCCTGGGGAAACAGTCTCAGCTCTGAGGAGAGAGTGAGGAGGGCCGCCCTGGGGAGACGGACTGAGCCCTGAGGAGATGGGTGAGGAGGGCCGCCCTGGGGAGACGGTCTCAGCTCTGAGGAGAGGGTGAGGAGGGCTGCCCTGGGGAGACGGTCTGAGCCCTGAGGAGATGGGTGAGGAGGGCCGCCCTGGGGAAACAGTCTCAGCTCTGAGGAGAGAGTGAGGAGGGCCGCCCTGGGGAGACGGACTGAGCCCTGAGGAGATGGGTGAGCAGGGCCGCCCTGGGGAGACGGACTCAGCTTTGAGGAGGTGAGGAGGGCCGCCCTGGGGAGACGGTCTGAGCCCTGAGGAGATGGGTGAGGAGGGCCGCCCTGGGGAGACGGACTCAGCTTTGAGGAGGTGAGGAGGGCCGCCCTGGGAAGACAGTCTGAGCTCTGAGGAGATAGGTGAGCAGGGCTGCCCTGGGGAGACGGTCTCAGCTCTGAGGAAATGGGTGAGGAGGGCCGCCCTGTGGAGACGGTCTGAGCCCTGAGGATATGGGTGAGGAGGGCCGCCCTGGGGAAACGGTCTCAGCTCTGAGGAGAGGGTGAGGAGGGCCGCCCTGGGGAGACGGTCTCAGCTCTGAGGAGAGGGTGAGGAGGGCCGCCCTGGGGAGACGGTCTGAGCCCTGAGGAGATGGGTGAGGAGGGCCACCCTGGGGAAACGGTCTCAGCTCTGAGGAGAGGGTGAGGAGGGCCACCCTGGGGAGATGGTCTGAGCTCTGAGGAGATGGGTGAGCAGGGCCACCCTGGGGACACGGTCTCAACCCCAAGGGGTGGTGAGGAGGGCCGCCCTAGGGAGACAGACTCACCTCTGAGGAGGTGAGGAGGGCCTCTCTGGGGAGATGGTCTCAGCCCCGAGGGGTGGTGAGGAGGGCACCCTGGGGAGTCAGTCTGATGGGTCAGGCCTGCCTCAGTGGGGGTCAGTGAGAGCCGGGAGCGTGAGCATCCTCAGGGTGAATGATGCCTCACTCCCCTGGAGGTCACATGATTTCGGGCATTTTAATTTTTATTATGCTGTAAAAACGGTTCCTTCCCAGGCCACTAACAGGGTTTGAAGTTCGTCAGGAGGGTCCACAGTGAATCTTAGGGACAGGGAATCAGTGTTTATGTTGAAACTACACACTTTTGGTACAGACAATGAATAATTAACTTTATTTTTCCGGGGAAAGAGTCCTTCGAGTGCTTTTCTGTGTTTTCTGCTGAGGCTTACATTTCTCAGTCCTCTGATGATGCCCATCTCGCAGGGTGTCTTGTTTCTATGGCGACAGCAGTGTGCTGCAGCTCAAGTTCTCCAGTTCATCACGTTGTGAGGCTGCTTCAGGGTCTGTCCACTGCCTCAGATTCTCACTCCTCTGTGTGTTCATCCAGTGTTGGTGACCTGCATGGCCGTGCACACACGTGTTCTCTCCCCACACGCGTGGTACCCAACACAGCCGCCTCCTTCAGCTGCTGGGTGTGAGAGGCAGCTGACAGGAGGTTGTCCCCCAGAGGTTCTGATCCTTGCAGCGTGTGTTCCTTAGTGTTTGTCCTCTTTGTCTCTCTGTGTGGCTTTTGTGTTGTTTTCTGTGGAAAGAACAGAGTAGAAGACAGATTCTCCTTCGTCGCGACTCCAGTGGGTCCCTGGGGCTGGCCTGCCCTGGTCTGGACTCATCTTCCTCGGGGTGTCTACAATGACGGTCAGTCTGCATGGGCCCCGTGACAGAATACCGTGGCCTGGGTGGCTGTGAACAATGGACACTCATTCCCCACTCTGGAGGCCGGACATCCAGGATCAAGGTACCAGGAGTCCAGAGTCTGCTGAGGCCTCTCCCTGCTTCACCAGCAGCGTGTCCTCATGTGGAAGAATTGAGGAGGGGGCTCTTAGGAGAGCTCTGATTCATCCTTGGGGGGTCCCCCCTCATGACCTCATCACCTCCCCTATGCCCCCTTCCGCACACCATCACACTGAGGTCAGGGTCCCACATACGGATTTTGGAGGACACAGACACTCTGTAGTGGTAACCATGGCATCCATTCAGCAGAGGTGGGTCCTCTGTTTGTCCTTCTCTTGGCATTTTTAGAGTGATAGGCACAAAAGCGTGGGAGTGGAGGCTGGGTTGATTTTGGGCCAAATTCAGGAAGGAGAAGAGTCTTGCCAGAGAGTCCTCAGATGGAGGGGGGACCACACATGTCCTCTATCCCACCACCCGATGTGGACTCAGTGACAGTGCCCGTCCCTAACTTGTGGACACACCCCGCCTGCTAGACCCCATGGTCCCCACTCTGGCACCTCAGGCTGCAGGGCATCTGCCAGGCTCTCGGTAGCCGCTGCTGGTCCTGTGTGAGCCTGTTCCCAGTTCCTGTTGTCAGCACGAGGGATGTCGAATAAGGAACTATTTGGGGCTTATTTCTTATTGCTTCCGAAAGTCTTACTTTCATTTTAATAATGGGGCACAAGCAGCCTCTTTTCAAGACAGTTGTGAAGGTCAGAAGTTGAGAGCAGCACCGTGTAGCACATGTAGGCGCGTGGCAGGTGCACAGTGGCCCTAGTGCCCGGGAGTCCCCCTCTGTCAGGCTCAGGGCAGAGCAGGCCTGAGCTGAGAAAGGAAGCCCTCAGGAGGCTGCCCGGTCATGTGACCTTTTCCTCCTTCAATACTAGAAAAAAATGCTTTGATTCTAGAATCCACATGGGAGAGGAATAAAGCAATTGCACATATTAATGAGTTAATTCATTTTTCAATATAGATCTTGAGGCTGAGATGCCCAAGACGTGTTCTGAGTAAATGTTTGCCTGCCTTTCCCTGGGGAGTGTGCTCTGGCTGAGTTTGACACCAAGAATACCTAACAGTTTTAGGGAACTTTGCATATCTTGAAAAAAAGAAGTTTATTTTTCAGCAGTCGAGGTCTAGATGTTAAATGAAAAAAAGACCAAAGTAAACATTTTAAAAAACTGGTTTGTTTAGAAATGCTGTCTCCCTGAAGCTGTTTCGTAATTGCGAGAGCGCAAATATGAAAACGTGCTGGAGACGCATCTGGCTGAAAATTGGACTGGTGTTTGCTCTCTGCATCACGGTGATTTTCCTCAGCTGCCGCAGAGACTGATTATCTCCCAAAATCTTTGTAAGAAACACCTGGGACCCTTGTTAAATAATTAAAATACTGCTAAGCCCTGCCCTCTCTTCTTCCAGGGAGGCTTGGATTTAATAGTTTTGGTTGGGCTCAGAAATGCAGCATTTAAAGTACGTCAGGGTCACATGCATCCCAAGGGGCTTTGGTCAGACATGCCCAGCAGCCTGGGGTGGAAAGTGACCTTCAGTCAGGAGACCCTTGTGATGTGCAGACCTGCCCTCAGCCCTGAGCACTGGCCTTTGGGTGGTCCCCCTGCAGCTGGGCGGGACCGACCGCTCGCTTCCCATCCCTGCCCTGCTCAGCACACGCTCACCCTTCTGATCTGAGAGGCCTGAGAGAGTATCCACACTTGGGAGCAGGGCTCTGGCTCTCTGTAAACCGATGACCCCATGTGAAACTTTCAGGGGCACCTTCCCCAGCCCCTGCCTGGTTCACGCGGCCCCAAGAATGGGTGGACCTAGAACTCTGCGCTCACATCATGGAAGCTCTTACCCACAGCCCTGTGCTTCCAAAAACAGACTCTAAGTTTGGAGACTCAGTTGGAATGAGTCACATCAGATGTGAGATAGACACGCCTGCGGGATGCCTGCTGGCCTCTGCGTCCACATGGCTGTGGACTGACCTTCCGTCTCAAAAGGGCGGCTCTTGAAGCCTTGCGGGCAGACTTGCGGATTCCTGCCAAGGCGCGGACACTGTCTGGGATGCAGCCAGGCTGCTTGCTAGCGGTCGCAGGAGCCTGGCTGGCCTCCACATGCTGATTGGCCCCAGGCTCTGAGGGTGGCCCTTTCTTGCTTTGGGTGCTGCAAAAATCATAAAGTCTCGTGAGTTATTGTGGGCTACGTGAGCTTTCTAGGTGGGGAGTTGTGTATTTCAATATCTGCTTCCTTTAGGGTTGGACCATTGCAGGGTCGTCTCCTCTGGGGCTAATGTCCATTTAGAAAGTATTATTATTATGACATTTTAAGATTGTTTGAAGGCAAAAAGTGAAATAAAGACCTGAGTTTACGGAACTGCTCCCATTCCAGGCATCTGACTTGCTAAAGTTCTTTTGTGCCTTGAAATTTCACTGGATCTGCTCTTGCTTTTTCAACTTGTACGAATAGCTATGAATTCTTCCAAAGGGCTTCTGGGAATTAGTATTTTCTATTAGCAGTTCGAGAAACTTCACAACAATAGAGTTAAAACAGGGAGTCATCTGTATGCTTCGCAGAGATGCCAGCCTGAATGGTTGGTCATTTCTGAGTCCCTGGCAGGTGATACTGGGCGCAGGTCCAGGCTGACTCAGCTTATGGTCCAGCGGCCGCAGCGACGTGGCTTCACTCAGGAGGGACCCTGTCCCTCCGACAGAGGAATCTCAAAGGATGAGGAAGAACCATTACCAGTGGGATTGTGAAGGGAATTCTGCTAGTGGGCCTCCCACAGAAACTCAGCTGCTTCATTTGCCCAAAGTGGCCTGACAAACATTCTTAATTGGTAGATACAGCATTTAGAAGTAGCACAGGTCTTTATGTTTATCCAATCTTTGTTCTGAAGATAATTCACTCACACTTAAGTGATTCCTTCTTCATTTGCATAGAGGTATGTTTAAGACCCTTATTTCAGTAATGACTTCTGCTCATACTCTGTCCTAGGCTTTTATAACAAAGTGAAGGTAGAGCAATAAGTCAGGAGGGGATCCTAGACACCATGGCTGCCGCGTATGGGATACCCTGTTGTGGGGGGCCCGACATCTGGGCCCTGACCCCATCCCTGTCCACATGCGGTGGGTCAGGAGGTTGGAGGTGCTCTGCAGAAAGAGACTGAATTTGAAACATGGATGTAAATTTCTCATAGGTAATTCCAGTGGAAAATCAGCTTCCTCAAGGAGCCATTTGAACCAAAGCATCTCGGCTGCTTGCTTGCTATCCGTGTCAAATCTGCTTTAAAATCAAGCAACACAAGTTGTTTTATTTAACCTGTGTCGTTTGTGGTGACGAGGTCCACGCAAGGGTTCTCTGCACTGGCCCTGCCTGCACATGTCATGTGTCCGAGTGCCCCATGCCGCCCACATGTCCCTGATGTGGGTCTGTCCTGATCCAGGGCAGCAGTGTATAAGTGAAATGGATCTTGAGTTCATGTGCATGAGTGTGCTGTCTCGGGGGTGGGGTATTGAACATGACCCCTGATGGGGCTGGCCATCCAGACTTGTCCACAGGCGCAGGGAGCCCGGGGAGCTATGGACCTCTGCGGTCACCAAATAATTATGTAGGGAAGCTCTTCATCTGTCAAGAAACCCCAGAGGGCGAATCCTTAAGACTTTGCCTCTTCTTAAAACCTCTGAGAGAACTTTTACTGACATATACTTTTACTTAAATGTAATGTCAGTGACTTTCACAGTAGGTTCTCATTTATCAGGAAAGAGAATGAAGTAGCCATGCTTGAAGATGGGAGTTAGAAACGTGTCCAGATGGTCAGTAGCATATGACACAGCCCTGAAAAGAAGGGGGCTTCTGACACAGGAAGCATGATGGACTGAGGGCACTGTGTGCAGGAGGTGTCCAGCCACAGGAGGGCGGATCCTGTGAGTGCGCCTCAGCAAGTCTTCTCAGAGTTGCAGGGCGGGCTGTGGACGGTGGTGGATGTCAGTGCAGTGGGGGCAGGGCAGTTCGGGAGATGAGAGAGTTCTGGGCACAGCGGTGGGGATGTTTGCACAACAGTATGACTGTGCTTAATGCCCCTGTGTGTACTCAGTAATGGTGTGAAATAGTAGATTGTATGTTTATTTTACCAGAATTAAAGCAGCATATATATATATATAAAACAGAGCAATGCAATCCCATGGGAAATGCTCAAAGAGAAAAAAATAAATCGATGTATATAATCATATATATTATAAAATGATATTTGTCATAAATCCCTCTCTTTATGTGAATGTAAATAGTTCAGTGTTCAGTCCCTCTGTGTGGTGGTCACGTCCTCTGTAAGATCAGAGAGAAGCTGAGTGCAGCCCCCAGTGGAGGCCACACACCTGAAGAATGATTTCAGAGGGTGAACCGTGTCCTCTACTAGATTATTATTCGAGACTTTTGTAGATACACATTCTCCTGAGCTGAATGCAAATGGTTGTCATCTGGTCTCTGAAGTGTTCAAGTCCTGGTGGCGGCTACCTTCTCCAGGTCGTCCAGAGGAGGCACACAGGGCCACTCAGGGAGGCGTGGTGCTCCTGCCCAGCATCACGCCCCTCCCACCCCATCCCCACTCCCCAGCTTTGTTCACAGAGGCAACAGGGGGTGCGCGTGGGCAGAGCTCATGTATGTGGACCGGGGCTCATAGTCACTCACAAAGCAGAGGCACTCAGAGAGACATGGGCCCTCTGCCCCCTGGGGGTTGAGGATGGGGTGTGTTGCTGTCAGAAGTGGGATGACAGAGCAGGGCTGTGGGAGGCAGCCTCAGACACCAGGATGCGCTCTGGAAGAAGATTCTCCCCCCATACCAAGCTGGTGACTCGGGGGCACAGAGGAGGGGGAGGGCAGCTGAGGGGACAGGAGCCCTGCCCGGGGTCTCAGGGAGGGCTGGGGGCAGCTGCAGGGTGCCCTGGGGTCCAGGCGGAGTTGGGTCTCCTCCCCTCTGGAGGTGTTTGGATGCGTTCCTTGGGAGGGGCATCTCAAGCCAGCATAGCCTGTGTGACTCTGTTCCCAGGAGCCCTTCCTGGGGGCAGGGGCCCAGCTCCACCCCAGGGTCCAGGAGCTCCATCCGGCGCAGGTCTGGTGAGAATGGGCCCCGGTGAGCCTGACCACCTTCGCTGTGGGGCCCCTTGGCCATCCTCAGAGCCCAGTGGCGTTTGGGCTCAGAACACATGCGGCTGGTGTGCGTGGGGCCAGGACAAACCTTAGGACACAGTGCCCCCTGAGTCCCACAGGGCACAGTGCCTGCCTGGGCCCACGAGCTGCGAGCGGGCTGAAGCCCGGGCGTAGCTGGCGCCGGGGCTGGAGCGTGCTCACCGCTGCTGTCGGTGACAGGTCCGCTGCCTGGGAGGGGAGCCGTCCTCAGGGCCCCGCATCCCTGGGCGGGCCTGGGAGGCAGCCATCCCCAGTTCTTGACAGAATTAAAGGATGTTTTTCTCTAGACAGAGAAGGAGACTTAACTGAAAATTAAGATCGTCCTCAAGGGGCAGGGACCTGAGACAGCAGCGCTTGGCCTCTCCTGGGCCTGTGAGGCGGCAGCTTCACAGCAGCCCCGCACCAGCCACAGGCGCTGCTCAGGGCAGGGACAGGGACAGGCGCCCAGCGTCCTCACAGTGCTTGTTGCGGACGGTGGTGCTGCCCACTGGAGAGCTCCTGTCCCCTGCTGTTTGTGGGGCTCGGGGAACAGCAGAGTTGCTGAGGACAATTATGTGGGTGGAGCTGCTTGGTGAGCGGGACACGCATGTGAGCAGTAGACTGATGTCGCGGTAGCTGAACATCGTCTAGTCATGGGGGCCTCGGCCGGCCGGAGTGCCCAACGGCGAGCTGCCCCGAGGGACTTGAAGATGAGACTCATTCCGCCGCTGGGCTCCGTGGTGCGTAGACCGCTCAGCCTCCCAGAGGCAGGCTCCCTTGCACGTCTTAGATGTGTTCTCTTCTGGGAAGAGTCTTAGCAGACGGCAGAAGCGGGGCAGACAGTCTATTAATAAAATCTACTTACTGCGTCGAGAGGCAGAGTTAAATGCCCCAAAAATGAATTTCCCTTCCTAATAAAATGTGACTTGTGTGCTGCTTGGGTCAGGACATGATCACACATGTGTCTGAAATGAACGCTTGGGGTATTTACAGCAGGGGACATCCCGGGCTTCAAGCTCACTGGGCTTGGCTTCATTGGAGGCCGACTGGGGGTCTGTGCAGTGGGGGCTACAGGGGGTCCCCAGAGGGTCACTAGCAGCACAGGGTGGGTGCTGAGCTTGGAGCCCCTGCACTGGGGTTGGGGGGGCGGGGACCGGACGTGCACTCTTTGGGGGTCTGTGGGCAGAGAAGCACTGAGCCCACGGACATGGCCCAGCCCCCGAGGGTGTCCCGTGGAAGGCCCACTGGGGCTGCTTATGTCCCCTATGGGTCACCTCTGAGCTGGGTCAGGGGACAGTCGCAGCTCAGAGTGGGGAGGGTTGAGCTTTCTGGCCCAGGGCCGGCTGCTCCTGCCCCCTTGGCCAGGTGGAGTCTGAGGTTCGGAGTCAGGCCAGGGCAGGAGGGAAGGCGGAAGTGTTCTTGAGCACCAACTTTGCTGGAATATTTTGTCTTATCCTTGCCCGAGTTTCACACTTCCCAGAGAGCACGTCCCAGACTAGTCCAGGCGAAGGTTTTCCTGGTCTGCTCAGGATAGAGACCAGAGTGGGTTTTGCTCTGGACACCGGCTTGGTGTCTGACCCGTGCCCCAGAGCCAGCAGGGGCGGCTTCTCCTGTGTGTGCCATGGGCCATGTTCAGCAGCGTCCCCAGGATCATAATGGAACCCCTTTCTATCTGGAGAAACAGCACAGCATGGAAGGAAGGCTGGGCCTCTGGACCGCCCCCCACCCAGGGTTCTCTGTGTCCTCTGTGTGACCTGGGCCGCCTCCTAAACCGCCGCGTGGCACAGACTTCCCATCTGAAAGTGGGGTAGAGGCGTCGTCTCCCCACCTGCAGTGGGCTGCATGGCTCTGTCACTCTGACATTCACCTTGAACCCTGATGCCCTGGCGATGGTGTCAGGGGGGCCTTCAGGAGGTGATCTGGAGGTGAGGTGGGTCCCCCATAATGGGAGCAGTGTCCTGACACAGAACCCAGAGCTCCCAGCCCTTCCTCCACGAGGGGTGCCTTGTTGGTGCCCTGGCCTCAGCTTTAGTCTCCAGGCCTGGGAGCATAGTGTGTGAGCCACCCTGCGCGGGGCTGTGTTCCTGCAGCCTCAGTGGATGGGGATGCTCCCTGGCGTGGCTGTGAGAGCTGAAGGGTTTCTGCCTGTAAAACGCACAAGGTAGCACCTGACGTATCACCGAGGCTGTAGGTTTCCTCAGACGGTATGAATGTGGCAGGGTCTCTAGGAGTCCCTCTTCTCCTTGGTGACAGTCCAGATAATCAAGGAGCTGAGGCTGCAGCCATGAGACTCTGAGCTGCAGAGACTCCCCAGCAAGACCGCCGCTCTGTGAAGTCGGGCCGTGAAGACCCTCCTGGGAAGGGTCTGACCAGCCCACCTCCGTGGTCTTCCGATCCAGAAGCCCGCCCCTTCGTTCTGTGTGGCAGGCTGTGCACTGTGTGCTCTTGTGGTCCACCGTGTAGCCCCCACCTGCGGGGACAGTGCAGGAGTGTGAGCCAGTCTGGGAGCTCAGGGCTGGGCCAGGACGAGCCCCAGTTCCCCAGAAGATGGGGCATCACCCTCGGGCCCCCGCCCTGGAGGCCATAGCCGTGGGTCCCCAAGGAGCCACTCCCCACAGTGAAAGCCTCGTCCCCCAACAGGCGTGTGGGGCTCACGGACGATCGCGGAAGCCTGGGGTCCTGGGAGGGCGCCATGGAGTGTGAGAGTATAGCCTTGAGTGGATGTGTTGCTCAGTGAATGTGACTGTCCCCTCACGGACCCCCCCTCAGCCTGAACTCGTGAGGTAGGCGAGACCCTCCCGTTCTGAGTCCAGTCGGTGCTGTTTATTGGGTTTCATGGGTTGTCAAGTGACTGACTGATGGTGAATTCTGCTGGCCGTCCTGCCATCTCCCCCGCGGCTGCCCGGGTTGGAGAGGAAGGACAGACAGGAGAGGTGGCCTTGCTTCCTGAGGTCGGGTGTGGGTGACATGTACGCGGTCCCGGGTGTGCCTGTCGGCAGACTGACAGGCAACCTCGCCTGCAGGCCCCACGCTGTCTCGATAGTTCCTGAAGATTCTGTAATACCCTCCACTTTGGCTTCAGTTTGGGGTGAGGAAGACTTGGAGTCAGAAAGCGTGGGTGTGAATTTGAATCCTCACACAAGGCACTCACCGTTTCCTTGTCCCTTCGGCTCTTGTCCTGTAAGTCTGGGTAATGGTAGGTCCCCCTCAGGGTGTGAGCCGGCAGATGGTGAGGTTGGAAACCTCCAGCACAGTACGTGGGCCGTGGTGGGGCTGAGGAAGAATCAGCTGGCCTCGAGTCTGAACAGGGTTGATGGCAAGAAGCAGAAACCAAAGCAAAACTCAGCAGCAGCCAACAGCTTTTGGCTGAATACGTAGAAGGGAGATCCCAAGGTTTCTTGTGCCAAAGGAAACTGAAAGATAAACCTGGTGCACATCCCCAAACAAACCCAGAGCTGCTCTGAGAGTCGGGAGGGCCTGGGGGACCTTACACATTCACCACACTGCCTCACCTCCTGGATGCTCCTCATCGAGGGTTTGGAAACCCCAGCACCTGCTCTTGGGACAGAGTCCTGTGGGCAAAGCACAGATGGTCTCCAGGAGGACCGCCTGGGCCCCTGCTTCTGAAGCGTCATCTTGAGCGGAGATGTGAAAATGGCCTGGTTTGGGAGGCAGCGCGCTGGGGACGCTGTCATGGTGCTCACCTTTCTCTTGCCAGCAGAGCAAGGCCAGAGGTCAAGAGCAGCTGGAAGTCAGTCTCATTTCAGGTCCAGAGAACAGAGACAGGTGTGTGTGGGGCTCTGGTCTACAGGAGCGTGCACGTAGGAGTGGAGGGGGAGTTGGTTCTGTGGACAGAGGCCAGCAGGGTGAGCTGGAGCCCTGAAGATGCTTGGGTTCCCCTGGTTGGGGAGGCACTGAGTTCAGGCCGGCGTGGCCACACGCAGGAGGCGCCTGAGGGTCCTGCAGGCGCGTAGTATGTGTGCGAGGCCCTCACGCCGATCATCTGCGGCGGTGGGCGGGTGTACACCTCTGTGACCTGAGGTCCATTTGGACCAGCACTCCAGGTTATTCACTGCGCAGCAGCTGCTCACGGGTTTTCAGATTCCTTGTAAGAGAAGCAGGCATCAAGGTTCATGGTGCAGACGTGCACAGAGCATTCTACAGTGAAGCTGTGTGAGCGCCTGCCTGTCTCCAGGTGGGACGGCCCTGGCAAATGATAAAGTGGGTTCCTGAGCTGTGATGATGTGGACAGGTTTTGTGGACTAACCTGATCTTCAGTGGTTTCACCCCGGGTGCTGTGTCTCAGCTCCTCCACTGGTCAGGTTCCAGAGAGCGGGGACTCGGGTGGAGATGAGCCGCAGTTCAGAGGGCGTGTTCCATGCGCGTTTATGCCTCGTGGAGAGTGCACGAGTATGGTTCAGGGCGGGTGGCCCGCAGCACTAGCTGGAGTTCAGGATGCAGGTGGGGGATCTGGGCCCCCAGGGGAGGGCAGGGTGGAGGCCCCCAGGAGCCCCCAGGAGCGGCGTCTGCAGGGTCTCCCCTAAGGCTCCCACTGGACAGAGTGTACCCCAATGTCTGTGCTACTCAGACGCTCCCTTAGCCCCAGAAGAGCCTGGGCATCTGGGAGAACCCTGCCTAGAACACAGGGCTTCTGCGGCTGGGAGTGAATGTGCCCTAGAGCCGGCTCCTTCCTGCTCCTCGGTGGCTGTGCAGGCTCTGAGTCCCACCGACCCCGCGGGAGTTGCAGTGGGCGGCTGCACACGCGTGGTTCGGGGCCTACTCCGAGTGCACCTCCACCGCCTCCCTGGGGGCTGAGGGTCCGGGTGAAAGTTCGCGGCCCAGCGTGTGGTGAGACCCCCCCGAGCCTGAACTGAGTCAAGTGAAAGGAAGCTGGTCCTCGGCAGGCCCATCATGGTGTCGCTTCCTCCAACAAGGAAATCTTCAGAATGCTGGTGTCCTTGAGGTGACTGCAGACTCCCAGGAGTGGTGGCGTTGTCTTTGTGAGGAGTAGAGTGATGTCTGCCTCGGGTAAGAGGGTGGGTTAATTGTTCTGTGTGAACGTGAGCACGGATGACCGTGTGTACACGTTCTCACACGATAGACTCTACTGGGAGCTGTTTCCCTAACCGTTTTTAATTGGTCCCATTTTTAAAACGTGTGGTTTTTTCCTGTGAGTGTGTATTGGCAGACTTGCTTTACCGTGCTAGTTTACACCCGATCCTTTCTGTCCTGAGGCATCCAGGGCGCAGAGTGACACTCCCTGTAGCAGGGTTTCTGATCTTTGGTAGAAATAGCTTTATTTCAAGCCACAGTTGTTGAAGTCATGTGAGTTCCTGCTCATCAGCACAGCATCTTCCCATAGAGACTGTGTGACTAGAAGACTGCCTCCCGCTGCCCCGCCCTGGACCTGCGCCTGGGTGCCCTGTCTGCAAGTCCTCTCCAGGCGTTCCTTTGCTCATCGGGTCTTCAGTGGACAGTGAACAGTGGGTGCTGAGCGGGGCTCTGCCCCCTGGGTGAGTGGAGGGGTTGGAGAGATGGGTCCGTGGCCGTGTCACAGCTCCCATCACGGCACACTGGTCTGCTCTCCTGGAGCCTGGCCGGAGCTTCCGGGAGGTTCTTTGAACATGAGAGGCTTGTGGCCTCAACCTCGAATTCGGTCTCCTTCCACTGCCTTCAGGAGACTGGTTGGAGGGAGGGAGGCAGAGCTCTGTCAGCCCAGAGTGCGGGGCCACTGTCTGCCTCCTCCCACTGTGATTGGGTGGGCATCACAGGGGACAGTGAGTGAGACAGCCGGGCGCCGGGAGAGCCAGGGCACCTGGGGAGGCCCTGTCCTGGATCGGGAGCACCCATGACCTGCAGTTCTGGAGAGGGACCGCCCCTGCCCTGCTATCCCGGAGCGGGAGCTCCCATGCCCACCATCCTGGAGAGGGGCCACCCCGCCAAACTGTCCTGGAGAGGGTCTGCCCCTGCCCCGCTGTCCTAGAGCGGGGAGCACCCATGCCCACTATCCTGGAGAGGGCCTGCCCGTGCCCCGCCGTCCTGGAGAGGGCCCACCCCTGCCCCGCCGTCCTGGAGCAGGAGGGCCTGTGGAAGGGCCTGTGGGCTGGGAGGAGAGGTGGGCATGTCTGGGAATGGGCCGCTGCCTCTGGCCATGCAGGGACAGGCCCCCTGTCCGAAGGTGGCGCAGTCGGTCCTGATGCCCACCTCCAGAGCTGGACGAGGTGGGAAGAAGGACCTGTCCAGTGGCCTGGAGCGTGCCTGGTGACCCCCAGAGCCGTCCTGCTGGAGTGGGCCCCACACTGTGCTGAGATCAGAGCCAGGCTAGGGGTGTGGTGGGGCTGCCCACCTGGGCCGACCCCGAGCCAGCCTCCCGTGGTCCCCGCGCTGCCTGTTCCGACCTGGCCCTGCGGAGGTCTGCACGGTGACGTGTGGACGCCGTCCAGTACAGGACTGTTCTCCCAGGAGTCACCTGGCTCCCCCAACAGGTTGTGTTTTTCGTCTTGTTTTCTTTGGGGGAATTTGTTAAAAATTTTAATGGGAGGATAAGTGCTTTACAGCACTGTGTTTGCTTCTGCCATACAGCAGCGGGAATCAGCCACAAGTACACCCGTGTCCCCTTCCTGCTGACCCCCCACCACCCCACCCTCACAGGGTCACAGAGCCCCGGCTGTGCTCCCTGCCCAACGGGAGCCTGGTCAGCATAGCCAAGACGCACTGGAGCTCAGCTGCCGCAGCCCACGCCTGGCAGTAGTGTACCACGTGGATGCACCACGCTGTCTGTGCCGTAACATGGGGTCTGTTTGAATTGCGTGAAGGCTCTTTGTCCTTATCCTATGCAGTTACATTGCAGCAAAATGCTTGTGGTTGGTGAATATGTTCATGCGTTTCACCCACCTCCTTTCTCAAAACTACAAATGTTTTGTGTTCGCCTCAACCTGACTCTCCTGTTTGGAGAATTTTTAGTAGATAAATATGGTGGAATCTCCCTTCTTTCCTTCCTCTTTTTCGGCGGCAGGGGTGGAGGGGTGTGGGCAGGACCTTATTTGTTAGTTTAGTTTAGACTTGAAAACAACATTTCTCTTATTCCCCTGCCCAGCAGGTTCCCTCACGTTTGATAGCAGAGGTCTGTCAGACTCCAAACTGAACTCGGCATGCCCCGGGCTGAGCAGGAGACCAGCCCTGGGGATCTGTCCACTGGAGTGGCTGCTGCTCAGCAGGTGGGGTGACTGGGGTCAGGGGGATGGGGGGCTATCCATTCCGTCTGCCTGGGGGCTCTCACACAGCCTGCCCGGGGCCCCTCACACAGCCTGCCTGGGGCCCATGAGTGTCCAGGCCTGCAAGATAACCGTGCAGACTGTCCTGTCTGGACTGCCTCACAGCACAGGAAAGCCACGTTTGCTGGGGCCCTGGAATGAGCACGCTAACCGCTTTGTGAATTAGGACTGGAAGGCATCCCCATTAATCTACTTTTACAGCAATTTCAGTTACAAGTGTCTTTTGTATCCTAGAGTGCAAAGAAAAAAAGCAAAGAACAATGCTTTCCATCACTGTGACTCAGGTAGGATTTAGCTTTGCTGAAGTCATACCTGGGGTTTCACAGTAAAGCATTGTAAAGTCTGAGCTGGACCCCGGGCCTTGGTGACCAGACGTGGGGTGTTTCCAGGAGCACACGTGGGAAATGCTGCTTTCTATGGGGACTCTAGAAGAAAAGCACTACATGGTCATAGATTTGGACTAAAACCTGGAAAAATGGCCCATCGTAAACCTGAGTGGGCCTTTCAAATAATCTGTGAATAGTCTCTCATTTGTCCCCCAGAGAAGAACAGGATGCACAGATGGTATTCGTTCTCGTCTCCTCCTCACGTCTCAGTCAGTGTTTCTCCGTCTCTCTCCTTCCCACACCCCGCCCCTTTTGAATAGAACCTAAAATGACTTTCTCTTCAATGCTTTGTAAATTTATTAACATTCACTGGCAACAGTGTTATGGGTTAGCATCACCTGTCCCTCTAGATACTAGCTCTATTCTCTCCCATTGGTGTAAAATTATTTTTTTTCATAAACTTCTTTCCTCTGAAACAAAGGGCATGTAACTACTAACCATACGCTCCCAAGACACTCAGAGCAGAGAATATATTTTTTTCCTTGTCTTGTTTTGGAGTGAGGGGCTGTGACCTTAAAACAGTTAGCATCTGATCTACTCTGGGTGCTGAACGAGCAGGCGGTGTCACCAGTGGGAGGAAGCATCTCTGACCCTCCCCTGGCCGCTGTCCGAGTGCTGACACCTGAGCACATGTCAGCCACTGCCCCAGGGCTCCCTCTGCCCCTTGCATGAGCTGGGCACTGTATTCTGGGGCCGCAGCTGATGGCTGGAGACTGGTGGGGACGTCCTTATGGATGGACATCAAGGATGGCTCGCTCCTGGGGATGGCTTGGGTTCTGGAGAAGTGGAACATCTCCCACATTTTTAAAAATTAGGTCTGTAAAGTGCACTACTTTATTCAACAATTATATACGCTCCTCTTTCCCATCATTTATCACAGGTCACTGTGCTTGGATGTTCTGACCGTTCACCTCCCTGTGTCACGGCTCAGAGCTGATGAAAACCCCACAGAACCTTCACTGACCTGTGGTTTTAGCTAATCTGCGCTGTTGCCGTCAGTCAGCTCGTGGTTTTCATGAGTGTGAAATAGCATTAGTATCTGTGGGCCTCGCTGGTTTTGCCTTTGCACATGCAGCCCCCAGGTGAGGTTTTCATTCTCCCGACTGCATCCTATCCTGTTCTGTGCCTAAGTCCTAGTTACCACTGCTGTTTCTTTGCCCTCAGACAGGCCTGCAGAGAGCCATTTCTTACCGTTAATACTTGCAGTACTTCTCAGTTTCTGACCCAAACCATGTGTCTCAGTTCTGGCAAGCTCGGCAGGGATGGACTGTAAGTGTGTCCCAGCCATGACGTGTGGCCTTATATGTGATGGGGATGCCTGACCATTTCCCAGAAGCACCGTCTGTTATTGGAGCCTGGTTTACACAAGCCCAGAGAGGGCATGCGGTCCTTCTCCACCTGGGTTGGCCAGGCCCCTGAACATCATGGAAGGAGCTGTGGGACTGAAACTCTGTGACACCCCTGATGAACACTCAGCTCTTGAGCAAATGTGTTCTCATGAAAAAATGAGTTTTTTCCATTATCAGGAATGGAATTTCCTATAACAGCATCACACTTATTTTATAACCCAGTCTAGGTGCCACATTTGTCTGTCTCCATAAACCATGAACTGTGTAATAATAAGCAGGCCTAGACTTTGTTTGAATTCAGTGTAGCCACTTGTTTCCAATCATATCCTGCAAACGAAACCCACTCAGCTCTTGAAAACAGAGCCTATTGCCTCCTGCTGTCTAGTAAGATTCAAGTCTACTATGAAAGCTGTGATTTATGTTTTATTAGATAGAGATGATAACAGAATGGCTATTTATTACAAATGCAAGTTGATTATTTGTGCATTTTAGAATTGCATGTTTTAACTCATGTAGCTTATGAAATAGATGTTTGGAAATTTGAAAGCGAAATGTTGCAGAGGAGCACACTGCCCCGTGGTCAGTCCGCATGGCCAGGGCTGAAGCCAGGGCAGGGCAGGACACGAAGGAGCTGGATGGACGGGCACCACGGGAACCCAGGGCCCCCACCCTGGAAACTCTGTACTCACTCCACAGACTTTGCCAGCTCTACCAGGCTGTGGTTTCATTTCACGCATCTCAAAGCCAGGAGACAATGAGGATGGTGTCTGTTTTCCTCACCAAGTTGGCAAATTCTTGAACAGAGAGCTGTGTAGATTCTGCCTTTAGATGGATGACAGATGCTCCTTCCTGCCTGGCTGTGAACTTCCAGCACTGTGCTCTTCACTCACAGAAATACATTGGTTTTTAAAGCACGCCCCCGGGAGTGGCCCCCAGGTAGCGGCATGTGTGCATATGGCCCTAAGGATCACAGACAGCGGGGGGCGTCCTTGCTCCCGGTCTGTGTGGACCTGACTGCGTGTCCTGATCCCACTGCTGGTCATGTCCTGACCTCCTCACATGTGGTCAGGACGCTGTGCTAACACCTGCTTCGGGATCAAGACCGAAAACCCTGTGCACATCGCAGCCCCACTCAGACCCCACCGCTCCGTGTCTGCGTGTTCTGCAGACTCAGAGCCTGGTGCTTCCAGCAAGGCCCGTGTGCAGGTCCCCAAAGCGTCCACTCAGATGTGGCTGGTGGGTTGATGGCTCCAAGGGCTCACGTAGACTGTGAGGGGAGTCAGAGATGTGCATTCTTTCCTGTATCTTTTAGTAGTGAATAGAACACACAAAATATTTGAAAATAGCACCATTCTCCCATTAAAAATAAGTTTCTTTATTTTAATATTTTTCTTCTTGCTTAAAAAGAAGTAGCCCCAAAACTTAATACTGAGTGACTAGCTGTTTTCTATACTTAGGCACATGTGTCAGAAATCTTGAAACACTAGAATTTAGTAAGTTTTCCCAAAGCACACAACATGTCCAAACCATCCTCTGATAATTTTAAAGAAGGAAATCAAGCCTTCATTAGCATGTGATCAGTATTGGAAGTAAAACCTGAAGGCATAATGCACGTTGTACTTAGACAAAATATCAGAAATACTGTGAGTTAGGCAGCCCGTGTGTGCAGAGTCAGTGATGCCAACACCTCTCCCCAGAGACTCTAAGATGCTTTGGCCACTCACAGCAGTGGGTTTTTAGTGTCAGCAGATCATGGCCACCTCAGAGTTCCAGCTCACGGACCATCTTGTCTTCATGTACAGACATGAAAATTGGAGTCAAGTGTTTAAGTCAGGTGGTCTTAAAAAAGTAAAATTGGTTAAAAATTAAAGACAATGATATGCTTTTTTAGAACTCAGGAAAGCACCACTGACATTTGCTGTCATAATTCTAAATTCCATAAAACACTGGGGGGAAACAGCTCATTAATATTTCACCAGGGAGGCTCCCTTCTCCAAGTAGTACCTCAGAAGTAGACAGACACCCCATTCTGTCGATTTCATTTTTTACTTCATTTTCTAAAATCAGATGAACTGTTGTGTCTGTAGCTGGGAACCCAGTTGGATTTGATTTTTGGTGTGCTTCACGTTTCACACAGGTATACACTTTTTTTTTTACCTGATAACTAGAATCTTGCCTGTTTTGATAGGAAAGAGGCATTCTTTGTGGCAGAAAGACACACTTCATTGGAACAGCCCAGATTAATGGTTGAAAGTCAGTAGACCATAAATGACCCTGAAGTCAACAGACCGTGAGCCGGGTGACCCCCAGATCCCACGTCTGTTAGGTGAGGTGATAACGCCCATGCACAGGGTCGCCCGATATAATCACAGCTGACGCATCTCAGTGCTTCACCTCTGCTCAGGTGACACAGGGCACATACTTGAAACAAACCAGTTAATTAGTTGTGATTAATATTTATAATCCACAAATGTATCCCTCTTTCTTCATTTAGAAAGAGTGATTTGGAGGAAGAGGGTTTCAGGTGATGGGAATTTTCGTGTTCTGTTGTGTCTCTGTGGATGGATGGCTCTACGTGTTTACTTATTTTTTAATCAACCCTTATTCAAAAAAATGATAAAAGGCAACTCAGTGGTAGGAGTTCACATTCAAAAGGAAGCAGAATTTGAAAGATAAGGGAACAGAAGGGACCTGACATACATGAGATGCTGTGGAGTCTTGAGATGGCCAGACATCTGCGTCCAGGTGTGAGCAGCCAGATGAAACATGGGTCGATTGTGTCTGTTCAGTAGGAGCAGGTGTCCAGCCTGTGGGGACCCACCAGCCCTGGGCCTGAGGAGGGGCATCCCCACTGTGGTTTCACCAGGAGCCAAGAAGTGCTGCAGGGCCATACTGCACACCTGCATCTTGTAACCACGGCAACCAGCTGCCTGGCTCTCCTCCTGGGCGGGCACCGCATCAAAGTGCAGCCATGCTAGGGGGCAGGCAGGGCGGGAGGAGGGCACCGGATGCTGTGGAGGCTCAGCCCGGAGCCTGAGAGGGATTCTCCCCCAGGGCAGGTCTGGCGTATCCTGCAGGGGCCCCTCCCTCAGTCCTGGGGCTGCAAGTCCTGGGTGTGCTCCAGGTAGCACTGGGGCCTGATTCTGAACCTGGAAAGGCCTTCACCCCACACACATTCACTTGGGCACTTGATTTTCTTAAAAAAGATATGCACTCTTTTCTTTAATTTTGAGAAAAACTACGTATTTATGTTTAATTACATGTGAAATATAAAATGCTTCTTATTAAAAAGGAATAAAAGCAGGATCCAACCTTTAAGGGAAAAATAGAGTCTTTCACCTGCTTGCCCTGGGCCCCAGAGTCCTGTCTACTGCCACTGCTGTGAGCCAGAGATCGTGCCCGTGCACGGGAGTGGGGGGTGGGCACTCATGAGAATGCCCTGCCAGGGTTTCACATTAAATATGCTTGCTGTGAGGTTCTGGTAAGATACCAGATAAGAAATGCCTTATTTTAAAGGCATTTCTTTTGATTTCTACTTGCAGAGGGTTTTCATCTAGAATATATTTTGAATGCTCTGCTGCTTGGGAGACGTCTATTACAGGAATTATGGTTTCTCCTTTGATCTGTCAATTTTGCTGTTACACCGTATGATACCAAGTTATTCTTCTGCTTCTGAGATATGCCCTACTTGATTATGGTGCTCTTTTAATACAAAGCATATTTGATGGTGAATATTTTACTTAGAATGTTTGCACATTTGTTCAGAAGCCAGACTGTTGGGAATTGCAGAGTGTTAGTTGTATCTTAAGCTTGGCCAGCTATTAGAGAATATCAGTTGTATTTAACTATCAACATAGACTAAAACCAGAACAGTGTGAATGTTCCCAGAAAATGTTGGAAGGGTAGTGCAGTGATCTCTCAAGATGAGTGACAACTTTCTCGTGATGTGTGTTTATTGCAAAGTCAACAAATACGCGCTCTTTGCCTTGGAGCAGAAAGACGCTGTCGTATCTCAAAGAGGTAACTTGGAGGGACTCACAGAGATGCTTTTGGCAGTGGATGTTTACACCCCACAGAGTCTTTATTGGTGGTTTTTATGACATGATCTCTTATGTAATCAGCTTACTTGTAGCCCAGGCCAGAAACTCCACCTTACAAGCCATTATGTGGAGCCCCCGAGGGGGAACAAGAGACCAGCAAGGTTGTCTGTGGAATTCTCGATTCCTGTCACGTTTTACTAGGTGACTTGACCATCCTGGGGGCTAAGGGAGGGGTCCAGGGTCAATTGCCAACCAAATAGCCCCCTCTGGGCTTCAGCATCAGTACTGAAGTGTAGTTTTTCTTAGAGACACATTTGTTTACCATAACAGATACTTGTAGAGCTTTCTGTAGAAAACTGTGCTTAGAAGATTATAAAAGTTCATCTTTCTGTAAGACCAGGGAGCTGAACTAGGTAATTACACCATTCTGTAGGTTATTGATAGGATAAAGCTTTGTGAGAAAGATACATGTGTAAACCAAAAAGACTTTTTTTTTTTTCGCTTATAAGAGAGTTAAGATGACATCTTATAGATACTCAGAGAAGGTAGTGGCACCCCACTCCAGTACTCTTGCCTGGCAAATCCCATGGACAGAGGAGCCGGGTAGGCTGCAATCCATGGGATTGCTATGAGTCGGACACGACTGAGCAACTTCACTTTCACTTTTCACTTTCATGCATTGGAGAAAGAAATGGCAACCCACTCCAGTGTTCTTGCCTGGAGAATCCCAGGGATGGGGGAGCCTGGTGGGCTGCCGTCTGTGGGGTCGCACAGAGTAGGACACGACTGAAGCGACTTAGCAGCAGCAGCAGCTTATAGATACTTATTTTCTGGAAAAATTAAGTCCATCCAGCTTTGTCAAGAATAAATTTTTGGGATTGTGTCTGTCTTTCTCTGATTATAAAGCTGATTTGCGATTAAGAAGGGTGTGGATGCAGTCATGCGGTTTGTATGTAATTGGTGTATTATTCAGATTTCATTCCAGTATCAAAGCCTAGTTCAGGGGCATCACAAATTTACATTAATATTAACCGCATTAAAGTGAGCAGGGTAATTTAAAGTAATCTAAAATAGGGTCTTAAGTGAAAGGAAAGCACTCTAGTTGATTAAACTTTGATTATGGTTTTTAGGACCGAAAAGCCTTCTGGGAGGATGAGTCTGGCACTCTTCATTTTAATCCGATGAAAACCATCCATTTCCTTAGATCCAGTCATTGAACAGTATCCCTCCCCCGTGTCTTTAGCACCTTCGCACACATAGCTCCACTGGATCCTTTTACAGTTTTATTCCCGGTGTTGGGCATGTGGTGTAGACACACAATGGGGTTTCACTCAGCCACGAGAGGTGCTGCCTTGCTACAGCATGCGTGAACCTCGAGGGCACTGTGCTGAGCGAGAGAAGTCAGGGAAAACTGCATAATCTCACTTATGTGTGGAACCTAAAAAAGCCAAATGCATGGAAGCAGAGAGGAGAGTGGTGGTTGCCAGGGGCTGAGGGGGGTGGGAGGAGACAGAGAGATGTCGGTGAGAGGGCACAAACCTCCAGTTAGAAGACTTCTGTGACTTCTGGGGTCTGAGGTGCAGCGTGGGACTGTAGTTAACAGTGCTGAGGTATGTGCTGGAAAGTGGCTAGGAGCATGGGCCTCAAGTGTCAGCACCCCCTCGCCAAAGGAGAAACACAGAGTGGCTGTGAGGCGGCCCACGTGTCCATCAACCTGACCGTGGCGACCGTTTCACTGTGTGTGTGTGTATTAAATCATCATGTTGGACACTTTAATATGTTGAATCTTACTTGTCAGTCATACAGCTTGAAAAAAATTAAAAGTGTAGGCAGTCCTCCTTGGTAAAGAAGTTGGTTTTTTGTTTCTGTTTGGTTTTTGAACGAACTGATGAACTTAAAAAATATTCACAACCTAAAAGTTGGGAATTATGTTTTATTTGATGGGATTTTTAGGACTTTAAGGCCTGGAGACAGCATCTCAAGTAACCCCGAGAGAACTGCTCTAAGGAGATGGGAAGTGGGGAGTAGTCAGGTTTATATAGAAGTTTTGCAGCATAGGGCGGGTAGTCTGAACATCGACAGATTATTGTTAATTAACGAAAAGCAGATAACTAGGAATTTGGTGTTCTTCTGTGTATGGAACGATGCAGGAGTCTGGGCTGACTGCAGTCATTCCTTTCGTACGCACATCAGCTGTCTGGGCCAGCGCCCTGTCTCCAGTGCTGAACTTCCTTTCCTCAGGGAAAGGAGGGACAGAACTTCTGCTGCGGTTCCTTTGCTCAGTGGAGGGAGTGGCTGCTGGACGGCAGGTGCTCTTCCTGAGCTCCCATGGGCTCGCTGGCTCACATGGGAGGGCCGTACTCGCTGGTGACCGTGACAGCCTTGTTTACTGATATGGCAGGATGTATTCCATTTCTCAAGTACTGGTGTTACGAAAAACCAGAATGAATTTGCCCAACCCAGTAAACCCTCAGCCCCAAAACCAATTTCCTAGAATTAAAAGGCACCTTAAGACCCTGAGTTGGGTAAGATTGAAGGCGGGAGGAGAAGGGGACAACATAGGATGAGATGATTGGATGGCATCACCGACTCAATGGACATGAGTTTGAGTGAACTCCGAGAGTTGGTGATGGACAGGGAGGCCTGCTGTGCTGCAGTCCGTGGGGTCGCAGGGAGTCAGACACCACTAAGTGACTAACTGAACTGACAGAACTTGGTTACATGAAGACAACGTCCACCTCAAGCAGCCATAGCAGCCATCAGCATGAGTAGATGGAGTCTGAGCTGGCTTCTGGGAGCGGTGAGGAGACACTTCTTGCAGATTCCTCACCTTGGATTATGGAAGGGATATTTTGGGAGGCCCATTTGTTGAGTAGTGTGAGGCTTGAGAGCATGAACTTCTTTGAAGCACAAGCCTGCAGATGTTGCCTCAGATGCTCTGGGCTGGGATTTCCTCCTCCTGTCCTGTCGGGACGTGACAGGATGCACTGAGGAGCTTGGGGAGCGGCCTGACCAGGAGCGGCTGCAAGATCCTGAGCCTCAGGGTGCGGATGTGAGTCCAGGCCCAGGAGCCAGTTGCATCCTCACAGGAGTTGTCATTGTGCAGAGATGTCATTTAAGATGAAACCAGGAACCAGGTGCCAGCGCCTGGCTTGGTGAGGGTCAGGGCAGAAGAGGCGGGTCCTTTCATCACAGTGGTCATTCTTGGAAGTTAAGAAATTGGATTGAAGCTGCTCACTGTTTACCTTTCGACACCTACACATCAAACATATGAACCTCTGAAGTCAAACCTCATTCAGGTCAGGAGTCTCATCCCCTTTCTGGGCTCAAAACCAAAGTCTCTCCACCTGCTAATGAACACCCACAGCTGTGATCTGAGGACCTTCTCCCATCCACAAAGGAAGGCCCCTTGTGAGCAGGAGATAGTGCCCCACAAAGGCCCTCCAGGTCCTGCTCTCTCTGACCTGGCCTTGGACTACTGAAGGGCTGGTGTCATGCTAGACCCCCACCAACCACCTACTCCACCTCAGGCTCTTAAAAATCTGCAGTGTCCCCAACTATGAAAGGAGATCCCTGAGTGACAGGTCTCACTGTCACGGCAGGGGGATGAGAGGTGGGGATTTAGCTGTGCCCAGGGTCCCCCTGTGCCCTGCATCCCTGGTGTCTGACCCTGTCCTCTGACAGCAGTCTATCAGACTGGGCCCCCCACCTGCACCCCGCACCGTGAGCACCTTTAACCATCAGTTCAGTTCATTTCAGTCACTCAGTCGTGTCCGAATCTTTGCAACCCCCTGGACTGCAGCACACCAGGCCTCCCTGTCCATCACAAGCTCCCAGAGCTTGCTCAAACTCATGTCCATCGAATCAGTAATGCCATCCAACCATCTCATCCTCTTTCGGCCCCTACCACCTTCAGTCTTTCCCAGCATCAGGCTCTCTTAGCTGAGGTTATTGATATTTCTCCCAGCAATCTTGATTCCAGCTTGTGCTTCATCCAGCCTGGCATTTCACATGATGTACTCTGCATATAAGCTAAATAAGCAGGGTGACAATACAGAGCCTTCATGTATATTGACTTGACTCCTTTCCCAATTTGGAACCAGGCCACTGTTCCATTTTCAATTGTAACTGTTGCTTCTTGACCTGCATAAAGATTTCTAAGGAGGCAGGTCAGGTGGTCTGGTATTTCCATCTCTTGGAGAATTTTCCAGTTTGTTTTGACCTACACAGTCAGCTAAAGAGTCTCTTGATGAAAGTAAAAGAAGAGAGTGAAAAAGTTGGCTTACAGCTCAACATTCAGAAAACTAAGATCATGGCATCTGGTCCCATCACTTCATGGCAAATAGATGGGGAAACAGTGGCTGACTTTATTTTTCTGGGCTCAGAAATCACTGCGGATGGTGATTGCAGCTATGAAATTAAAAGACTTGGAAGTAGAGTTATGACCAACCTAGACAGCATATTAAAAAGCAGAGATATTACTTTGCCAACAAAGGTCCGTCTAGTCAAGGCTTGGTTTTTCCAGTAGTCATGTATGGATGTGAGAGTTGGACTATAAAGAGAGCTGAGCACAGAAGAATTGATGGTTTTGAACTGCAGTGTTGGAGAAGACTCTTGAGAGTCCCTTGGACTGCAAGGAGATCCAACCAATCCATCCTAAAGGACATCAGTCCTGGGTGTTCATTGGAGGGACTGATGTTGAAGCTGAAACTCCAATACTTTGGCCACCTGATGCGGAGAGCTGACTCATTTGAAAAGACCCTGATGCTGGGAAAGATTGAGGGCAGGAGGAAAAGGGGAGGACAGAGGATGAGATGGTTGGATGGCATCACCGATACAATGGACATGGGTTTGGGTGGATTCCAGGAGTTGGTGATGGACAGGGAGGCCTGCCGTGCTGTGGTTCATGGGATCGCAAAGAGTCGGACACAACTGAGCGACTGAACTGAACTGAACACACTCAAAGGCTTTAGCATAGTCCATGAAGCAGAAGTAGATGTTTTTCTGGAATTCTCTTGTTTTTTATATGAACTAACGGATGTTGGCAATTTGATCTCTGGTTCCTCTCCCTTTTCTAAATCCAGCTTGAACATCTATAGTTCTCATTCATGTACTGTTGAAGCCTGGCTTGGAGAATTTTGAGTATTACTTTGCTAGCGTGTGAGGTGCATGCAATTGTGCAGTAGTTTGAACATTCTTTGGCATTGCCTTTCTTTGGGATTGGAATGAAAACTGACCTTTTCCAGTCCTGTGGCCACTGCTGAATTTTCCAAATTTGCTGGCATATTGAGTGCAGCACTTTCACAGTGTCATCTTTGAGGATCTGAAAAAGTTCAGCTGGAATTCCATCACTCCACTAGCTTTGTTCATAGTGATGCTTCCTAAGGCCCACTTGACTTCACACTCTAGGATGTCTGCCTCTAGGTGAGTAATCACACCATCATGGTTATCTGAGTCATGAGTCTTGCCACCTCTTCTTATTAGCTTCTGCTTCTGTTAGGTCCCTACCATTTCTGTCCTTTATTGAGCCCATCTTTGCATAAAATGTTGCCTTGGTATCTCTAGTTTTCTTGAAGAGATCTCTAGTCTTTCCCATTCTATTGTTTTCGTCTATTTCTTTGCATTTATCACTGAGGAAGGCTTTCTTATCTCTCCTTGCTATTCTTTGAAACTCTGCATTCAGATGGGTATGTCTTTCCTTTTCTCCTTTGCCTTTCACTTCTTTTCTTTTTTTCAGCTATTTGTAAGGCCTCCTCAGACAACCGTTTTGCCTTTCTGCATTTCTTTTCTTGGGGATGGTTTTGATCACCTCCTCCTGTACAATGTTATGAACTTCCACCTCCCTAAAAGCCCTGCCTCCACACACGGCCATTCTGGGGGAAGGGCTTGAACAAATGAGTTTCATAGAATGCATTTCAGTCTACAGCAGACAGCAGACTATAGCAGTGACCAAGAATCAGAGCATCTTGTTACTGGTGGGGCTGCACTGCCTAACGATCCTGAGAACCATGTGGTGGTCTGGGGACAGTCCTGTGAAGTCACCTCTAGCCCCAGCCATGCCCTCGAGCAGAAGCTCCATGTTATTACAATGGGCAGTTTTTATTAATTAATTTTTTTGGAGTGTAGTTGTTTTACAGTGTTGTGTTATGATAGTTTCTACTGCACAGCAAAGTGAATCAGCCATACGCATACATCCATCCCCTCTGTTTTGGATTTCCTTCCCATGCAGGTCCCCACGGAGCACTGAGCTGAGTTCCCTGTGCCATAGAGGAGGTTCTCCTCAGGCGTCTGTTGCACACAGTCTCGGTAGTGTGTATGTGTCGGCCCCGATCTCCCGTCCATCCCACCCTTCCTTTCCGCCTGGCACCCATGCGTTTGTTCTCTGTGCGAGTTGTAAAGGGATGATGGAGTTGCAGCTGTGCCTGGAAAAAGGCCATTGTCTTGGCAGGTGGTCCATGAACATAAATGGGGCATGGTGTGACGAGGCCCAGATGAGGACTGGGAACTACCAGAAGGGGGCAGGACGTGTCCTGAGGGGAAGGACGCTCACTTCAATCGACCTTGAAAATTGAACACAGATGAGCATCTGTATCTTCAGGTTCCAACCAACAGAGGGCTGAATATATTTGGAAAAACAATTCCAGAAAGTTCCCCAAAGTGAAGCTGGAGTTTGCTGTCACCAATGGCAAGTCTTTACAGAGTATTTCCATTGTAGCAGGTGTTACAAGTGGTCCAGAGACGATGTAAAGTCTGTGAGGACCCACAGGAGTTGTGTGCAGATACCGCGCCCTCTTGTATATGGGGCTTGCGCATCCATGGACTTGAGCATCTCAGGGCATCCTGGAACCCCCCTCCCCTCAGATTCTGAGGGACTACTGTATGTTTTTAATTAAAGCTTTCAGAATCCCACAGCTGAATTTCCCAGCAAAGCTGAATTTCAGCTGAAGAAATCCAATCGTATAATTTTTTTTTATGAATTTTAAAGATTGCTAGATGACACACCAGTCAGAACTCCCAGATTCATGCAGCCTGGTATTTAGAAGAGTATTATTAGAAAAAAAAAAGTCAACACAGATTATCAGTGATATAGTCAGATGGGATCTCTTTTTTTATGTGATTAATGAGAATCCAGCTACCTCTGTCTTTTGTAAGAGATCATACCAGTTCTAGAATGTCTTTTCTGTGGATATGATCAACATGGATGCATTATATACATATAAACAAGAGTTTGGAAATAACCTTATAAATCTAAAATAAAAGAATGATAAAATGAGTCATACACCAAAGCCTAGCAACCATGATCATATTTTTAAATAACATTTAATAACATAAAACGTTTAAGATTAAAGATTACTGAAAGATATATGCTTCAAGGCCATGTATAAATAATAATACAAAAGACTGATATTTTTGTTTGGATTTTAGGTCATTTCTTCGTTTTTTTACCAAATTCCCCCCCCCCCAATTCATATTCAATTTATAACCAGTAAGCATTCCATAAAATTTTCATATAGAAGAATTTATAAACAATTAGTTTATTTTAATTTATTTGAGAAGTGATTTGAAAAATATCTCAAAGTGTGTGCTGCTTCCTTCATTTTCTGCCTTCCTTCATTTCATACATTTCTCATATGTATGTAATTCTTTTGCAAAGATCATAGTCTTTCACAAGGAATTTTTTCAAAAATTGAAATAATGGCTTTCGTATTTTTAAAGAGCTGAGGATCTTTGAAGTTCTAGGGATTTGCTATAGAGATTTTTGTGTGTATTAGCTGGATAATAAAATCTAAAAAATTATAAGGTGGTTCACCAGTAAATTGAAAGGTTACACAAAGTTTTCTTTCTTTTCTGAAGAAAAAGAATACAATAAATAAGCCATGGGTTCTGAGCACTATATATCTCATAATTAAAAATCTAATAAAAAATGAGTCAGTAGGTTTATTCAGCAGTCCCTCAACCTCAAGCTGGAGAAGAGAGCAGGAAGATCAAGTCCAAACATAAAGAGAGGTGAGGAAAGCTGGCGTCTCCTAGGACTCTGGTCGGTGGTGTTTATGAATCATTCTGGGTAGTGTGGAGAGCATCTTTTGTAAAAGTTCTGAAGGAAGCTCGTGTGTGGCATTTCTGCTGTAAGAACTGAAAAGGCAGGTGTTATGAGACGCGTCTTCCTTCGAGGCCTGGTGTGAAAGGTCTCCGGGCGGGGTGCACGAGGGCTGCTCCCCAGGTCGCTGAGAGTGCTCTCCGCGGGGCTGGAGGGGCCGCAGGGCTGGAGGGGCCACAGGGCTGGAGGGGCCGCAGGCCTCTCCTGTGTGTCCAGTTGGAGGCAGGAGGTTTCTGGGTACAGGAGGATGTGTGTGGGAGATGGGAGACAGGAAGCTGGAAGGTGTGGAGATGCAGACCTGTCCTCGAAAACACCGAAGTGTGAGTGAAGACACTCAGGGCCTCAGGCCAGGGGCCGTGCTCAGAGGGGGCCACCCTGCCGGGCGCAACGTGTCTTCTGTTCCAAGTCACCTCTCTCTGTCTAAGAGAGGTCCCTCTGAGAAAAGTCCTGGAGGTGTGACTCCTGGGAAGCCGTGGGACCCCATCTGGTCTGCAGGATCTCCTGCCAGGAGAGTCTGGGGTCCTGGATCAGGCCTTGCTGTGGCTCTGTCTCCTTTGATTGGCAGCAGATCACTATTTTCTGGTTCAGGGAGAACAAGCTCTCCTGTTCTCTGTGCAAAGTCATTCTAGGAATGTAAGGAAACCACATGTAAAGGTGCCCGAAAAGACAGACAGGCTCTATAAACTGATGTGAATCATATGTTTAAAAATACTCCTTCCTCCAATAGGATTCCTCTGTGACTCAGGTTGTAATGACACTGTTCTCTCATGTCTCTGCATTAATGTTCTTAATTTGCTATTTCACCTCTCTGATTCCTTTCACTTAATGTCATTGTCAAACACTCTTTTTTTTTTTTTGGCTTCACAATTTCTTTCCCCAAATCTACTGGAGGGATATCTACTGAATTTTCACATCTCTGTGGTCTGGGTTTGCTAGGCTGCGGTAGCTGAGTGCCTTCAGCTAGGGGCTTGAACAGCACACGTCTGTTTCTCACCAGTTTGGAGGCAGAAAGTCCAAGAACAAGGCTCCCACAGACCTGTGTCTGGTGAAGATCGTTCCTGGTTCTCTCTGTGTCCTCACGTGGGGGAAGGGGCTGTGGTCTCCAGGGGGAGACAGGGGAGGCAGGGGGAGGACACAGAGCTTCTCCTGGGTCTGCGTCTTCTCAGTTGCCGTCGGCTCCGAAGTGATTCTTAGGCCAAAGTGGATATGATGATGCTCCTGTTTTTCCCTGGATGTCCAGGGCAGGAGCTATTATATCAAGTAAACTAATGAGGAAAGTTATGGAAGAGTAGAGATGAGACAAAAAGCAGAAGAGAGGAATGATTTCCACTGGGGCATGTTTTTACAGCCGTGTGCTAGAAAGGCGCTTATGAAGATAATGAACATAAATGCACACTCTCCAAAAACAGAGAGAAAATGCAGTGGAGCATTAGAGTGGGTGATTAAAGAGAAAAACCAATCAGGAGGTAAAATTACTGTTTATAGGGCCATGGAGGCTAGTGGCAAAGTTTGGAAGGCTGTGTTTGGAGAGAAGTGTGAGGAGATCTGGGCAGTGTTAAGACCGTGATGATCAGTAAAGATCTCGTGAGCCGCCAGGAGTTATTTTTCCTACTTGCCATGTAGTGTTTCTTTCCAACCTGTGTCTTCCTTTGACTAGATGTCGCTTTTTTAGTCCATCACAATATACATTCTTGCCTTATCTGCCTTTATCGTCATGGCCAACTTAATATGTTATAAAAATAGATTAGTTTCCTATTTTGTGTCCTCTTTCCTCCAGGAATACCGAAAAACTAAGTCTAAATAGTTGTAATTTCCTCTGCTTCTGTTTTTGTTTTCTTTCTGTTGTAAATACAGATGCCATCTGACAGGGTTTGGTTGTCCACCTAGGACCTGAAATTCAGCAGCGTCTCTCCCGGGCACTCGGTTCATGTGTCTTGTCTTTCTGTTCCCTTAATAGCGTCTTCGTTGGCCAGAGTTTCCTTTGTAGCTCAGTCGTGTCAGTATTGACCTTCAGAGTTAGAACTTCGGTTATTTTCTAGAAACATTGTTTAACTTTACATTTAGATCTACAATATATCTCAAACTCTGTATGTGTTCAGAGGGAGGCAGGGTCTAGATTTATTTTTTTCCAAGTGGATGTATAATTTACCCATGTAGGGGAAGAAAAATCTCTTTTCCAATTCATCTTAGGTGATTCATATGGAAGTGACGAGACTAGGAGAAGGCCTTGGTGTCCCGAGGCTGTGAGAGGTGAAGTCAGGAGGCTGCAGGTGGGCAGGCTGCCTCCAGCCTGGCTTCTCATGTGGGTGCTCCTGTGCGTCTGAGGCCGATGAGGGTCCAGAATGGCCTTCGGTGACCTTCTGTCCCTACTGGAGGGGAGGGCAGCGGAGCACCGAGAGCTCTCCTGTCGGCGACTTCTCAGGTGCCCTTGGCTCCAAAGTGACCTTCTGTTCAACCTCCCCCAGCAGTGCTTCCTGAGAGAGCCCGCCCCGCCCCGCCCCGCTGCCTGCGCTGGGGTCCCCTCGGGTGGGGCTGGATGGCCTGCGGCGCCAGGGGCTGGGGCTCACCTGGGCCCTTGCTGTGCTGCCCTGATTACTGCTGTTACCGCCTCCTGGATCTTAAGCCTCCAGCTGCGTCCTTCCTCCTCGGGGCTGGCTTTAGAGGGCTGCCACTTTGCATTTCAGTGTGAAGTATAGAATCAGTGTCTTGGCTTTTACAGAGAATAATTCACTAGGCTTTGATCGGCAATTTATTAAAGACACAGTTTAAACATACTTTTCTAATTGGTTGCTGCCATTATATAGAAAATAATAGTTTATTAACCCTGTTCTAATAAAATTTCTATATCCACTTACTAATTTACTCTATAATTAATTTCTGTAGGTATTTTAGACTTTCTACATCCATAATAAGTTAAATACATATATCAGTTTCTTCGCTCCTTGTCATATTCAGTCTTCTAGCTGCATTGTACAGGCCAGGACCTCCAGGACATGTTGAATAGGAATGCGGATGTTTGTATTACTGGATTCAGTGAGGGGCGGGGAATTTCTAATATTTCTGTATTAAGTATGGTGTTTACCAGAGGAAGTGTGTGTACACCTTATCAGAATAAGAAAATGTATTGCTAGTTCTGATGTGATTAAAATTTGTGTCATAAACTGAATTTTATCTGATCTTTTCCAATCAAGATAATTTTATAATTTTTATTCTTTATTCTTCACATGGTATTATATTGATTGATTTTTGAATGATAAACACATTTGCTTCTGGAAGTAAACACAATATTTTTTGTGGTTTTTCTATCCTTTTGAAATATTGCATACTATTTGCTAATATTTTATATAGTACTTTTGTATGTATATTTAGAACAGATTTAATTTCTTTTATTAATTCCTTCGGTTTGGAAATAAGATTAATTTAACTATAAAACAAGTTTGGGAAGTGTTTTTTTCCTCAGCTCTGAAGAGTTTGCATTGTTGTTCAGTCGCTCAGTCATGTCCAACTCTTTGCGACCCCTTGGATTGCAGCATGCCAGGCTTCCCTGTCCTTCACCAACTCCTGTATCTTGCTCAAACTCATGTCCATTGAGTTGGTGATGCCATCCAACCATCTCATCCTCTGTTGTCCCCTTTTCCTCATGCCTTCAGTCTTTTCCCACCATAGGGGTCTTTTCTGATGAGTCAGCTCTTTGCATCAGGTGGCCAAAGGACCGGAGCTTCAACTTCACCATCAGTCCTTCCAATGAATGTTCAGGACTGATTTCCTTCACAGTTGACTGATTTGATCTATTTTCAGTCTAAGGGACTCTCAGGAGAATTTCTCCAGCACCACAGTTCGAAAGCATCAGTTTTCCGGCACTCAACCTTCTTCATGGTCTAACTCTAACATCCATACATGACTCCTGGAAAAACCATAGCTTTGACTAGATAGATGTTTGTTGGCAAAATAATGTCTCTGCTTTTTAATATGCTGTCTAGGTTTGTCACTGAAGAAGGAAATGGCAACCCACTCCAGTGTTCTTGCCTGGAGAATCTCAGGGACCGGGGAGCCTGGTGGGCTGCCGTCTATGGGGTCACACAGAGTTGGACATGAATGAAGTGACTTAGCAGCAGCAGCAGCAGCTAGGTTTGTCACAGCTTTTCTTCCAGGGAGCAAGCGTCTTTTAATTTCATGGCTGCAGTCACTATCTGCAGTAATTTTGGAGTCCCCCAAAATAAAGTCTTTCACTGTTTCCATTGTTTCCTCATCTATTTGCCATGAAGTGATGGGACTGTTGCCATCATCTTAGTTTTGAATGTTCAGTTTTAAGCCACCTTTTTCACTCTCCTCTTTTCCCTTCATCAAGAGGCTCTTTAGTTCTTCTTTGGTTTCTGCCATAAGGGTGGTGTCATCTGCATATCTGAAGTTATTGATATTTCTCCAGGCAGTTTTGATTCCAGCTTGTGCTTCATCCAGCCTGGCATTTCTCATGATGTACTCTGCACATAAGTTAACTTAGCAGGATGACAATATACAGCCTTGATGTACTCCTTTCCCGATTTTAAACCAGTCTGTTGTTCCATATCCAGTTCTAACTTTTGCTTCTTGACCTGCATGCAGGTTTCTCAGGAGGCAGGTCAGGTGGTCTAGTATTCCCATCTCTTTTAGAATTTTCCACAGTTTGTTGTGACCCACACAGTCAAAGGTTTTAGCGTAGCCAATGAAGCAGAAGTAGATTTTTTTTTTTTTTGAACTCTCTTGCTTTTTCGATGATCCAGCGGATGTTGGCAATTTGATCTCTGGTTCCTCTGCCTTTTCTAAATCCAGCTGGGACATCGGAAATTTCTTGTTTTATGCACTGTTGAAGCCTGGTTTGGAGAATTTTGAGCATTACTTTGCTAGTGTGTGAGATGAGTGCAATTGTACGGTAGTTTGAGCATTCTTTGACATTGCCTTTCTTAGGGATTGGAATGAAAACTGACCTTTTCCAGTCCTGTAGCCACTGCTGAGTTTTCCAAATCTGTTGGCATATTGAGTGCAGTACTTTCACATCATCATCTTCTAGAATTTGAAATAGCTCAGCTAGAATTCCATCACCTCCACTAGCTTTGTTCGTAGTGATGCTTCCTAAGGCCTATTTGACTTTGTGCTCCAGGATGTCTGGCTCTAGGTGAGTGATCACACCATCGTGGTTATCTGGGTCATAAATATCTCTTTTGTATAGTTCTGTGTATTCTTGCCACCTCTTCTTAATATCTTCTGCTTCTGTTAGGTTCATCCCATTTCTGTACTTTATTATGCCCATCTTTGCATGAAATGTTCCCTTGGTATCTCTGATTTTATTGATGAGATATCTAGTCTTTCCCATTCTATTTTTTCCCTCTGTTTCTTTGCATTGATTGCTGAGAAGGCCTTCTTATCGCTCCTTGCTGTTCTTTGAAACTGTGCATTCAGTTGGGTATATCTTTCCTTTTCTCCTTTGCCTTTTGCTTCTCTTCTTTTCCCAGCTATGTGTAAGGCTTCCTCAGACAACCATTTTGCCTTTTTGCATTTCTTTTCTTGGGGATGGTTTTGATCACCATCCCCTGCACAATGTTACGAGCTTCCGTCTGCAGTTCTCCAGGCACTCTGTCGGATCTAATCCCTTGAATCTATTTGTCACTCCACTGTATAATATAAGGGATTTGATTTAGATCATACCTGAATGGCCCAGTGGTTTGCCCACTTTCTTCAATTTCAGTCTGAATTTGGCAATAAGGAGTTCATGATCTGAGCCACAGTCAGCTCCCGGTCTTGTTTTTGCTGATTGTCTAGAGCTTCTCCATCTTTGGCTGCAAAGAATATAATCAATATGATTTTGGTATTGACCATCTGGTGATGTCCATGTGTAGAGTCTTCTCTTGTGTTGTTAGAAGAGGGTGTTTACTATGACCAGTGCATTCTCTTGGCAAAACTCTATTAGCCTTTGCCCTGCTTCTTTATGTACTCCAACTACTCCAGGTATATCTTGACTTCCTACTTTTGCATTACAATCCCCTATGATGAAAAGGACATCTTTTTTTTGGTGTTAGTTCTAGAAGGTCATGTTGGTCTTCATATAGCCGTTCATCTTTAACTTCTTTGGCATTACCGGTTTGGGCATAGACTTGGATTACTGTGATATTGAATGGTTTGCCTTGGAAATGAACAGAGATCATTCTGTCATTTTTGAGACTGAACCCAAGTACTGCATTTCAGACTCTTTTACTGAGGGCTACTCCATTTCTTCTAAGGGATTCTTGCCTACAGTAGTAGATATAATTGTCATCTGAATTAAGCTCACCCATTCCGGTTCATTTTAGTTCACTGATTCCTAAATTGTTGATCTTCACTCTTGCCATCTCCTGTTTGACCACTTCCAATTTACCTTGATTCATGGACCTAACATACTAGGTTCCTATGCAATACTGTTCTTTACTCTCCCCACCAGTCCTATCAACAGCTGGCCATTGTTTTCTGCTTTGGCTCAACCTCTTCATTCCTTCTGAAGCTATTTCTTCATTCTTCTCCAGTAGCATACTGGACAGCTACTCACCTGGGAAGTTCATCTTTCAGTGTCATATTATTTTGTCTTTTCATGCTGTTCCTGGGGTTCTCAAGTCAAGAATGCTGAAGTGGTTTACCATTCCCTTCCCCAGTAATTAGTATTATTTATTCTCTGAAGCTTTGGAAATATTTCTATTAAACCCATTGGCTCCTGGTGATTCTCCTTCATGCAAGTTTATGGTTTCAGATTTTATTTCTTTATTAGGTCAGAGAGTTGTTGAGATTTTACATTTCTTTTTGTGGTAGTTATTATAAGTTGTGTTTTGCAATGAATTTTTCCATTTTGAATAGTTTACAGATTTGTGATGAAAAGTTGTTCACAGTATATTCCAAAAAGCTAAAAAGGAAAGAATTCTTCCATACTCATTTCACAAGACTGATTCCATTACCCTGATTCTGAAACCTGAGACATCACAAAAGAGAAAGTTACAGGCCAACATCCCTGATGAATGAAGATACAAAAACTCTCAACAAGATATTAGCAAGCCAAATTCTGTAGTACATTCAGGGATCGCACACTGTGATCGAGTGGAATTTATCCCAGGGATGCAAGGATGATTCAGCACCAGCAAATCAATAAATGTGGTCACACATTAATAAAGTGGAAGATGAAAGGCTTATGATAATTTCAGTAGGAGTAGAAAATGCATTTATCAAAAATGAGCATTCATTTATGATAAAAAAATTCTTGACACCGAGGGTGTACAGGGAATGTACTTCACAATAAAGGCCATATATGACAGCCGACGGTTGCCATCACACTCAGCAGTGAAAAGCTGAAGGCTTTAAGGTCAGGAGGAAGACAAGGGTGTTCACTATCATCAGTTTTATCCTGTTACAATCTTTTGTTGTCCATAGAACCTAAACTGATTGTTCCTTTTCCGTGTCTGATATTATTCCTTTTGCCCTCTTTGTTCCATTTCCTTCCTCAACTTTACTAGGGGTTTATGAATTTTCTTAATCTTCAAAAATTAACAGCCTTTGACTTTGTTGACTTTTCTCAAAATGGTGTTTCTTTCTTCTGTTTAATGAATTTCTAATTTTATCTTTATCATTTTTATTGAATTTTCATCTTCTGATCTCTTTCTGACTCTCTGTGGTCTAGGATTAAGTCATGGGTGTTCAGTTTTCATCTTATCTAATGCACAGATTTAAGGCTAAACCTTTGTTAGGTTCAGTCTTAGCTGCATCCTGTGAGTCGTGAAGACCTTTCAAGACCTTTAATTCAAAATGCTTTAAAATTTCCATTCAATTTCTCTTTCAACAAGGACTTTTTTAGAAGTTTATTACTTAGTTTTGAAATAATTGGTCCTTTACTAGTTATCTATTTCATTAGTGAATTCAGTTCCACTCTAGTCAGAAAATATCTTTTCAGTCATTTGAAATTTGCTGGGATTTGCCATAAGTTTTGGAATATGGCCAGTTTTGGGCAGATGTTCTTTGTGTGCTTAGGAACAAAATTATCTTATTGTTGGATTCAGGTTTCTATAACAAATCAGTCATTCAAGATTATTGGCCCTCATCCTTACTGATGTTTTCTGATTAATCTATCTGCTTAATCCTTCAAATTTACCTAGATTTATCTATTTTTTTCTTTGCAATTTGTCAGCTTCTGCTTTTTAATATTTTGAAATCATATGGTGACACATATAAATCAGATTGTTACTCTTCCTAGAAAATTCACCCTGTATCATTATGAAATTCTCTCTTTCAACAATTCTGGTTTTAAAATCCGCTTCACCTGATGTTAGTATATATCAGCTTTCTTTGGGTTAATATTTATACAGGTGATCTTCTTTAATCATTTTACTTTCCACCTTTCTCTGTTCTTATATTTAAGTAGTATTCCTTACACAGGTGACTGGTTGCTTTTATTTTAGCCCAGTAAAATTAAATTAAATGTATCAATAATTTCTGATGTGGTGTTGTTCTTCAGTCGCTAAGTTATGTCCAACTCTTTGCAACCTCATGGACTACAGCACATGAGGCTTCCCTGCCCTTCACTATCTCCTGGAGTTTGCTCAAACTCATGTCCACTGAATCAGTGATGCCATCCAACCATCTCATCCTCTGTCACTCCTTCTCCTTTTGCCTTCAATCTTTTCCACCATCGGGGCCTTTTCCAGTGAGTTGGCTCTTCACGTCAGGTGGCCAAAGTACTTGCTTCAGCTTCAGCATCAGTTATTCCACTGAATATTCAGGGTTAATTTCCTTTAGGATTGACTGGTTTGATCTACTTGAAGTCCAAGGGACTCTCGAGAGTCTTCTCTAGCACTCAGTTTGAAAGTATCAGTTCTTCAGCACTCAGCCTTCTTTATGGTCCAACTCTCACATCTGTACATGACTACTGGAAAAACCACAGCTTTGACTGTATGAACCTCTGTAGGCAGAGTGATGTTTCTGCTTTTTAATATGCTATCTAGGTATATGGGAGCTTAGCTTTTCTTCCAAGGAGCAAGCGTCTTTTAATTTTATGGCTGCAGTCACCAACTGGAGTGATTTTGGAGCCCAAGAAAATAATCCGTCACTGTTTTCATTGTTTCCCCATGTGTTTGCAATGAAGTGATGGGACTGGATGTCGTGATCTTTTTTTGAATGTTGAGTTTTGAGTTTTAAGCCAGCTTTTTCACTCTCCACTTTCCCCTTCATCAAGAGGCTCTTTAGTTCCTCTTTGCTTTTTGCCATTAGGGTGGTGTCTTCTGTATATCTGAGGTTGCTGGTATTTCTCCTGGCATTTCTCATGATATTCTCTGCATATAAGTTAAATAAGCAGGGTGACAGTATACAGCCTTGACGTACTCCTTTCCCAATTTGGAACCAGTCTGTTGTTCCATGTCTGGTTCTAACGGTTGCTTCCTGTCCTGCATGTAGGTTTCTCAGGAGACAGGCGAGGTGGCCTGGTATTCCCATCTCTTGAAGAACTTCCAGTTTGTTGGGATCCGCACAGTCAAAGGCTTCAGTGTCCTCACCTTTCTAGCCTGTCACTAATTCTCCTATTTCCTTGTTTCTGTCTGGAGTCATTTTTCTTCTCCCTGACAACTGCCCACCCCCCGCCCCATGCCATCCCCCGCCCAGTTTGGACTTTGGGAGCATCTGTTGGCAACACATTCCCTCACTTTTTGTGAGGGAAATGTCTTCATTTTCCTTTTCCTTTGCAAAAATGTGTTCTCTGACTGTCGCCGTGTGGATGGGCAGTTGATTCCTCCAGCTTTTTAGTGATGTCACCGCAGTCCTTCTTTCCAGCGTTTTACTAGGGGGTCATCATGCGGCCTCAGTGTCATGTCTCAGCTTGTTGTAGTGTGCTCTCCTCGTCTTTGTTGGGTCCTGCCCACGGTACCTGCGGGTACTTGTGCCATCTATGTGTGCAGTACGAGGCCACGATATAGGGCTCTGTGGGCTTGTCACTGGTGGTCAACAGTCCCTGTGGGCCAGGTTGAGGCTTGGCGGGATTCACTGTCCGGGCCCACCGCTGTGGCTTTCTGCACGTCTGAGGAAGGCAGGGCCGCCCTGGTCCCGCTGTGTGTGCCTGCAGGGCTGGCTGCTGCTTGGTTTACACATCACCTGATGTTAGAGAGGGGCCACGAGATTCGTGAATGTCACGCTTTGTAAGAAATGGGGGTGAGACATTGTGTCAGTTCTGAAAAGTTAGAGTTATATGAGACAAACCAGATGTCATTCCTCTAAATGTCTTAACATCACTTTTTGTCAGATACACTTTTCTGAGTTTAAACACAATATGGACATGATAAACCTATGCAGTATTACCTTCTGAGATAAGCATTATCAGTCTGATATAACTCCTTTTGTTTTCTTTTGATGTTTGTAACACTTGTGTGTAAAATGCACATATGCATGTACACATACAAATTGTGTCATGTCATCTGTGTGGCTTGGTTTTCTGCTTTCTTCATCCAGCACCATGTAGATAACAATTTTATATTTCATTTGTTTTCTTCAGTGTATCATAGGTAATGACTGGCTTATATCTCATTATGATTGGATTTTTATTAACTATGTCCCTGGGCTTCCCAGGTGGCGCTAGTGGTAAAGAATCCTCCTGTAATGCAAGAGACACAGGTTTGATCCCTGGGTCCAGAAGATGCCCTGGAGAAGGGCATGGCGACCCACTCCAGTATTCTTGCCTGGAGAATCCCATGGACAGAGGAGCCTGGCGGGCTACAGTCCGCTGTGAAAAGAGTCAGACACGACTGAGCGACTAAGCTAAGCTAATTAATTAGTGCTGTTGTTATAAGCCTCTTTGTACATGAGTCTTTAACTTCATTTCTGATTTTTTCATTAGAATAAATGTTAGAAGTAAAGCTATAGATGAAGTGTTAGGAACATTTTTAAGGCTTATGATATGATATATAAAGCCCAATTACCTTTCTGCTTCTTTGAACAAATTTATGTTCCTATGAGAATTTTGTGAATACTTTTCTCATCCCCATTTCTCAGTCTTGCTCACTCAGTCATCACCCCCATCTCACTCCCATTAAATCGCAGTTCAGTTTTAACCTTTCCCAATATTAATTATGTTTTGTTTTCATTTTCATCCATTTATTTCTTAGAAAGCATAATGTGTGTTCAAATATTTACTGAGTATTTATGTTTCTTCTGTTAATTTTATTTTCAAACTTTTATCTACTTTGCATAGCATAAATAGAATGTTAATGATTTTCTTAATGTTTTCTGCAAACACTTTGTATAATGTTGCTGGTAACATTTTCTGTTATTTCTGCAGATATGTTTCCAGTTGGGCTGTTGACTTTTTGTTATGTATACACTACTCTTAACATATGTAAACTGCGATATGGTCTCAGCTTTCCCTTAGAACCTACCATTCACTTGCTGGAATTGAGAACTCACGTTGAACAGATCCTCTTACCTCAAAGAAACAACACTAAATATTCAAACAAAATGGAGTGCAGTCTCAGAAGCTGTGAATTATTGAATGTTGTCTATTTATTCTGTGATCTGGTTCTTGAAAAATAGAAAAATACATATTCACTTCTTTCCTTGTAGGGGAAGAAAAGTAGTTTTCCCTCTATGCTTCTGAGTTCTTGGCTGAGACCTCTTATAATAAAAGAGGGATTAACAAGGGGAAGGCAAACTGTTTAGTAACACGTGGACTCACTTTACATGAGAGATGTGCAGGGAGAAAGAGTAACTTCCCAGAGGGCTAAAAATTCAGCACTAAAACCCAGCTTAATAGGGAAATGGGAGGAGGGTGTAGGCATCTGGGAGAGAGCAAGTGATTTTAGGAAGATCGGGCCTCAGAGGTCCAGGGGAGGGTGACAGCCTGAGCCAGTCTCTGGTGCAGGGTCCGCTTCTGGGCTGCTCTCCTCGACAAGAGGCCACACGCCCCCCGCCCCAGCTTCACTGATGACAGTCCCAAGAGGGGGAGTTTTGGGCAACGGAGACCCTTTAGGAGGCTCCATCTTCAGGCAGAGGACACCTCTTCCTGCTTCTGCTGTTTCCCCGTGCTTTCAGTCCTCATGATTGACACACCAAAGTGGCATGTTCTGGAGTGGCGTGCCCTGAGCTTCTCGTCGGATTTTGGGGTGGCCCCTCCTGCTCTCCTTCCCTTGGACACTATTGTTTGAATGGATTTTAAGACACAAAGCAGTGAGCAGGTTAGAGATTGCTCTAAGATGAAGTCTTGGAGGCCTGGGCGGAGACGTTCCCCCTCCTCCATCCGGGAAGGGCCTCCCGGGGGGACGGGGCCTCATGGTGTTGCCTGGGAGTACCGTCGGGTGTGAGTTGGGCAGGGAGCTCTTCCTCCATCGCTCTGTGTCTTGAAATCATAGTGTAACCAGCTCCCTTCTAGACGTGCAGCAAGTGGATACACCCTAAACAGGCCAAACCTACATCACACTTTGACCTTTAGCTTCGCTGTCCCAAACAGTCAGCTGTGTTCTTCTCCAAATGGCCATTCATCTTGCTGTCCACTCGCTTTTGAAATGACTTAAGGGAATTAGCATGTTTTAAAAGTCTGGAACCTTGCCCACGCAGACATTCTTCCTTGATAATGTATTTAGCAGACTGGACTGAACTGAACTGCACAATTCAAGCCATTCTAAAGAAAGTTGAAAATGAAATTTACCTCTTTATTCATGCTTAAGCCTTTTTAGAAGAAGGAAAATGGTTTGATTTCCAGAGTGCTGAATGTCTCTGCTCTGACAGTGTCCTTGTGTCTGAGGGACAAGGCATTCCTCGGCCTCAGACCGCAGTGATGCCAGATCCTGGTTCTTCCTCGTCTGAGCAGACAGTTATCAGCCCAAGTTCAGAACAAGTCCAGATAATTGTCATGTTCTTCAGGAGGAAGAATCCTGCTTTTGGCATTGGAACTGTATCTAAATCAAATCCTGATTACCTCAAGAGCACTGCAGACAGCTTATCAGCCTCCTAAGTAGCACACTGCCGGCCTCTTTACAGTCTTGGATTTAATCAGCGTGGAGCATTTTTCGGTTTTCTCCCTTGGTAGCGCAGAGAGCAGAGAGCCTGTAAGTCCTGTAGGTTATTTTACAAATCCCCTTGTGCCACCAACAGAATCCACAGGGCACCCTGGGAAAGGGCGTGTATGTAGTTCTAGCAGAACTAATTAGCCTGTTTTATTTTCTTTTCCTTTTTTGCTTTAGAGTGAAATCATCAAACAATAAGCAAAAGTTGCACAGCTATAGCTTTGATTTTAACTTTTCATGGGCATCTTGGGATGTGACTCTAATGAGAACCAATCCATCAAAATTAGGCTTTTCTTGTTTGCCAGACCATTAACGTGGTCTTAATGTCACTGGCTGTGCTTCGTGGTGCACGTTTGCCATTGTGGTTATTAGAAAGACGGTGTAATGTTTCTCAGGTCTGTTTCAGTGACGAGATGCCACATAGTGAAGCCTGGGTAAATTCATCTAGGCCTTGCTGTGGGAAGGACACTGGTGACACGAAAGCACGCTCAGCTCGTGATGCTGTTTTCTCCCTGTGCAAAGGTAGTTCCACATTAACAGTGATCCTGTGTTTTTCCACCTCTATTGAGGTATAATTGACATATTTATAACACTGTGTTAACTTTAAGGTGTACAGAGTGGTGATTTGATACCCATATATTGCAGATCAATTCCAACTGTAGCATTAGCTAACACCAGCATCGTGTCACAAACTTACTATTTCTTTTTTTGCTGTGAGAACAGTTAAGAACTCGACACAGTGATCATATTTTACATTTCATCTTCTGTGTTTTCTTTTTTGAAAAAAATATCTTTTGAAAGACAGAAAGCAGAAAAGAAAGTAGTAAGGAAAGAAAGAACCAAGAAGGAAAAAAAATTAAAATGTGCTTTGCTAAGTATTATAGTCACTTTTCTTCTTATTAATTTTTTTGCCTTCTCTTGAAATAAGAGCAGTTTTGTTTTTTTTTTAACCCACAAATAATTCACGTTAGAAGTGAGTCACATGTACTACTTATTTGATCAGTTAGAACAGAGGGTATGGAAACCGTCTCTGGCAGATTTTGGTCACTGTCTTCTTAGCACAATTGATGGACTAGGCTCCCAATGGACAGTGGTACGTTTGACCCTAATGTTACTATCGTGTTCTTTGCTGTGAATTTTATATTTTGCTTGAATGACTGTACTCAGTTCAGTTCAGTTCAGTCGCTCAGTCATGTCCGACTCTTTGCGACCCCATGAATTGCAGCACGCCAGGCCTCCCTGTCCATCACCATCTCCTGGAGTTCACTCAGACTCACATCCATCGAGTCGGTGATGCCATCCAGCTATGTCATCCTCTGTCGTCCCCTTCTCCTCCTGCCCCCAATCCCTCCCAGCATCAGAGTCTTTTCCAATGAGTCAACTCTTTGCATGAGGTGGCCAAAGTACTGGAGTTTCAGCTTTAGCATCAGTCCTTCCAAAGAACACCCAGGGCTGACCTCCTTCAGAATGGACTGGTTGGATCTCCTAGCAGTCCAAGGAACTCTCAAGAGTCTTCTCCAACACCACAGTTCAAAAGTATCAATTCTTCGGCCCTCAGCTTTCTTCACAGTCCAACTCTCGCATCCATACGTGACCACTGGAAAAAGCATAGCCTTGACTAGATGGACCTTTGTTGGTAAAGTAATGTCTCTGCTTTTGAATATGCTATCTAGGTTGGTCATAACTTTCCTTCCAAGGAGTAAGCATCTTTTAATTTCATGGCTGCAGTCACCATCTGCAGTGATTTTGGAGCCCAAAAAATAAAGTCTGACACTGTTTCCACTGTTTCCCCATCTATTTCAGTTAAATCCCCTTAAAATCTCCAGCCGTTTGGTTTGCTCTTGGTATGCATTGGCCCTGCGCATCTCATTCAGTTACCTTGAACTTGTGTAAATGCAACGGTTGCTGCTGTGGTTGTGGATGGTGTGTCTATTTCTGTCTCCTGGACTGTGATTTTCTTTATTTTTCTGATGTATAATCACAGGTTGTCTTTCACACTTGGGGGATCAAGAATAGTTTAATTGTATCCATTGTTACTCTAATATGGGAACATCCAGTGTGAAGGCAGGCCTTAGTTTAAATCCTAATTCTGCTTGGATTTAAAAAGTTTAAAAAACTATTTTTATTGAGGCATAGTTGATACACAATATTATATGCTACAAGGTGTACGATATGGTGAGTCACAATTTTTAAAGTTTATACTCCATGTGTGAAAAGTGATTAGTATGTTATTTTATTTCCCATGTTGTACAGTGTATCCTTGTAGTTCATTTTATACATAATATTTTCTGCCTCTTCATTCTCCACCCCCTGTATTGCCCTCACCCATTGGTAACCAGTAGTTTGTTCTCTACATCTGTGAGCTTCTTTTTTGTTATATTCCATCATTTGTTGCATTTTTTAGATTATACATATAAGTGATATGTCTTTGATTTCACTAAGTATAGCAGCTTCCAAGTCCATCCATGTGGTTACAAATGGCAACATTTCCTTCTTCTCTCTGACTGAGTCCTATTCCAGGAGCTATCCCCTCACCCCGGTCAGAACTGGTGTCTTTAAGAAGAACACAGGTGACTGATGACAGTGAGGATGTGGGGAAAGGGAGCCCTCTGCACTGCGGGCCTTCCCTGCCGCCCTGCAGGCCCTGGCATGGCCCCATTCTGTGGCTTACCCACCCCCATCCCTTGTTCACTGCCCGAGTGCGGCTGCCCATGGTCCCGCGGGCTGCACCGGCAGGGCAGTGTGCCCTGGGCGTCTCCTCTTCAAGCTCAGCGAGCCCTCCAGCCCACAGGGTGGACCCGAGGACTGACACACGCAGGAGCAGCTGTGCTCACGTCATCCAATGCCCCCTTCTGCCAGAGTGGACACCCGCAGCCTCGCCTCTGGACGGCCTGCTCTCCCCGCTTGGGACCAGGAGGAGGGACGGGGGCCCTTTTCCAGGGCAGACAGCGAGCGGTCCTCACAGCCTCCAGCACCCCTGCTGCTTTTCACCAGCCTCAGGAAGCTCATTCTAAAAATGTTCCCCGGAACTTTCCAGTACAGCTCTCTGGCGCGAGGATATTTCAGGGAGCAGCTCTAGATGCCGCGTAGGCAGGTTGCTAGGCAACCGTGAGCCCTGCCACACGTGGCCGCATCCTCAGCGCCTGGAATTAGCTGAGAGAGAAGGAAGTGTCCCCGCCCCGCCCCCCGCGGGGTCTGCAGGGCAGGGAGGCTTTTGCCGCAGCCTGGGGACCTGAGGGGGTGTCTGGTTGGGGGTGGTGGGCAGGGATGGGAATCCTGTCCGGCTCTGGGTCATAGAAGCTGAATGTTGCAACTCTTCTAGATTCAAGCATCTCTCCCAGCATCCTCTCAGCTCCTGCTCCTCACATGCTTGTGGTCCCTTGACGCCGTGGTGGGCAGGCTCTGGGAACAGCCCTGCCCTCGCAGTCTCCTCACAGCCCAGGGCGGGATGCTGGCTGGCACCCCGCTGTAGTGCATCCATCTCATGGGCAGACAGGAGCAAAAGCAGTCAGGACGGTGTGTGCAGATGGGTGGACGTGAGTGGTGGTTCCCTTTGCTCTAAGATGAGTTCTTTAACTATAAGTTTACAAGATGTGAGTGTTCAGAATGACTGTTTAAACCCTGGTTTGTAAAGCTCCTGAGCACGTAACAGTGGGCTCCGACCCATGGGGTGAGCCTTGCGGGACGGCCCTACACCCAGCCCCCTTGGCCAGTCTTAGCTTAGACGGAGTCTGGGGAGGGGCCAGGGTCCCGGGCTCTCAGGGTCTGGGCTGCTGCTTCTTAGGGAGATGACCCTGCTCCCCCAGGCCTGGGCGGCATGGGGTGCCCACTCGCCGCCCTCATCTGGCTTCCTGTGTTTCTTCCCCAAGTGGCCCCGCGGCTGTGGACTTACAGCCACGTGTGTAAAGCTGGTGTAACTTAAACTATGCCTGGTCGGCCTCAAGTTGCCAGTTAAAATAAGCCATATAATTATTTTGTGAGCTACCTTATAATTTTTTAAAATTTGAAAAAATGAGGCAAAGTAACAAAAAGTTGATAGTACTGTGCTGCATACCACTGAGAACTAAGCAGATATCATCTGATTACATATGTGCATGTGCACCTGTGCACACGTATGTGATGTGTTTCCCCTAAGATCCATTTGCATGTGCATGTGGACCTGTGCACACATATGTGATCTGTGCTTCCCCTAAGATCTGTGAGTCTATTTATGTCTGCAAATGCCACCTGATACTTGATTTACACTATACCCCGATGATTTGGGGCTATTATTGACTTAAGATATAATTATACATTTCAAGAGGTAGGTGAGGGACTTTGTGACATTTTCGTGTGTAGAAGTTGCTCTTCCAATGGATTTGGGCACAGCCACAGCTGGAGCGAGGGCTTCTCTGTTTTCACCAGGCAGTGAACCCCCAGCCCTCCAGCCCACGCAGCTCTGCCGGCAGCTCGTCCTTTGCGGTGGACATTGTGGAGCCGGTTGGTGCCGGGGCCCACGGTTCTGCCAGCCCATGTCCGTCCATGACCCCTTCCATACCAACGACTGTGAAGCTGGTTTCCTTGTGATTTGATCACTTTAGGGATGACTTTAGCGCAAACCTTACTTTCCATTTTCCAAAGGACATGACTAGAAGGTCGGGCCCAACCCATGGAGCTGAGACTGACTAAAATCAAAGGAACCTTGCACGGACTGACCCTGTTCAAAGGTACGAACCTTCTGTGGATTCTGGTTTCCTTTTCCTTTGTGTTTCTGGGCTGAGTGACGCCCGTGCTGACCTTGGTGCGAGTGGTGCCTGTCTGAAGAGGCCGCGCTGCCCTTGTGTGTCTGGCAGTCTGAGTTTTGGTGCAATGACCAGCATGCTCTGGGTGTGTTTCTGTTTTCTCTCTGTATTTGAACGATAAAAATGAAATGCATACCTTTGTTTAAAGCACCTCAGATAGTGGTAGGAGGAAGCATTGGCTGTTTTGAGTGCATTTTCATGTTACATGTAGTCAGTGCAATTAAATGGAAATTGTGGTTACAGAGTTTCACTCCTGAGTTGAGTAATCCTGGCCATGGTCTGAGGAAGAAACGACATCTTTCCTTGTTTCTTGATGACCTTGGGCAGGAGGTCGCCACGGTCCCAGGGCTGGTGTGGACTCCCAGGGCACACCTCTCCTGGAAGCATCACAGGAAATCGGCACCAGGTTCCCCCGTGCTGGGACCCCAGAGCCAGTGTGTGATGTGCGGGGTGAGGCGGTCCTGCCAGCCTCTGTCCTGCTGATGCCGATGGGGGCCAGCCCTGGGCCGCCTGGGAGGGAGCAGACCGACTGCTGGCCGGCGTGGCTAGCAGGGTGAGAGGGGCTGTTACTTGCGAGTAAGCAGCTTAGCACAGGGAGCACCATATGAACAGAGGAGTTTCATCGTGGTGGAGACCTTTGTGCACAGACCAGGCTGATTTCAGTCTGTGTCCAGCCGTCAGAGTCCTGTGGGTCCACAGTCACCAGTTCTTTGCCTGAGTCAGGAGAGGGTCAGCCCCTGTGGGTCCAGGAGGGAGCCGGTCCTTGTCTTCGGGTTTCTTGAAGAATGTGTGTGTTGAGGGGGGCGGTGCGTGCATGTGTGTGTGTGTGTGAGTGAGTGTGTGTGTGTGTGTGTGTGTGTGTGTGTGTGTGTGATCTTCCCTGGCTGTGGAGGCCTCGCTTCAGTGAGAGGATCCTTGGTGATCATCTCTTCCTTGTAGACTGAGGAGGATATAGCACACATGCCTTTTGCTTTGGACCTTATGTTCATTCACTTGACACTTTCGAGGAATCACCTTCATTCTTACACACTGAGATTTTAGAAGCGGCAGTGGCTGCACTGGTTTTTATTAAATTTCTGTACTGCAGAAGGCTCCCTCTCAGAAGGAGGGCCCTGGACTCAGCACAAAGTAGGAAGCAGGCAGCCACGCAGCCTGGACTGTTCATGAGAAAGCCCACCCAGGGAGGGTGCAAGCGTCACGTTTTGCACCTTGTTTTCGGCTTGGTTGTGCTTGTTTTGAAATTGAATTCTCACAATCAGTTAAGTAAATGAAGGCTGGGACACAGTGCAGATTTTTCACCTAACAAATTATTTTTTCCTAAAAGTTTCAGCAAAAAACAGACCTTTGGTGAGCTTATCTAATTGTCTAGTATCTTAATGGGTCTATTTGTATCTAATATGTTCCTAAAGTATTTAAAGACTATGCTCAGCCCTTGAGTGTAGCTTTGGTTGTGTGATTGGTTATAAAAGGTCAGTAATAGCAGCCACTGCAGGGCGGTCCTGCCCTTACAGTTGGCATCCTGCCTCTTTGTAAGGCCATTTGAATCTCCCACCGGGTGCCGAGCCCTCCCAACAGGCCCACTGACTGCTCTGTGAAGCTGTAAACTGAACATCACCAGTCCGGCTTTCTCTAAGCACCGCTGGGCAGTAGCTGGACTGAAATGTTCTCAGGCAGAATGAAAGGCTGAGCTGAGCATCTGAGCTGCGCGATCAAAGGTCCTCTCTGTAGCTGGCCTGGGGCCCAGCGTGAGGGCTGTGCGTCTGGGCACCGGGTCATGGGCCCGTCGTGGAGGCACAGCGGATCCCACTTCAGAACCACGTCTGTGCTGTGCACTGGGGTCTGGAACACACTCTGAACCCCCCGGGCACCTGTTTCTTGAACAGCAGCTGAACAGTCGCCCAGGGTGATGCTGGAGACCTGACGTGCAGGGAGGGGCTTTGTCATCAATAAGGGGAAGCCGATCAGTACAGGCCCTGTTTCCTCTCAGTGACCCGAGCCTGCCGCTCACCCACTTGCTGTGTAGGAGTGGAGACTTGTGCATGGAGGAGAGATTACATGGGTGTAGAGTGACCACAACATAAACAGAACAGTCATCTTGGGGTCACACCAGATACTTAGGACGAAGAGTCTGAACTGTGGTGAGGATGCATTTTAATTCTGTATCAGGGCTGAGGAAGGTGCAGTAATTTCATCCTTCTTTTATATTTCATGCCGTTGACATAACCAGGGAGCTCCGTAACTAGACATTGGTGTAGCATGAGCTGTTGTTGTTTCTGTTGATGTTCCCTATGATGCTGCTGGGAGGCATCAGCTAGTTCAGGGGACCCATGCCTGACTGTCGTCTGGGGCGAATCTAACGGGAGGCCCGGGGCCCCCCTCCCTCCCAGGACCTCCTTGGTGTCTGTCAGTCTGAGGCATTGTCTTCTCGAGTGCGGGCAGTGCATCTCCGTCCTCATGTTTCCAGCCTGAGTCCTATGGATGCCTGGGCCCCAGAGGCAGTGGCCACCAGCGTCCATCCCCGCAGAGGAGCCAGCCTGCAGCCTCTCTGCAGCTAGGACCGCCCGCCCGGCTTGGCGGCTGTGGGGACGCGGTGCCCCTTCGGTCTGACTCCTGCTCGTGGAGGCCACGCTGTGCAACCCTACATGGAGGGCGGGTGTCTTCAACGACGCTGCTCTGTTTGATGGGGCGGGGACAGTCTCCCTCCCTCTTTTTATGTGAAATCGCCTTGTTATGCTGACATTTTTATGGAGCACTCACGAGAAATGTCTCTGCAATCGCTGCTGTTTATTTTTCGATTATTTTCTTCTTTCTGGTAGCATTAAGTCCCCTGTTGACATCATATAACAATTTAATCTCTCAGGTTAAAAAAATGGTCTCTGGTAAAGACAAGAGCAGCTTCATAGTTTTTCATGAGTGGAGAATGGTATTAAGTCGGTTATGGGTTTTGAAGGAAGAAATAAAGACTCACAGAAGCCTCCTGACATGTGACAAAGCAGCACAACAACAGAAACGGCAGCTGCATCAACCCCACAGGAATAACTCTCTCAGAGGTTTTGTTCCCTGAGATCCATCACTAACCCCTCCGCCACAGGGATCTCAGAGGGAAACGGATGGCGTCTTGGTGGTGAGATGAGACCCGCTGCAGTGGACGCCCAGGCCAGGCACGCGCAGCCGGCCCGGCCCTGCGAGCGGCAGCGGCTCTCTGTCTCCTGCACTGCTTCCGGCCGGGAAGTGTTCGTCCTGGAGGAGGGTGTGCACAGCCCCGGCGGCGTTGCAGGGAGCGGCCGAACAAGAGGAAGGGACACAAGAGGGTCCGGGGGCAGCACGCCGTGACGGTCCCTCTGGCGCGGGTGTGGGGACGCATGCAGTTACTCACAGCCCGCCGCGGGCTCCAGCCTGGCTCCCTGGGGGTCAGGTGGTCATGAGTGACCCAGGCTGAGCTAATACTTAGGCTGGACTGAACGTGTCAGGAACGTCAGTTTGTTGTGGTCACTGTAACAGTGGAATTCTTCAGGGTGGCTGGTGTGGAACCAGTTTTCATTGGTCTGGGGCTCCAAGTCTACAGTTACATCCTGGGCAACAGGCTGCAGGGTGTCCTCCATGAGTGGGGGAGGGTACAGGTGGGCAGCGAGGCCATGGCAGGGCAGCCCCCAGAGCCCTATGCCCACGACCTTCTTCTTATGGGGATAAGTGTAAATAAATGATGTCTCTCCTCCCCTAAGAATGAAAATCCAATTTCTTTCTCCACTAACATATTCAGCCAATAGTAGAAAGTTTGAATTGAATCACCAAGATTCAATTTTCCCACAAAATTCATCCAGGCTCCCCGCTGCACGCCCCACTCCTGTCTCCAAACCTGGGAGCGCTGCTTTGGTGCATGTGAAGGTGTTTCTGGGCCTCCCCGGTCTGTGTGCCAGGGTGCACATGAACGTCCTCCTGTGCGGGGTTGAGACCACACTCGACGTGAGGTGTGCCCGCCACCGCCCCCTCCCCAGAGGGTCCTGCTCGGCTTCCTGTGCGGTGCGCAGTGTTTCTCTAGAGCAGCACACATGTGCTTACACATCTGGTCTGGAAGGCCTCGTCCCTGTGGGTGGTCAGTGCCCCACAGGTGGGGAGCCGCTGCAGCTGTGTTCACAGCCCACCCTCTGCAGCTTGGGCCTCATGCCCCTCAGTTATACTACATTTTGGATTCTTTGCTGAAGACACATTTTTATGTATCTTTTCCCCACGTGTTCCTGGAGTACTGTTCTGTTCAGGAAGGAGTTATATCAGTGAACTGGGTGTGTTACCAATTTCTCCAGAAAGAAAACGTGTGGTCCCCTGGTCAAGACACGCCCACCTCGTCTGAAAGCCTCCTGGCCCTCCTGCTGAGGTCTGCACAAACCCAAGTCCACACACAGGTCACCCTGCTTCTGGGCAGGGCGCCGTGCATGCTGTCTGGGCTTCTTGTGGTGTGGCTCTGTTGATTTGTGTCTTAAATCTTCGCTAGTGTTTGTTTTCACCACGTTTCGATCTCAGGCGGAGAGCACAGGCAAAGCCCTGAGGAGCAGTAACGGATGCTTCGCTGAGGCGGCAGGCGTGCTGGGTCCAGGCGGGCTGGTGGGCGCTGAGGGCCCGTAGGGGGGCTGTCAGTGTGGTCGCTGGGAGGGGCCCAGGGACTCCTCAGAGAGTCAAGACCTACTGGACCCCTGAAAGCCATGGTGAGTGGATCTTAGGGAGATGCTAGTTTGTTTCTACTCGCGTCTGCAGGCACGTTCCCCGAGGTGATTTGCAGAGCCGTCACTGTGGTGGGGCTTTCCCAGTGATTCAGTTCAGTTCAGTTCAGTTGCTCAGTCGTGTCCAATTCTTTGCGACCCCATGAATCACAGCACGCCAGGCCTCCCTGTCCATCACCATCTCCCAGGGTTCACTCAGACTCAGGTCCATTGAGTCAGTGATGCCATCCAGCCATCTCATCCTCTGTCGTCCCCTTTTCCTCCTGCCCCCAATCCCTCCCAGCATCAGAATCTTTTCCAGTGAGTCAACTCTTCGCATGAGGTGGCCAAAGTACTGGAGTTTCAGCTTTAGCATCAGTCCTTCCAAAGAACACCCAGGGCTGATCTCCTTCAGAATGGACTGGTTGGATCTCCTTGCAGTCCAAGGGACTCTCAAGAGTCTTCTCCAACACCACAGTTCAAAAGCATCAATTCTTCGGCGCTCAGCTTTCTTCACAGTCCAACTCTCTCATCTATACGTGACCACAGGAAAAACCATAGCCTTGACTAGACGGACCTTTGTTGGCAAAGTAATGTCTCTGCATCTAGGTTGGTCATAACTTTTCTTCCAAGGAGTAAGCGTCTTTTAATTTCATGGTTGCAGTCAACCATCTGCAGTGATTTTGGAGCCCAAAAAAATAAAGTCTGACACTGTTTCCACTGTTTCCCCATCTATTTCCCATCAAGTGATGGCACCAGATCTTTGTTTTCTGAATGTTGAGCTTTAAGCCAACTTTTTCAGTCTCTTCTTTCACTTTCATCAAGAGGCTTTTTAGTTCTTCTTCACTTTCTGCCATAAGGGTGGTGTCATCTGCATATCTGAGGTTATTGATATTTCTTCCGGCAATCTTGATTCCAGCTTGTGCTTTTTCCAGCATGGTAAAGAATTCACCTGCAATGCAGGAGCTGTAGGAGATGCAGGTTTGATTCCTGGGTCACGAAGATCCCCTGGAGGAGCGCATGGCAACCCACTCCAGTATTCTTGCCTGGAGAATCCCATGGACAGAGGAGCCTGGTGGGCTGTAGTCCATAGGATCATAAAGAGTTGGCCACAATGGAAGGGACTTAGCACACACTTTGTGGCGTTTGCTCTTGACCTTTGCAGGCCTGGAGTTGCTCATTTCTCGTGAAGAAACATCTCCCCTCCCAGGAAGAGCTGGCAGCAGGGAGGGTTTTCCTGAGCCTGTACCGAGTGCACTCGGAGCTTGGGGCCTGTTGTCCCTTCCCATGTCCATCAGGCCTGATCTGTAATGGGAATCATGCAGCATTGATGAGCGTGGCGTCCTGTCTCACGTGGGGCTTGGAGGACCATGGTGTGTGGGTCAGGTCAGGCATTTCTTTTTCTCCAGGTGGCAGTGAACTATGGCTCCGCCCTCTGATTCTCAAGTACGAGTGCAGCACATTCCAGCCCACCCTGAGTTGTCTGGGGGAGACGCAAAGGTGGGGTTTCAGCAACATGGGGATTGGATTTTCTTCCACTGTGAGAAGGAGTCTCACTGTGACTCAGTCAATGCCAGGAAAGGTTGCCCGACCCCCGCCACCTTTCTGACCGTTGATACTTGAATCGTGTTCCCACGGCTGCCGAAAGAACCGGCAGGAGAGCCTCCTGACCTGCGTGGCCTCCAGAGACCAGCCTCTGACCTTGGGGTGGGATCTGCACCCGCCTCACCACCCACCTGGGCCCAGGTCTGCATCTCACCTGCTCCAGGTCCCTACAGACTGCGTCTCTGCAGTGACTGCCAGCTCATGTCAGGAGTGAAGGTTACACATGCACACATAAACACGCACAACACATATGCACAGGCACAAACACACGCACATGCACACACATACACATACACACAAACACACACTTATATTTCTCTTTAAAAGAAATATAAGATGACTTTTCTGTTCCTTCGAGTAACATCAAAGACCTCTGGAATAATTTATGGACTTAATTTCTTTAATCTCTTAAGCACCCAAAGAAAGTAAACATACGTAGATACTGTTTCCACTTTTCAATTTGGGAGAAATGATGACTTACCACTTCAGAGAAGTCAGAGGTGGAGCCCCGAGGGAGCTCAGCTTTCCCCCGGGCTCAGCCTCTGCGGCCAGTCCCCGTGAACTGCCCTGGCCACATAGAGAGGAATCAGCAGGCACCTGGGCGCCCAGCCCTCGAGCTCCCAGCTCTTGGCACCTGCAAGCTGCACCCACACCAAGACCCTGCCCACCCCCTTCCAGGCACCAGGCCTGTGGCCTGACGGGAGGAGCAACAAACTTGACTGTTTCTATCTATTTAGTACTATTAATACTGAAAACTAATGTGTTAAATTTTCCTTTTAATTCAGGAAGGTAAAATAAATATGGTTCTGAGTAATTAAACTTTCCCCACTGCCTTTGCATTGTTGTAAATAAGTGTGTACTGCAATCACAATTCAGACTCCATTTACATATTAAATGATACTAGAGTAGCATTGCTACATTAATATATACTTATGCAGAGTTGTCATATTTTTATGAAATCTAAATGTGAGTATAAAGTTTTTGAACTAAACAGGAAAAGTATTTTAGCTTCCACGCCATACCCTTAAGTGTATACCCAGTGATTGCCAAGAATGGATTGAAGAATATTCAATATGTAACACTAGCTGCAGTGCACAAATAATTATGGGGAAACAAAAAGACTAGTAGATGGAAAATTAAAGCATTCCATTAGAAATAAATATTGGATTATTGTTTGAGTGAATGCAATTAAATATTTGGTGTTTGATACTAGCCAATTAAAGTGAAGACATAATCTAATTAGTTTTTATTTGAGTGGAGAAAACACTTCTAAAATGTTATTGAGTATTCCTATTATGTTTCTAACAATTCCATGAAGTTGAATGAATAAATCAAAACAGCTGTGCCTTCCCAGTACATAAACTGCCCTTTTTTTTTTAACTAATAAGGATACAAATTATAATTTATTTCTCTCATAAAGCCAGGTTATTTCTTGCCTTCTTGATGTATACTTTATGTACAGAAAATGCCCACATACCAAGTGTACGTACTGTGTAGCTTGGGCACCAGTCAAGACAGAGAGCCTGTCCACATTTCAGAAACTTCTCTACATTCCAGAAAGTTCCCTCACTGTTCTTCAGGTGAAGCCTCAGCCATTGGAAGCACGGTCCATGAGCCCTTCACGGAGATGATCCAGCATGGTTTAGCGTGAGGATGTGTCGTTGCTGCGTGCATAGGGTGGAGGGCGTTGCTGCTACTGCGTAAGTTCTGCAGAGAGATGGGCATGAACTCTGAGGGCTTCATTCAGCCCTTGAGGGTAGGACACAGTGCCACCCCAATATGGAAGCAGGAGGGGCCCCACGTGGCGGGGGTGGCCATGGAGGAAGCTGCTGCAGGACATCCCGGCCCCGGAGTACGGCTGCCAGCCATCTGCCTCCCCGCCAGCAGCGGTGGCTTCAGTGTCCTCCCTGTAGACCAGGACATGTGCCTGCTGCCCGTGTCCAGGACTAGCTGATAGCAGCTCACGCGTGCAGAGAACGTATACTCCCGAGTAACCGAAGGTGCCAAGAAGGCCTCAGGCCTGGGTTCATGGAACCTGTCCAGGAGGATGGCACCTCAGACCCTGGGGGAGGAGCCACCCCAAAGGACGGTTCCAGTCCATGAGCCGATCTTCTGGGAGAGCGTGCCTGTCCCACAGTTCCCACAGGACGTGCGGAGTCACGCACAATCCCTGCTGTTCACAGGGTTAACCTTCACAGGTTCCCAGCAGGTGCTTCAGAGTAACCCACCATGCTGGGTGCCACGAGAGGGCCTGGCATCCACCAGTTGAGGCCTGATGGAGTGCAGGGAGAAGTGGTCAGGGGTGGGTGTCTCACCCAGGCCGAGAAGCAGAAAGCGAGAGGACGCATCCCAGCAGCACACAGCCCTGCTGTCCAGGCCCAAGTCTGCTCAGGCGCTGGGTGCCTCTGGGTGCTGGACTCTGGCTATGCGTGAGCAGTGGGGACATGGAGCCTCAGTCCTGACCCGGGGCCCCGGGGCCGGCATGAGGGACCGCTACAGCCAGCAGATTAAGCGCGGGTGCCCCTGAGGAGCCATAGGATGGCTGGCTGCATAGACACGGGAGGAGAGTCATCACAAGAAGCTGGAGCTGCCAAGTCTGAGACATGCAGGGCAAGCCATCCAGTTGGAGCCCTGGGGGAGCCAGTGCTGTGGCCAGGCTGAAGGCCGCAGGCCAGACTTGGGAAGAGCTGGAGTTTCATCCTGAGTCTGAAGGCATGAAGAGCTGACTCCCCAGTTGGAAGGGAGGCGATCGAGAGAGGCCCTGTCTTACTGGAGAGGTCAGCTGTCTGTCCTGTTCAGGCTGTCAACTGATTGGGCAAGGCCTGCCAGCACAGGAACGCCACCTGCTGCTCAGCCTACCTGTTGAAGCATTCCTCTCCTCTGAGGACACCTTCAAAGACAAAGCCGGACTGCCCGACCCAGCGTCTGGGCCCCTCCCAGCCAGGCAGGTTGACACAGTCAGTGAACATCGCAGAAGGGAGCGCTGACGGTCTGGAAACACGTCCTCAGGTAGACACAGAGGACCCGAGGCTTACGCACCTAACTGCCAGGTGCTCCCGCTGCCGACGTGGGACGCACATCCATCTTGTCCTGGAGAAGGGTTAGGACGCTGCTTTGTGCCCGAGGGAACCCAGATGTTCGGGTCTGAGCTGGAATTCAAAGCCCAGCACATCTGCAGCCAGGTTGTTCTGGGCACAAGCGTAAACACAGCGACATCATGTGACGTGACTGACCCAGTGCCGTCAACACCAGCCGTAGTTGCCACACATTGTGTAAAAATCTTTTAAACGAGATTAATTTCAAACTCTATGGGCTTCTGACCTAGCTTATTCTCACGTAGCCGACAGTGCTGCTCCAGAAAGCTCCCAGGTGAGTTGTTTTGAGAAATTATTTTGGGAAAGCAAACTAATAGTTTGGGGCACTTTATGTAAATGCATATGTATTAAATAAAATATAAAATATATAGTATTTGCATGAAGAACCATTACCTATAATAGTATATATAATAAATATAAGTATAAACATATAATATTTATATAAATAACAAAAGTTTTAACAAATTTTAAGGGGCAAGTTCCCATCCTCCATGGATCTTCCAACTTAGTTGGGAGAATAATATGCATAACCTTAAAAGCCAAATAAGATAGAAGGTACTGCTAGAAGTTGGAGAGCTCATGATGAGCTCCTGGTCTGCATTGAGTCAGGAGAGGCGCTCCGCACAAGGTGATGTCAGACTTCCAGACCGTGGGGCGGCGTTGGCCAGTAGGAAAGAGCAGGACACAGTGAGGAGACAGGCAGCCTGGCAGAGTGAAGTGCTTTTGGGTGGGGTGCCTAGAGCTCAGACCCTGGAGGGAAGGGGGCACTTCTGGGTACATGCAGATTCCGTCCGAGTTGTGTGAGCGTCACGAAGAGCAGGGAGTGTCTGAGCTGTAAGGTGCGGGCTGTGGCGTCCCAGATCGTGCTCTCTGCGACTTGCTGAGCTTGCTGTGGGGCTGGGCCCCGGACCCTCTGTACGTCAGCAACAGGCACAAGAGGATGAGCTGCTAGCGGGGACTCGGGATCTGGGGAAGGAGTGAGAAGGGGCCCCTCACAGCAGGGGCACTGAGGCTGGAGAAGATGGTCACTTGTAAGAGGAGTGGAAAGAATTTCAGTTCCTGGAATAAGTAAGGTGATGATAGTGAGAAGATGGCTAACTGGTGATTAACTTAAGCTGTCTGTGTTCAGATGACAGTTTTGGCAGTGCTCACTGTGTGTGCACAAGTGTGTTTCTTGATACTAATATTTGCTCTAAGAGTTGATCTGTAGAGTGAGCTACTAAAAATAATTGCAAATGGTCAGTAGCCCAGGAAGGGTTCCAGGCCCTGGAAATGTCTTTTCTTGTTTATTAATACTAATCTGTGAGGTGAGCCTGTGAGGTGAGGTTCAGTTCAGTCCCTCAGTCGTGTTCGAATCTTTGTGACCCCATAGACTGCAGCACACCAGGCCTCCCTGTCCATCACCAACTACCAGAGTTTGCTCAAACTCATGTCCATCGAGTCAGTGATGCTACCCAACCATCTCATCCTCTGTCATCCCCTTCTCCTCCCACCTTCAACCTTCCCCAGCATCAGGGTCTTTTCAGATGAGTTAGCTTTTCATATCAGGTGGCCAAAGTATTTGAGTTTCAGCTTCAGCATCAGCCCTTCCAATGAATATTCAGGACTAATCTCCTTTAGGATGGACTGGTTGGATCTCCTTGCAGTCCAAGGGACTCTCACAAGTCTCCTCCAATACCACAGTTCAAAAGCATCAATTCTTTGATGCTCAGCTTTTTATAGTCCAACTCTCATATCCATACATGACTACTGGAAAAACCATAGCTTTGACTATGCAGACTTTTGTTGGCAAAGTAATGTCTCTGCTTTCTAATAAGCTGTCTAAGTTGGTCATAACTTTTCTTCCAAGGAGGAAGCGTCTTTTAATTTCATGGCTGCAATCACCATCTGTAGTGATTTTTGGAGCCCCCCAAAAAATAAAGTCTGTCACTGTTTCCACTGTTTCTCCATCTATTTGCCATGAAATGATGGGACCAGATGCCATGATCTTAGTTTTCCGGATGTTGAATTTTAACCCAGTTTTTTCACTCTTCTCTTTCACTTTCATCAAGAGGCTCTTTAGGTCTTCTTTACTTTCTGCCATAAGGATGGTGTCATCTGCATATCTGAGGTTATTGATATTTCTCCTGACAATCTTGATTCCAGCTTGTGCTTCATCTAGCCCAGCATTTCTCATGATGTACTCTGCATATAAGTTAGATAAGCAGGGTGACAATATACAGCCTGTAAGGAGGATCCCCCTGTTTACCTGTGGTCCATGGTGCTAGGTATCTGGGAACCTGGGGACCCTGGGGCAGCAGCAGAGTTCCTGTACGGACCACCCGCAGGTTGATGCCTTCAAATGTAACTGGGGTCAGCCTTGTCCCGTGGGTGGTGAGGCTGTGAGGACAGGCGGGAATGCCCACAGCTCCTCTTCAGTAGGTCACGGTCTCAGCTCACAAGTAAATACAGCTAACGCGTGGTCAGAGCTCGGCGGCCACTCCCGCAGCCCTGACCCCGCCTGGGCTTCAGGGTGCCCTGAGAGAGGGAAGGCCTGTGACTCCTCCTTCTGGGGAAGGGACACGGAGGTTCCTCTGATCCTACCCACGCCACAAGTGGGGCGTCCTGTTAACATGTGCGGGTGATCGGAAGCTGTCATCTGCAGCGCCCTGAGGGGCTGGGCTCGCCTGGGGTCTCAGGCGCAGGTGGGGAGGTCTCAGGTCGCGTCTGTCCTGTGTCCTCTCATGGCCAGTGGGGCTTCGCGCCTCTCCTGGACCACCTGTCTGCAGCCCTGGAGCCGTCTCTGAAGTGTGTCCCCAGCCCCGCCCGGCACCCTTCCCACAGGGCCTCTCAACAAACGGCAGGCGCCTGGGCCTCCGTGGAGAAGCAGGAGCGTGCAGGCGAGGCCAAGCTTCCCTGGGCTGCGGGCGGCTCCAGGCGGCTGCGGGAGTGACGATCGTGCGTCACCAGAGCAGCACAGGCACGTATTCCCTGCCGCTTGGAAGCAGGGGCAGGGATGGTGTAGGACTCCTGTGCCGTCTGCCTCGTGGGTTTCAGAGCCCTCTGGGCAGGCCTGTGACTCAGGCTGCACACCCGCGGGACCAAGCGAGCGCTCCTCGGCAGGCGGTGGCCGGGACCCTCTGGTTCCATGTCTGCACTGTCGGCGCCCTGCCCCTGCGTGCAGGGAAGCGTTTGGGGGTGTCCCCTGCCCGTCCTCGGGATGTGCCTTTCTTAGCAACCACTAACTTGTCACTCCAAACTGTTAGAGAGGAAAAAACAAACTCCAAATATAGATGCCCCGGATTCTCTTAGTCACACAGATTGCCTGGTTTGTGTCCCTTGTAGAATATTTTAAACTGTTTGAATTAATTTTACCCAGGGTTTAAACCTGGGCAGACGCTTCATCCAGTGTTGAAAGCAAGAATGACACTTAATGAATGTTTGAAAAGCAGGAATCGGCATGGAGATTCGGATTCCGGAGTGAGGAGGAGTGAAGTTGGTCCTTTGCTAACTTTTGAGACGCTGGCTATTCAGATGACATGTTTGGAGGAGAAGCGTCATCACAAACCAATGGGTGACTCCATAGTCACTAACCTTCCCCCCAAAAACAATACCGTAAAGAAGAGTTGTTTGCACTCTGCTGATTCTGAACTGTAGGACTCAGGGAAGATAGCCTAAGCTGTCTTAATGACTAACAGAAGCATTATCACAATACCATTTGAAGGAATTTGAAGAGAAAGGGGGCTTCCCTGGTGGTTCATGGTAAAGAATCTGCTTGCCAATGCAGAAGACGGGGCTTTGATCCCCGGGTTGGGAAGATCCCCTGGAGGAGGGCATGGCAGCTCACTCCGGTACTCCTCTCATGGTTGGCATTCCTGGGCTTTGCTGGCACTCATCAGTGGACAGCGTGGTGCTGAACAGCGAAGGCAGAGAGAAGCAAACTTATTAGACCAGCACTTGGGAAGGTGCCGTGGGAGGAGTCGCGGAACTGCTCCCTCCCCCCTCCCCAGGAACCTGGGTGCTGCTGGGTGCCGGGCGCCCCGCTTTCCTCCCCTGAAGACCCAGTGACTCTCACACTGGTCACCATTGGTGAAGGCAGAGTCTCCCCAGCCATGCTTCTGAGGAACAGTCACTTGGGTAGAGGACTGTTTACTGGTTTACTGGTGAACTTTGAAAAATAGTTTCAGCTAGCATGTGCCTTCCCATGTGACAAAGCCAGTCAGTTAATCCACAGATGGATTCAAGCTTCTCTGAGAGCACTGTGCTGGACACCGTGGCCCAGTGAGCACCGTGGGGGTTACTGACCGAGAGGCGCCTTCAGCCCAGTTAAGGAAGCAGCAGGAAGCCTTGGCCACTGGACCTGGACATGAAGCAGTGACCATCGAGGCCTCAAGGGTACCACTGGGCGTCCACGTGCCAGGAATAAGGAGGACGTGGGTGCTCACGCTGTGGCTGCTGTTCAAGAATACGGACTATGGTTCAGACAGGTCTGCTGCTGTTTTATTTGCATTTAGTTTAGCTAAATACTCTGTCCACAAGTCAAACTTCTGCTCTCAGAGCGCCTCTTAGCGCTGGCTCAGGCACTTCTGGACTCAGATGGGGTGCAGGCCTTCCGTGGTTTCCTTCAAGCCTCGCTCACACGAAGCCCGCTGGGTTGGCGCTCACTGGTTTCTGCGAGGGGTAGAGCGGCTCAGAGGACACGGAACCGTCAACAGCACATATGGATTCAAATCCACAGCCTCACCTGGAGCACAGCAGGCCTGAGCTCGACTTTGTGACCTGGGACGTTGACTCAGCATCCCTGAGCCTCTGCTCAGATGTCGTGATTGGCTGTGACCAGGTTGTGACCTGCGCTGCCTTGAGGGTTAAATGCGTAACCGATCCCAGCGATCTCAGTGAAGTTCAGGAGCAGAACCAGCGGAGTTGTGATTCAGCTTGTTTGAACACAGAAAATGATGCTTGAACGCAGAAGCTTTTGTGTAAATTTTGTGCTGAATGTGGGCTTCTCATCAGACCTGAGTATCAGATTTGCTTCTTAGATGTTTGTGAACAGATTTGATGACAGACTGAAGGTGACATTTCACATTCTGAGATTGTTCACTTCAGAAGGACTGTAAGTCATGGAGACAACAAGACTCTGAGATAATTACAGGTAGACACGCAGAAACAATTGTTTGAATTACTGAAAATAATTCTGGATGATTGAGTGGTTTTACAGAAATGTAATTTTAATGTCTTCACTCTAAGGGGGAATAATAAAAAGCCTAGCTAAATATATGTCATTCAGGAACCTGCTTTAATGAGAAAATAAATATATTGCAGTTTGAGAGGATTAGGCTTTTCCTTTGTAATATGTCTTGGCTGTTAATTTGTGTAGCAACTTCCTTTTTTCCTACTTAGTGGAAACATAGACTTCAGGACTGCAAAAGGGAGTGCGCGTTACACATGTGTGGACACTGTGTTAAATTTTCTGATGAAGCATGAAGTGCGAAAACACAGTGAAGATATGCGTGCGGCAGAGTCATGGTGAACAGACGCTGTTTCTCAGGCCTCCAGGTTCAAAGGCTCAAAGGCTGGCTTCAGGAAATTAACGTGACCTTGGGAAAACCACCTTAAAGACCCTCACTGGCCGCGATCAGATCAGTGCCAGGAAGCAGGCTCCCCTCTCCCCTCCTTTGCAGTGAAAAGCCAAGCTCCCCACGTTGTGCTTGCGGCTCGCACTTGCGCTAAGTGTTTGTGTCCAGGACGCATGAGGACCACACGCCCCACAGGGCGAAGGCGTGTGTGGACAGCAAGTGCTGCTAGACTCCATTTGGTGAAGAGAGAGGACAGGGTGTTGGAGGGCCTGCTGACCGCCCCCCAGTTTCGACAGCCTGATGGCCCGCAGACCACACCCCTGTCCCGAGGGAGCCTGGTCTGTGCAGATGAGGCCTGGAGGCTCTTCCCATCTTATTCACGTTAACCCTCATGTCCTCACCGTGTGGGAGTGGGACGGGGGCTGCAGTCTGTCCGAGGGGTCCAGCGGGCGGGGCTGAGCACAGAGCCCCTGGGGGGTGGCCAGAGGGGCCCTGGAGCTCTGCCCCTGGATACCGCGGCTCTCTGCCCATGGGCACCACGGCTCTCTGCCCTGGGCACCGCGGCTCTCTCCCCATGGGCACAGTAGCTCTCTGCCCTGGGCACCACGGCTCTCTCCCCGTGGGCACCATGGCTCTCTCCCCGTGGGCTCCGCAGCTCTCTGCCCTGGGCACCACAGCTCTCTCCCCATGGACACCACGGCTCTCTCCCTGTGGGCACCGCAGCTGTCTGTCCTGGGCACCACAGCTCTCTCCCTGTGGGCACCGTGGCTCTCTCCCCATGGGCACCGTGGGCACTGCGGCTCTATGCCCTGGGCAATATGGCTCTCTGCCCATGGGCACCATAGCTCTCTGCCCTGGGCACCACGGCTGTCTCCCCGTGGGCACCGTGGCTCTCTGCCCTGGGCACTGTGGCTCTCTCCCCGTGGGCTCCACAGCTTTCTGCCCTGGGCACCGCGGGTCTCTCCCCATGGGCACCGTGGCTCTCTCCCCATGGGCACCGCCGCTCTATCCCTGTGGGCACCACAGCTCTCTCCCTGTGGGCACTATGGGCACTGCGGCTCTCTCCCCGTGGGCACTGTGGGCGCCACGGCTCTCTCCCTGTGGGTACTGCAGCTCTCTGCCCTGGGCACCACGGCTCTCTCCCCGTGGGCACTGCAGCTCTCTCCCCATGGGCACCGTGGCTCTCTGCCCATGGGCACTGTGGCTCTCTCCCCATGGGCACCATGGCTCTCTGCCCATGGGCACCGTGGCTGTCTCCCTCTGGGCACTATGGGCACCATGGCTCTCTCCCTGTGGGCACTATGGGCACCGCAGCTCTCTCCCCGTGGGCACCGCGGCTCTCTGCCCGTGGGTCTGCGGCTCTCTCCCTGTGGGCACTATGGGCACTGCGGCTCTCTCCTTCCGTGTCTCTCCAAGCCATCCTCTCGCACTGCAGGCCCCAGCAAGACTCTTGTGCACCTTCCGGTCTCGCTCCAGAGCCGTGTCCATCCTTCAGTCACTGAGCACAGCCCCACGTCATTTCTCATGGCGCTTGTCAAGATGACCGTTTCCACTCTGTTTCCTCAAGCGCAGTTCCCAGAAACACACCGTGTTTCCACTCACCCCGGTGTGTATTCATCACAAAGCCCCCTGTCTGGGTCCTCCTTTCTGGGGGATGGAGTTGCTGGAAGGTGAATTGCTCTCGGGCCAACTTGCCCAGTTCTCCCAGCTCCTGACACTCCCAGACCGCACAAGAGCTGCCCGTGGTGTGGCTCCCCATGCGCACCCAGGCTCTGCCTCCCAGGGGCATGGAGCAGGCGTGGGAGACAGAGGACTCAGGCAGGTGCACGACCTCAACCTTCAGAACTGGGGTGTTGTTCAGAGACTAACTGACATCAGGGACCCGAGACTCAGGTTTGCAGTGCTTTTATCCATTTTCTAGATTTATCGGGAAATGGTGGACAAATCCCCCAGATGAGTTTAAGGCGTACAGCATGGTGGTTGGATTCACACACATTGTGAAATGATTTTAGCAAGTTCACTAACATGCCTCGTCTCACGTGGATACAGTAAAGAGACAAGAAAGAAGAACAAAGGTAAAAACATTTCTTCTTGTTGTTGAGACACTTAGGACTTACTCTCTCGTCACCATCACTTGTCACACGGCCGTGTTAGCTCCAGGCACCGTGTTCTGTGTTAACAGCCTGGGCTTATTCATCTCACAACTGGGAGTTTGGCCTCCTCCCTCCAGAAGCCCCAGCTGTCCCCACCTCTGGTGACAGGTCTCATCTCTTTTCTGTGGGTATATGTCTGTATGTGCATGCATGTTTTAGATTCCAGATATAAGTGAGATCATACAGTATTTGTCTTTCTTATTTGTTTGACTTATTTCACTTAACATAATGCCCTCAGTGTTATTCCAAATGGTTGGGTTTCCTTTTTTTATCACTGAGTTATGTTCCATTGTATAAATGTATGTGTACGTGTGTGTGTGTGTGTGTGTGTGTAACATGCACCATGCCTTTTTGATCCATTTATCCATTGATGGACATTGAGGCTGTTGCATTACTGGAACATGGTAAGCAATGCTGCTGTTGACATGGAGGTGCCACGAGGCATCCGTGACGGTGTTTGTGGCTTCTCACCTCTGTGTGCTTCATTCACCCTGAGCTGCTCCGAACGGGCCCGCAGAGATGCATCTAAGCATCTTGGATGGACTGTCTTCCCACCACCTCAGGGGGACGCCCCTCCTGCCGCAAGGAGAGTCGTGTTTCCAAGGAAGGAGGGATGGAGACAGAGCCGAGAGCCAGGGTTGCATCGACCCCTCACTCCAGCCCTGTTCCCACCACGGGCACTGGCTGTGTCCATGGCACTCACATCCCACTGGTGAACAGTATCCTTGGTCTCACGGTCAGCATTTCCGAGAGTTGTCATTCTGGGTCTCACCTGTGTGAGTCTAGGAAGCTGGCTGAGACAGCAGTTTATGTGCCGCTTGGTTATGTAGGGAGTCATTGTGTTTGTGTTGGAAATTTTATGCTCACCCTGTAAACCTGTCACTGAGAGTGCATTTCAAGTGTCAAAAATCCTGTTGACTCTAAAAAGGCTTCTGTTTTAGTTGAAGACACAGGGTGATCAGGCGTTCTCAGACTTGCATGCTTGAGAGTCACCAGGGGTCTCACTGAGATGTGGGTTCTGACTCAGGGAGTGAGGCGGTGCAGAGTGCGTCTCTGAACCCTCCTTGCTGCCCGCCGTCCAGGGAGCTTGGGTGAGTGGTGGGGAGGGGCGGCTGACGCGTGTTGTGGGATACCCTTGACATCCTCAGAGTAGCTTCTCCTGTGTGCCCTGTGCTGTGCTACGTGCAGACGGGAAGTAAAAGTCAGGAAGAAATACAGAGTCTGACCAGGCTTCCGCGACCAGCGTGAGCAGGGAGAGACAGTCACGGAGCCATTGGGTGGAAGGCACGGAGATAGGAGCTAGAGAGGGAACATGAGTGTTAGTGAGCTTTGAGGCCAAGTCAGCGCTTGCAGGTCGTGGAGGACAGTAGAACTGGGCTGGAATCTGGGTCGGAACTCCCACTGGTTGTGGATAACAGAGCAGGTGACTTCATTTATAGGATCGTAGATGCCACCGCTGGGAGGCAGGACAGGAATGCACATATGTGCATGAGTGTGTATGTGTGCACATGTACACATTACACGTTAGGTGTGTGTGCATGAGGTCTGCATAGGTACCTGGTGTCCACACGTGTATATGAGTGTATGTGTACATATATATACCCTGTGTATATGCAGGTCTGTACACACATGCCATGTTGTAGGCAGCACGTCTGTGTACGTGTGCCGTGTCATGTGCAGCAGCACATCGTATGGTACCTGTGGTTTTGCATCCTGAAGGGGGTGGTGCCTGGCCCCCCTCCATCCCCGCCCCTTCCCCAGGGTGGGCCGGAACTGCTGTCTCTCACGGCCCCGCTGCTCACTGTTTGCTCCTGTTCCCTGTCCTGAAGTTTCAGCTCCAGAGACACAGGGAGAGGGTCTGTCATTTGCCATGTGCGTCTTGCCCCAGCTCCCTGCTGGGCACAAGTTGCACTTTATGTGTTCAGTTACTATTTCTTCAGTGAGTTTGGTTTTGTTTAGTAAATTCAATTAGTCAACTTCTGTACTGCTGAATACCATGTTGAGTTTCGAAAATTAAGCCTTCCCCTTGCCTGCTGCTGTTTTGTGTATCTTATTGGTTCAAGGTCTTTAAAAACTGTAAAATTGTGACATCATGTTTGATCTGGCATCAGGGCAGTGGAGGGCCAACATTCCAGCCGTGTTCTTGTGGCTGCAGTGGTCCCGCCTCCACAGACACATCACAGCTTAGCCAGCAGGGGTGCGTGTGGTCCCAGGAAGCCGGGGACCCCGGGAGGCACAGAGCAGGGCCTGTGTGCGGGGCAGGCAGGCTGACACTACCAGTGATGTCTCATCCTGAGTCACAGGAGAGCTTAGGTTAATGAGCAGAACTTTCCCATGTCTCGTTCTGAGTCGCAGGAGAGCATGGGTTAATGAGCAGAATGTTCCCGTGTCTTGTCCTGAGTCAGGAGAGCTGGGTTGAAGAGCAGAACTTTCCCATCACACATTTTTTCCTTTCATCGCTTCCCCTCCACCTGTTGGCTCCGCTCTCATGCAAAGTATCAGATGAAAAGAAATGGTTGATTTGCCCACAATTACTGCAAAATAAGTGAGCAGTCACCAATGATGCTGAGTCTGGAAGTCTGCTTTTTTGTTTCCTGGAGTCGCTCTGACCGTAATCCCACAAACACGACCAAGCAGCATCTGCCTGTGATGAGATGCTCCCACGTCCTCAAGAACTAGCTCAGGGCTCTTTCTGTCTGACACCCCGAGGTGTCACCCCGGGGCTGCATCTGGAGCTGTGGGCAGGAGGCAACCCACCTTCAGGGAGGATTGGGCACTGCACTGCAATGTGCCCTCAGCCAGCTGGGCTCCCCTTGACCGGACAGTGTTCCTTCTGCTCAGCAATCTGGACCAAGTCTTGACACCTGCATGGCAGACGTTCAATGAATCTGTGCAAAGTGAATGACTACATGAATCTTTGCTGTTCTTCCTACTGTCAAGATTTTCTACTTAGCCTTGAATTATATATAATATTCTCTAATGAATTGAAAGCCATCTGCTGCTGTTGTTGCTTCATGTCCGTGGCCACAATCTGAACTTCACTGGGGCCCATGCACCAACTCCCCCACCCCGACTCAAATTCACTGGAACAGACCTTTAGAGATGACATACTGTTCCATTTCGAGATGACAGTCTTGCTCATAAATTCTCCTGCTAACTTCTCAGAGCCTCATGAAAGTTGTCAAAAGTCAAAAGGAAAAATAACCTACATCTGTACCATCATCAAGGGAAGAACTGTGTTGCGTTAATAAAAATGTGGTGCGCAGTGGGTGGAGTGGAAGGGTCATCACTGGAGCGTCTCAGCTTCAGAAAGAAGAACAAGGTCCGAACATCTAATGTGAAGATAAAAGAATCTGTGAGTTCAAATCAGTGTGCTTGTTAGCAGTCCTCCTGACAGGCTGCTGTCCACGTGCGGGCTTGTGGGAGACTTGTCCGGGAACCTTCACAGGTGGGTTCACGTGCGGCGCCCTGGATCTGCACTGCCCGCAGCACCAGGAAGGAGGCTGGCGGTGCATCGTTCCAGATGCTGGTTTCCTACTCATTTATGGCAGGAGTCTCTTCACTGTTTCTCTGTTTCCAGAGCACGTATGTGGGCAGAAGGGAGTGCGTTTGCAGTGCGCGTGTGTCCACTGGGGCTTGATGAGGTGTGTTGGTCCTGTTGGGTGGGGATTCTCAGATTTACGTGGAGAAGTTAGTCACCCTAAATGTGAAGTAATAACCACAGCAGGCATGTCTGCTTCAGACTGGGAGCGCTGGCTCTGGAATAATCCACGTTACCCGAGTTGGGCTTCCCCCCGTTGTTCTCGAACCACCAGTACTTTTTGTAAATGTAATTCCCTCCTTAGGCTCCACTGGCTAACGCCACGCCACCCAAACATCACAGCCTCTCTCGTAACTGCCAATATGTCATTCTCTCTCTCCCTTGAAAAAGGTCATATTTTCCTTGCATTGGACATAAAGTAAACAGAATGAAGTCAACAGTAAGTAGCTAATTAGGGGATAAACTCTGCTCTGTCTTAGCCGATGGAAAGTAATGAGAAATCGAGGTAGAGAGGAGACATGTATTCGACACAGAGACGCTGTTTTTCATTTCATGGTGAGATGTAACAGTGACTAGTGTACATGTTGGGAAGGAGGAGAGTGACTTTGAATCAGTTTGTGAGTGGATGACATTTCTCTTTCCTCTACGGCACAACTAAAAGCTCAACATTCTATGGGAAAAAAATCATTGCCTAAGAAGGAAACTGCTGAGCTCTGCTTCCTCTTTCTCTCTGGAAGCAGGAGAGGAGAGACCCAGTAATACAACCGTGCTCACTAGCTAACTTCTTGATAGGCTGATATTAGGGAAAATACGATTTCCTGAAAGCAACGTGCAGCCCAGACTGTGGAGGGGCCTGATTCTCTGGAGTTCCCAGGTTGAGAATTCTCAAGGGGAGGACAGTATGTGCACAGGGCGGCCGGTGGTTAGAGCATCTCCGTGATGACTGTAGAGGGTTTGTGGTGATGGTTTGGTTTTCCCTGGGTGAAGCAGGATAATTACTGGTTGGAATTCTAAGAATAAAACCAGCTGAACCGTGGGCAGGGGATCTCTGATCACCACCTGCCTGCTCCGTTCCGCAGCAAGTGAAGTGTGAGGCAGAGAGAAGCAGGAGCGTGGTCCTCGGCACTGAGAGCACAGAGGGTGTTTTCCTAACTTCAGTTGTGTTACTTTATCAGCCTTGGTTTCTCCTTCCTGTATGCTGTCCTGATATTAATTAATTTGAAGGCAGATTCAAGCTAATCAATTAATCAAAATAACAGTTTGGGGGTATACAGTACTTTTCAGGCATTATGGTGGCAGAATTAACCACAAGGACGATAAGACAGGGTTTCTACTCTCAAAAAGCTTATGGTCTCAGAGTTGCAAGGGAAGTGCCAGATGCTGGTGATTTCTTACTCTTCTCAGGCATTTACGTGACGCTCATGGAGCACCTGCTGTGGGCCAGGGAGTGTGGTGTAAAGATGGGCGTGGCCTCATTTTCCAAATAGGAAATGCAAGTGTATGTGCACAAGGTTTAAAATTATGTTCAGTGCTGAAAATATGTGGGTTATTTTCAAATTTATTGTTGTTGTTCAGTCGCTAAGTCGTGTCTGACTCTGCGACACCATGAACTGCAGCAGGTTCTGTCCTTCACTGTCTCCCGGAGCTTGCTCAAACTCATGTCCATTGAGTCAGTGATGCCATCCAACCATCTCATCCTCTGTCATCCCCTTCTCCTCCTGCCTTCAAGCATCAGGTGTATACCCCCTCAGGTCGCCAAAGTATTAGAGCTTCAGCACCAGTCCTTTTCAAATATCTCTTGATATTTATCTCTAACATAATTCCACAGTCCTAAGAGAACAGACTCTGTATGATTTCAATACCTTTAAAACATGAAATTTTTGCACCTTGTTTTATGTCTCTGGATATGTTCCAGTGTCTCCTGTTTATAGTCTATGGGAACTCAAATAGAATTTGTACCCTGCTGTTGTGTGAAAATTGTATAAATCTTAATCATGTTGAATTGGTTCATAGTGCTTTTCAGGTCTACTGCTAATACATTCTACTTTTCTGTCCATTCTATTACTTTTACAGTCTGATATTGAAACTCCAATTAAAAATCTTTATTTAGCTACTTAAAAATAATTGTGACATATAGTGGAACCATATGTAGCTTTGTTCTATATTTTCCAAGTCTCCTGTAAATGTGTTATCATACTTTCATAATTTAAAAGATAAAGAGAAAAAATTTACGTTCAGTAATGTGGGTCTGATTGGGATGGCTAAGGAATTTGGTCTTGTTAGGCGTCGTTGATGGAAAAGCTTTGTTGTTGTTTAGTCTCTGTGTCTGACTCTTTGGGACCCCATGGACTGCAGGGGAGAGATGATGAGAATTAACTCATCACTTAGAACAAGCAGATCATTTAGTGGGAGCTTCGTGTATGCTCTCAAGTGAGTCAGTATACAGTGATATAACCAGTGTGGTGAAAACTGAAAGTTAGTCACTTAGGCGTGTCCAACTCTTTGTGACCCCATGGACTGTAGCCCACCAGGCTTCTCCATGGAATTCTCCAGGCAAGAATACTGGAGTGAGTTGCCATTTCCTTCTCCAGCGGATCTTCCTGACCCAGGGATCGAACCGAGGCCTCCCACATTGCAGGTGGACTCTTAACCGACTGAGCCACCAGGGAAGTGAAACACAGTGTTTATAACCAATATGGTACATACACGTTTTAAATACTGGATTTTTATGTTACTGGGTTTAGGAAGTATCTCCAATTTTAAAGTATTATTTATTTCTTCCTGGAAGTTATTACACATTGCCCCTTAGGACACCTACCTACATGGACACAGGAGCAGATAGAATATGGTTCACTGGGGAGTTCTCTGATGTAATTCTCTCCGGGGTGTGAACCAGTCAGCTTCTGAATTCTTTTATTCTGCATTGGACTTAGTACTCTATTTTAACTAATAGAAAATGCTTGCATTAACTGTATAATTTTAATTTCTCAGAGCAAGAGTGCGATTTAGATTTAAGCTGGCAAAAATCATGTAAGTGGTAGAGAACTAATCAATTCTGGAAACACTCAGATTGGCCTTGTTCAATTTTAAAGTTTAGTGTTACTTATACTCTTAATTCTGGTGATTAAATTTTCACAACTTAGGAATGTAGCAAAAAATATAGCTGTCACAGTGTTCAAATGACTTTTCTAATAAATCTTTTTGAAGTTTTAATATGACAGCGTGCATCAATTACCAGTGTTACCTCTATTTTAGGTGTTTCTTTATGGTGTGAGATTACCTCTGAGGGTGCTGCAGGGAGAGACATGCATTTAAGACTGTCTCTGATGATTGACATTCCAGTATAATTTGGTGTAATGGGATTTAATTTGTTTGTAGATAAACTTACCTAAAGGGACCATCACAAGAACAGAAATCTCATAGCTTATATAAACAACAGAAAATTAATTAACATGGAAGTACTAATTAGTTTATCCAATTTGCTGGCAGAGCTCTGGGGACCCAGGCACAGAGCTGGGCTGGCACGTGTGGTGGTGGGCAGAGGCGGGGAGAGGAGCAGGTCTCAGGGATGCCGGAGAGTGGAGGTGGTGCAGGTCAGGGAGGAAGGCCCTAGCGAGCCACTGCGTCGTGCTGCCTGCTCAGACCTGGGTGTGGGCACAGGAGAAGACGCCTGGAGCCGTGGCCACAGCCCCGACTGTGGACCTGGCCCGGGGTCTTGGTTACCTCCATGATTTCTCTGAGGCTCCCCCACCCTACCTGTGTGGCTGACAGCACTTGCTTCTTATATAATGTTCCTTCTCCCTGCAATGCCTCTGTATCTTATTTCCTCTTAAATGTCACTTTAGCTCCTTCCTCAAGGAGCCATCCCTGCTTACAGAGTTAGGGCATCTTCTCCTGTGTGGACCTTCACACCTGCCCATGGGCGCATGGGTCAAGGATAAACATGTTCTGTTTATCCTTGTGATTCGTAGACAGCTCTATCACTTAAGGTAAGCCCTGGGGGAGAGGTCACAATGAATGAAGGAAGGAAGGAATGGAAACTTCCCTCAAAGCTTCAAATACCATCTCAGTCTTTCTGGTCTCTGCAGAGCTATTCCTGACACACACACCCCTCCGGAAAACTCAGAGGTTACTCCCCCATTTTTCACTTCCTTTTACTATCGTATTTTGTTTTGCTTGCATGTTTGTCTCTCCCTGTAAAGATACTCCCAGTACTTGGTGTGGGGCCAGCAACACAGTGAGTACATAAAATGTTTGGGAAATTGTTAAATGAGGAAGGGAATAAAGGATGGGGAGCAGGTCCTCACCTCTGAAGTCCCACGTGAACGAGATGAAACACGAATAGTGGGGGGAGGGCATAAATTCATAACGGAGCAGTTAAAGCTGACTTCCTAGAAGGACTGGTAATTAAAACAAATGTTAAAGAATGACTAGGACTTCACCAGATGGTGGTGGAATACCTAAAAATTCATGCGCAGAGGAATGAAGTGGAGCCCCTACCACACTATGTACAGAAACTGACTCAAAATGCATTGAAGACCTAAATGTAAGAGCTAAAATTATGAAACAACATAAGCTTAAATCTTTGTGATCTTAGATTAAGTATTGGTTTCTTAGATGTGACACCAAAAGCACAAGCAAAGAAGGGGAAAAAAAGACTAGTTGAACTTCATTGAAATTAAGAATGTTTGTGTTTTAAGGGTCACTATCAAGAAAGGGAAAAGAGAACACACAAAATGGGGGAATTGTTTGCAAATTAAATATATGAAAAGAAATGATGTGTACAAATTACAAAGAGCTCCTCAATAAAAAGAGGCAATAAGCCAATAAAAGGATGAACAAAGGACTTGAATTGATACTTCTCCAAAGGAGATGTGCACTGAGCAAATAAGCAGTTGAAAAGATGCTCACATCAGTATCCATCAGAGAAATGCAAATCTAAGCATCATGGGATGGCATTTCATACCCATTAGGATGACTGTAATCAGAGACAGACAATGACAAGTGCTGGTGAGACTGTGGAGAAACTGAAGCCTTCATAAACTGCTGTGAGGACTGGGCGGGAAGATGGCGGAGTGGAAGGACGTGGGCTTATCTTCTCCTGCACGAACTCCAAAATTGCAACCCACTGCTGAACAACCATCCGCAGGAAAATGTTGGATCCCACGAAAAAAAGATACCCCACAACCAAGGGCAAAGGAGAAGCCCCAGCAAGACAGTCGGAGGGGCGAAATCACATTTAGAATCAAATCCCAGACCCACCAGAGGTGCTCGGAGGGCTCAAACAAGACCTTGTGCACACCAGGACCCAGAGACCCAACAGAAACTGAGCCAGAACTGTATTTGAGCGTCTCCTGTGGAGGTATGGGTCAGCAGTGGCCTACGGCAGGGGCAGGGGTGCAGGAGACCTAGTCACACAGCCTGTGGCCTAAGCCTCTTGGAGGAGGCTGCCATTAACCTCCATAGAGCCTCCAAGCAGATGACCCACCAACTACAGAACAGTTATGCCAAAGAAATTCCAGCACTGTTAAGAAAGTTCTAGGAACCACAACAGATTTCCCAACCTGGGGATCAGGCAAAGGGACTGAGAGCCCCCAGGGAATTTGCCTTTGGAGGCACTGGGATTTGATTACAGAACTTACACAGGGCTGGGGAAACAGACTCTTGGAGGACACAAACAAAACCTTGTGCTCACCAGGACCTTTAATGTACTCTGCATGTAAGTTAAATAAGCAGGGTGACAGTGTACAGCCTTGACATACTCCTTTCCTGATTTGGAAACAGTCTGTTGTTCCCTGTCCAATTCTAACTGTTGTTTCTTGACCTGCATTCGGATTTCTCAGGATGCAAGTAAGGTGGAGTAGTATTCCCATCTAAGAGTTTTCGATAGTTTGTTGACCAACCTAGACAGCATATGAAAAAGCACAGACATTACTTTGTTGACAAAGGTCCATCTAGTCAAAGCTATGGTTTTACCAGTAGTCAAGTATGGATGTGAGAGTTGAACTATAAAGAAATTTGAGTGCCAAAGAATTGATGCTTTTAAACTGTGGTGTTGGAGAAAACTCTTGAGGGTCCCTTGGACTGCAAGGAGATCAAACCAGTCAATCCTAAAGGAAATCAGTCCTGAATATTCATTGGAAGGACTGATGCTGATGCTGAAATTCCAGTCCTTTGGCCATCTAATGCGAAGAACTGACTCCTTGGAAAAGACCCTGATGCTGGGAAAGATTGCAGGCAGAAGGAGAAGGGGATGACAGAGGATGAAATGGTTGGGTGGCATCACCAACTCGATGGACATGAGTTTGAGTAAGCTCTGGGAGTTGGTAATGGACAGGGAAGTCTGGCATTCTGCAGTCCATGGGGTCACAAAGAGTTGGACACGACTGAGTAACTGAACTGAACTGAAGTGTAAATAGTGTAGCCACTTCAGAAAACAGGATGGTATTTCCTCAAAATGCTAGACATAGGATTAGCCTGTTACCAAAAGTTACATTTCATGGTATATACCCAAGAGAAATGAAACATATGTGCACTCAAAAACCAGTTCACAAATGTTTATAGAGGCATTGTTCATAATAGCCCAAAATACCAATAGCTCAAGTGCCCACCATAAAATGGATAAATAAATCATGGTATATCCATTAAATGGAATATTATTTAGCAACCAAACAAAAGGAAGTACTGACACAGGCTATACCATGGATGAACCTTGAAAACATTTTTCTAAGTGAAGCCAGTCACCTATCACAACCACATGTTATAGAACTGACCTACATGAAGTGTTCAGAATTGGCAGATCTATACAGCATTAGATTAGTGGCATGACTGCCAGGGGCTGAGTTGATGAGGGACTGGAGGTTGACTGCTAAATGGTACAGGATGAAAATACTCTAAAATTGATTGTGGTGATGGCTGTGAAACTCTGTAAATATGCTAGAAATCACTGAATTGAGTTTAAGTGGGAAAATTGTATGGTACACGAATGGTATCTGAATAGATTTGTCATAAAAAAAAATCACTAAAGAAAAAGAATGAGTAGTCATTTTCAAAGGGGGAGCAGAAGGATACACTTCATCCCCTCAGCATGTGCAGAGGCACGGATGAAGGGTCCTGACTTGGTCTGTGAGCACGGGGTGGTCTAGTGTGGTTCTGGTTTAACCTGGAGGGTAGGTGCTTCTGCTCCATGCTAAGAGGCGAAGGCTCTATTATTTAGGAAATGGACCTATTAACAGAATCAGAACAGTTTTAATTTCCACATTAAGACTTTTGTTGAAATTTGTTCCTGTTACTTATATATTATCAATAACTACCTTTCAATTCAAATGAACACATTTGACCTTCTAAATATTCTAAGTGTGTTATGAGTAGGACTCCTGTATGTCTTCTAAACTCTTTGTCATCACTGCATAGCATTTGGTCACTTCAGTGTTCAGGAAGTGGTCCCAATGAAATTGGTAAATGAAGCAGAGAACTAACCTAAAAATGTAAGAGTCCTAGAAATTTTCAATAAAACCTGGAAGTAGAGAAACAGTTTTCCTACTAATCACAGTTGTGTTCATGAAAATTAAAAGGTGAAGTGGTGATGCTTCTGGATCATCAGCTACTGCTCAGACTTGCCTCCCTCTTCCCCTCCTCTGTTCCTCTCTATTGATGTTACCTGTTCCTCCTCGGCCTCTTCACCAGGCAGATGCTCTGAGTTTGTGGGGCCACTCACACTGTTGTGCATTGGGGTGCAGCATGGAGTATGGTTTGGGTGCCCATATTTTAAATCACATTCAGCTTCTCAGATCTGGTGACAAGACTTGCACTGTAGCTATGTTTGGCTCCAATTTAGAGAGAGATTTTATACAGTCTAAACTATCACAAAGACTTGTTCCCTTTGAAAAATAAATTCAAGCTAAATTCAGAAACATTTTAAACACTCTATACTTTTTCTTAAGGTAGGTTTAACTCCCTTTCAACTTCTTCCACTGCATACACGTGCCAAAAATGGGGGAAAATAGGTTATGATAAGTCAAAAAATAGAAGATACCAATTCAGGTGGAGCTGAAGTGTGACAGCCGTCACCTGGCGAAGGATGTTCTAACTTTTGCAGTGGAGCTCTTTCTGTGTGACAGCCTGAGTAATGAGCCCAGACTTGACAATAAGGAACCACCTTTGTCCGTGATGCTGAATGGTGCCTCGCTTATCAGCTCCTGTGAGTCCTGCTGTAATAGATGAGTACCTTGCCACAAACAAAGGAAGAGGCTTCAAAATAAGTGCTATTTTGCTGACACTTTGGGACAAACTAAGGACACACTGATGTCAGAGCAAGGATATTTGTTACAGAAGGTTCTAGTGGAGGTGTTTATGGCTCAGGGAGCTGAAAGTCACCCTGCAGCAACCTTGGACCCCTCACTACTAAGGGGCTCCTGTTGGGGTGCCCATCCTGGGTCTCCTGGTTGTCACAGGGTTGCAGACTATTGGGTTCTTCTGGTATTTCATACAAATTTCCTTTAGTTTGACAATGATAAAATAGGTCATGTCCCATGAGGCTAATATTTATTTTCTGCATGAGATTATCAGAAATAGATATTGCATTTGACTGAACATCTATTTCTCAAAGCATCATTAAATGCTTATGAGCACCTATGAATGTACCATTCTACATCACAAGGATTCTCAGTGCAAAAACGTGCATGCGTGTGTGTGTATGTGTCCATCTCTGTGTCTGTGCCAATCAGAGCACAGAAGGCATACAGACAGTAGAAGCATTTGTATAATTACATGTGTTAAAAATGTATGTATTTATGTTTGTATTTTTATATTATGTATTTACACATATTTGCATTCATATACATACTCATATATTTAGGTATGCATATATATATGTGTGTACATATATATGTGACTAGGTCCCTATGGAGATATTAGTCAGATGAATGACTAAATATTTATGTAAATGTAGTTGGTGTGGCACAAACTACTTAAGGAATGTCAGCTTATACTGTTAGATTGATGAATAGGGATTGATTGTAATACAGTGTAAACCTTGGGGAGATTTCCTCTTCAAAACAGGACTGAAATCTCCATTTTCAAAGACTCTCCTAATTCTAAGAAATACCTGGTATGAGTGCAAGGAATGCCTAGCTGTGGACTCCGCACAGCCCAGCTAGAGGGGAGACAACCCCCCTAAACCATTGACTGAAGTGTAAAGACCCTCAGGGCCCATAGGAAGAGGTAGCTGGTTCGCCTCGGGGCACCTGGTCAGTGGGGTGTGTCGATTGAGGCTGGTCCTCGGGAGGGGTGCGAGACACGATGACAGACAGGGCAGAGGTGACAGCATGACCAGCATGGGGACTTTGGTGCAGCAGTGGGGTGGACGTGGGTAGGAGGCAAACACAGGAGGCTGTCCAGGTCCAGATGGTGGGAGTGGCATCTCTGCTGGAAGCAGGCACCTGGGGGGCCAGGGGGCCTTCGGCACCAGCAGCTCTGGGTCTCTGCATCTGAGCTTGGGGCATGTCGTCAGCATACATGATGGGTCCTTGAAGTCATGTAATTAAGTGAACATACCCAAAGAAGCCTTGAAAAGTGAGACAAGCAATGGGTCAAGAGCAGGGCCTGGGGGACATCACGTTTTTAGGAGAGAGGTTGTTGTGGCAGCTTGTGATATTGAAGAGACTGAACTGGGGCAGCTCCTTGGAAAACAAGAAATTAAGTTTAGCATAGCGTCTTCATGCCATTTCTGTGAGGACAGTGGAGTTGATGGGACAGGACTGCTCACGCCCTTGAGTATTTGGTCAGTGCTGAGAAAAAAAATGGCAGGAGCCTCCCATGTCCAGAATCCTTAGGTGTCATGGCTGCATCTCAGGAGCATCTGTCACCCAGCAATATTAATAGATCCCTTGTCCTTAACGGCCACCTTGCCCACACGATCAGCCAGAGGAGAATGCCTTCATCTCTTTGGGCACCTGTCTTCCTGGCTGAATGAAAGTAGTATACATATGCACTATTGATACCATGTATAAAATAGATAACTGGTGAGAACCTACTGTACAACTCAGAGAACTCTGTTCAGTGCTCTGTGGTGACCTAAATGGGAAAGAAATCCGAAAAAGGTGGGATATATTCATACATATATCTGGCTCAGTTTGCTGTACAGCAGAAACTACCACATTGTAAAGCAACTATACTTCATAAAAATTAATTTTAAAAAAGAAAAATAATCTAGTCACTTGAGTCCAGTAGTTCTGGGAATTAATAAGATTGAAGTCCTAAGCAGCATTGAATTCATAGATAAAAATGATGTGGAAATAGAGTGGCCTGTCAGTGCTACATTGGGAACACTTACTCTTGGATCACTTTGCGTCCCAGCGCATCTCTGCCAGGCAGTGAGCATGCATTTGAATTGAATAATCTTGGAGAAGGAAATGGCAACCCACTCCAGTATTCTTGCCTGGAGAATCCCATGGATGGAGGAGCCTGGTGGGCTACAATATAATCTTAGGACCCTGTTTTTCCTGAGAGATTCTAAGAAATCATTTAACTTCCTTAAATCAAGCTGCCTTGGAGGATAGGTCAGCTCCCCAGAAATGTTCCAGAGTCAACCATGGCATTATGGGGAAGGGGAGCATTGACAGCTGGAAAGCGGTAAGCAGAGGTGTGAGCTCACAGGTGATGTGGCTCCTGAGCAGGTAAGAGACACTACACATAGAAGTCGTCTTCTTGACAAAATATTTTGAAAATGATTAGAAACAAACTTGTGTGATGCCTTCCTCAGAGACATACGCTATCCTTCCCCGAAAGGGTTCCACCATCTAGACAAGGCCTGCTCCTCCTGCCAAACCCAGGTCACTCTTGCCAACCCCGGGCATTCCTAACATTTGGTGATTGATCAGCATGTGCGAGGTTTGGGGGAGGAGTTACATGATGATGTCATTCACTGCTGGACCAGCCCTGGGGGTAGAATCCACTGCTCCCCCTTTGATAGGCAAATTGTGTCCTGTGCATTGAAATTGGAACAAAGACAAACTCAGATGATGGTAATATTAACAGCTAATATTTATAGATGGACTTTGTGCCAAAAATATTGTTTTCCTTTATTCTTAACCTGTGTGCATTTTAAAGAGTGCCTTTCCAATTACAAATTCACACACGTTCACCAAGAACTCATTTCATCCTCTCTGTCTCCCACCTAACCCCTAGGACCAGCCTCCTGCTATACACTGCTATTACTTAGAAATAACTTACGGTGAAATCTGCTGTTTACTATTCTAGGCTTCCCCATACATTTATGAATACACAGAACCACGTGTCACAGTATAATATTATCAGTGCCTGCCACCCAGCATAAATTCTCGCACCCAGTAGGCTCTCTATACATATTTGTTGAATGATATTAAAGACAGCGCTTTCGTAATTGGAAGATGCAGTGTTCAACCCTTGACTCTCTATTTTTTAATGTTTCAGAGTTTTTCCCAGTTTAGTACACAAGATTGCATAGAATGAGCAAATTACGATTTATTCACGTGTTCCTTGTTGATGAACAGCCAGGTTTCTTGAGCTATTATATTTTGTCAGGTGATACTCTCAAATAGTCCTGTTGTCTTACGGTCATATTATCATATACCACGATGTCATTGTAGGGCCATGCTGTGACCTGTCCTGTGTGACCATAGTCATGCTGTCCTTTTGTCATGTTATTATAAGTTGTGCTGTCTTACAGTCATGCTGTCATCGAGCATAGTTGTGTCGTCATGTATGTTATATGAATTACCATGTAGTGGTGTCATACAGCCATGTCATGCCTGTATGTATGTGTGTATGTCCTGTTATCATATCACATGTTGTCATATTAGCACATAGTTGTGTCATATAGCTGCTTCATGTTTTGCCATGAAGCCATGTTGTTCCTGAATCACGCAGCATCACCCCAAGTGCACGGGTGAGTGAGCGCCATATCACCGTGCCGTCTGCGTGTCTGGAGAGCATGCCTGGCTCCATTCGAGGGGTGTTTTGCCTGCGGGGCTCTTGCTGTGGACCTCCTCCCTGTGAGAGCACACGGAGCATCCTGTGTCCTGACTCCCGGCTGTCCTGAGGCTTCGGAGACGAAGGGTCCGCCTCCCCTTCATTCCCGGCCCTGGGGGAGTGAAGGCAGACTGGGCACAGGCACAGTCAGTGAGTGCGGTTGGCACAGCCCACGGCCCAACCCTCTGAGACCACGCCCCTGCCCACCAGGGCGACGCCCTCCATCTCAGGCCACTCCCCCAATCCAAGCCACTCCTCTCCCCAGGCCATGCCTCAGCTCAGGCGTGGGTCACACAACCCCTCAGGCCACGCCCCCTGCCCAAGCCACTCCCGCAGCCCAGGCCACACCCCTGGCTCATACCACGCCCCCAGCTCTGGTCTCCCAGGTCACCCTTCTCTGCCGCAGTGGGTGCCCTGCGCCCTGCACCTAGCCGACCGCCTTCTTGGAGCACCGGGACCCCATCTGCTTCCTGCTGATGGAGTGCTGATGGGAAGAAGAAGCCTCAGGAAAGGGCTGCCCTCTTCTCAGTGATCTTGAAGTCGGCTTTGCCTGCAGCCCTGGTGGCCTCACGGATCTGCGCCAGCAAGCTTGGCAGGGCACTTGCAGGGTTTCTGAGCGTCAGCTGTCCCCCCGGGGCTCCCTGGGGAGCTGCTGTCAGCTCACCCCTGGGTCACCTCGTGAGAAGGGCGGGCAGGTGGGAGAGCGGGGAGGTGACTGACTCACTCACAGGCCTGAGACAAGCAGCTCCACTGCAGAACACTTTCTGGGTTCACACCGGCGTCCCTCTCCGCGTAAGGATGAGAACACGTGTGCACTCACACAGGAGAACGAACTAGCTCCAGCGGGCCAGACCTGCAGTGTGGGCACAGGCGAGTTCTCCGGGGTGCACCTGGAGCAGGGACAGATTTCTCTCTCTCGTGTCAATTAGCATATGTGAGTGTAGTCGTCTCCTAATTTAAGTGAGACTCTGCACTAATGATGGTGAACTCACAACGCATCACGTTTATTCCCTCATCACTGCCGCAGTCTTTACCGGGGGTCTCTGGGGAAGAAGGTGATAACACAGACAGAATCCCGGGGGCCCACGGGATCCCACCTTTCCTGTCACGGGATTCCAGGATGTGATCAGCTGGCGCAGGGCTTGGGGATGTGTCTGAGCACAGGGAGGCAGAAGCCTGAAAACGCGGAGCCAGAACCTCACCCACAAAGCCCCACTCAGTGCCTGGTCTGTGCGTGTCAATCCACTTGAGCAGCAGCACAAGCCACCTTTTAGACGAGGACCAGATGGGAAACCAAGCTGAAGGGTCAGGGCTTTCACAGACCTCGCAGCCCCAGTTCAGAGGAAGCCCCCCACCTGAGTAGCCGTATCGCATACATACTTGCCTGTGAATTAGCTGCTTTACAGCAAATCCCGAGTGACATGAAGCCCATCAGCAGCCCAGGGTCTAGGTCCCCTGAGCCCATGGTCAGGGGTCCAGGCTGCACCCCCTCTGTCACGTTGCCTGCTGCCAAATCACTCTTTCCACCCTCCTACATCCTGCCTTCATCCCTGGACCATCCTACCCCTCCCCAGACTGCCTCATTTAAGATGCTTCATGGTTTAGACCAGTGAGCCCAGTTTCTCACTCTGCCATGGCTCCTCCCGCTGCTGATTGAGCCCTGGGGAGGAGAGGAAGGTCCCAGATCGCAGACACTGACAGCCCTTCTTATTTGGGAGAAACGACCCCCAAAAAGCCCCGTGAGCCGCACCTGCTAACCCCAAGTCCACTCATTGCCACAACATGAGCTGTGAGCATCCTGCTCCGTCCAGAGCTGCGGCCTCTCCTACGACTTCCCACACGGGGGCCTCAGGCCCTGGGCCTGGTGCCTGTCCCTCCCTGCCCCTGGCCAGGGAAGCCCCAGTTCTACCGTTCACTGCCTAAGTAAGTTCCTGGGAAGCTTCCCACAGCCTAGCCGTGGTTTCCACTCTGAGCTGCTGCTGTTCACTGCACATTGTCCAGCCTCTGTGACATTAATCACATCGGCCTCTATAAGGCCGCCTTTCTCCTGTTTATACACAGGGCACAGGACAGGATGGGGTGTAATTGGGGGCAGATATTCCTGTCAGGTGACAGGGAATTTACAGGAGGTGTGGACTCGGTGGTCTTCATCTGTTTCTGGGAGTGTCAGTGTTCTCACGTGGGCATCCTGTGGGCTGACGGTGTCTAGGATCCTGTCAAGTCCATGGACCCACCGCACCCTTGGGAGACACCTCGTGTGTGGACCTCCCGCTCCAGAGCCTCCCCGCTGCTGCCTGGGAGACGTCTGTGTTACATTAGCTACTTCTCTGTGAGCACGGGCAGGACCCCCAGGCAGGACAGACTCTAAGCATGTGCCCACCCTGCCATGTGTGCACATCCGCCCCATGCACCCAGCTGCCAGCAAATCCCCAGCGCTGATGGGGCTTGTCCCTGTGTCGTGGGCCCTTGTACCCAGACACCAGGTAGGGATCCCTGGGTGGGGAGTCCCAGGGCCACAGCTCTGAGGCGCTCGGAGAGGCAGCAAGTGTTGAAGTTCAGAGTGGGTGTCATCACAGTGAGGTCCACAGCCCACCGTCCACTTGGGTCACCATCCGGGGTCAGTTGTCATTCTGGTGTGTGTTTCTGATGGTGAGGTGGTAACGTCTGGAGGTCACAACCCTGGTGATGAGGATCAGCCCTGACCAGCGTGCCCACTCACACAGGCTCAGCGCTCCCAGCATCTGCTTGTTCCCTCCAGCTCGTGGGAGGTCAGGTGCTCTGGGAACTGTTTACCCCAGCTCGGGCTGGCTGCCCCAGGAGACATTTGCTGGACGCGCTGGGCCCTCACTGCCTCCTGTTACCAGTGCCTGCGGCTCGTGGCAGAAGGCCGTGCTTGATCTTTAGGAGAAGAACCTGTAAGGCATGCAGACAGTGCTGGACCAGCCACTGCATGTCCTGGGCGTGACACACGGATGACAGATTTTTATGATCTTGCTGGAAACAATTCTTTAAAGACTAAGGCATAAATGCATTAATAATTGAATTTGAAATGGCATTTGCTTAAGACTTGCGTTCTGGAGAAGTTAATATGCCACGGGCTCAACTAATACCATCTCCCCACTTCTTCTTTGAACCAAAGAATGATCCTTGGTTCACAGAATCTGAATTTCCTGAGGGTGTCCGTTACTGGGCCACCACCATCGTCATCATCATTGTGCTGTTACTGTGGTTTCAACTTGTGGGATAGTTTTGAACACATACAACATAATAACCTGGAGGGAGATGAAGTCCACTGAGAATGTCTTGAATTTGTGGGTCAGTTTTGATGCAAATTCAGTTATCATTGCACGATTCTTGTACCAAGTAAAAACCTGGTGTTGTTTGGTCCCTTCCAGGGCAGCAGGGGCAGAGTGGGTCAGGGTCGAGTGTGGGGCTGGGCGTGAAGCCCTCTGCCCTGTGGCCACCCCTCCCCTGCCCCGTCGTCAGCTCCCCGTGGTGACCTCCCCTCCCTGCAGATGGGCCGCCTGGACCCTTGTCACAGTGACAAGAGCCCCTGGGGCCTGGGACATCCCTAAATGCAGGCGGTGCTGGTGGCCCCACCTACACGGAGCAGCTGAGTGTGTGCAGCGTGCAGAGGGTGGGGTGCAGGAGCTCCTGGAGAGCTGGGGAGTGTGGACTCCTTCACGGCGGGTCCTTGGCCTCTGGGGTGGGAGTGTTATATCTGCCCTGTGGGGCTTTCCCCTGGGCCTGGATTTGGAGGGAAGTGGAGGGGGAGAGACCCCAGGGCTGGGAGTCCTGTGTGCAGCCGGCTCTGCTGTCCAGGTTGAGGCTCTTCTGGAAAAGGAGGCCCTTTGTGCAGGGTCTGGGGGGATGGCCCCGCAGCCCCACCTGCACTGTGCCTGCAAGTGCCTGGCTTCTGCTAAGGTGCAGCCCGCGGCGGTGTCCCCGGGGATCCTGGGACCTCCCGCAGAGCCTGGTCCCCAGTCATGGGCCTGCTTTGTGAGCACTCGGTACTTGTCCATTTGAGTGTTTTTACTGAAACACAGCTTTATACGTTTGCTTATAATTATTTGTGCTTGAGATATCTAACAGAGTTGTAATCAAAGTTTTCAATATTAATATTAAGTGATAAATATATTGCCGTTATTTCAGCTGAGTAATATGAGTCACGTACAGCTGTGAACGTGTGTCTAGTGTGAGCAGATGCATCTGACACAGTCGCTGCCATTTAAAAACTGTATCATGTAAAACACCTGCAACAGTGGTTTCTTTACAATAAAATCTGCTGAGATGCGAGGTCGGAGCCCTTTGTCCTGCCAGGGTGGCCGGGTTGCAAGCAGGCTAATGCTGAGTCTGAGTCTGTGGCTGAGCCGGGACTGACCAACGTCTCTCTCTGTTCTGTTTGCAGAGTCACAGTGCACCCTCTGCGGAGAGCCAGAAGGTGAGTGCCCCTTGTCCCACGAGCCTCAGGTGGGCACCCCCTGTCCTGTGATGGACACTGTGGAGCCCGTAGGAGGCAGGTTACAGATCCATAGCCTGGTCTTTGCAGTGTTTGATGAAAAAGTGAGGAGGAGAATCAGAACCGAGCATGGGACGGGCACTGGGTGGGAGATGCTTGTCTCCAGAGGAGAATGGGCACTGCTCCCAGACCACAGCACTCGGATGTGGATTCAGAAATGTATGAGACATGTTTTTATGGGCTTTAGATAAATTAGCTGGTGTGCAACAGGCCTCACATGAAAGGAGGCCTCTGGGAGCCCTTCCTTCCTAGTTGTCAGGGTCGGAAGCCAAGAGGGTGGGGTCCGAGCAGCGGCCCCCCAGCAGCGTGTGGCGTGTGCCCCCCACGGGGCTTCCATCCACGCATGGGATCACACCACCAAGGAGGTGTCTGCCCACGAGTTGAAAAAAGAGTGAGCAAGGGGGTAACTTGAAAATTTCATCAAGCACTGCACTACCTGGATTTTGTGACTGTTTGGAACTGCTCTTGTGCTATTTGAGGATCATGTGGTGACACACAGAGCTGCAGGTAGCTCAGATGCTGATATCTTAAGCTTCACTGTTATGGAAATGCGAAATCTAGGCCCTGGTGTTTCCAGGGTCAAACAACATTCAGGGTTTAAGGTCCTGGGGCAGCTGCTCCCAGATGACGGTTGGGAGAGGGTTTCATCTGCGTGGTGTGGGAACCTCGGAGATGCCAGGGGTCATGGGGGGTCAGGCATCCTGGGGGTTGTGGGTGTCCTGGGGTGTCTGGGGGTGACAGATGGAGTTCTCCAGTGTGTCCTGTGTCTTTTCCTGTTGTCTCAGCTCTTCCTGTCGTCCCCACATGGGCCAAGCCCATGCCTAGGCCTCCCATCTAATCCCCTTGTCCTCTGCGCCCCCACTTTTTGTGGAAGTGTGTGCCACACACACTGCAGGAGTCTTGAAGCATGAAGCTGTTGTACATGGTGGTGTCTGCAAACCTGTGCTGAGTTTCACTCTCCATGTTGCCGTGAGCCGCCGTCCGCGTTCCGTGGGCTGACGGTGTGTGCGTGGGGTTGTTGCCAGTGAGTGGAGTCAGCGGAGCCTGGTGTGCAGGGAGGGGTGAAGCACTGATTCAGGCACGCGTGTCGTCTGGAATCCAGGCTGGGTCGAGGGGTGTCAGTGTTTCCATGGATGCCCGGGGGGCAGGTTGGAGTGGACGAGCCCTGGCTGGCCGGCAGCAGAGCATGGTAGAGCCAGGTCCAGGTCCAGGCAGAGGCCCAGCCCTACACTCAGACCCAGGCCTGCCCAACCCGGATGAGCTGCGTCCACCTGCCCGAGGTCCAGGTCAGGAGCGCTGTCAGCCCAGCAGGGGGACCAGTTGGGGGAGGGGAGACGCAGCTGTCCTTGTTCTGGGGCAGATGGGCTTGTGGATGTTTAATCAGAGTCCAACTGTACTTGGTGTGAGAGTGACCCCAGTCATCCAGCCGGAGGGGCCCTGAGGGTCAGGGTGGTCTCAGGCTGCAGCCAGGTGGCCGTGGGACCAGGGCTGACCCCTCGCAGGACTCCTCCCCTCTCACAGTCATTTCAGGGTTTCAGACACGCAAGTGGGGTTGCTCCACACGAGAGAGCAGGAAAGATTGGATGGCACGGGCTCAGCTGTGCTTTATTTTTTGAAAAGCACGATCATATGAATATTCATACATTTTTAAATCATTTAAGTAATTAGTCTGAGTGAGGGCTGGCTGGGTGCAGTGAGCAGAATCTGAAATCAGCTTTTTTGTTCGTAATTTCTTCAGCAGCTTCTATCAGTTAACTCATAAGCCTGCTGCAGAGCGAGGATCAGAGCCAGCGGCTGGCGGCAGGATGTCAGGCTCAGATCTGGGCCCATGCACTCATCACACCCGGAAGGTTAAGGCATCAATTGATGGAGCTCCCTTTCGTGTCAGGGCTGTGAACAGTGTTTCACCACTAAACCAGTCAAGTGGGAAACACCTATTTGCATTTTAATGATGAGTTCTCTGGGAGAGAGCAGTTCCTGGATCCAGATTGAATAGTTAGCGTTGCCTCAGATGATAGTATCTATCATGCCAGTGAGACTGCGGACCAAGCTGTGGGAGGCTGCGGACCTCAGGACTTTGAGGTTGTGGGCTCCTGAACTGCAGAGGCCTGCTTTCCGGAGATCATGAAAGTTTAATTGTGTGTAAAATGCAGATCACAGTTTGAACATGCCAGTTGCTTACGCTCTCTACATCGCAAGGCTTCTAAAATTTGGATGACTATGTTTTTCTGAGATGAAGATGTTTAATGGAATTTATTGTTATTTATTGGAATCTTCCTTTCTATCCAGAATGGGGACCCATTCCAAAAAAAAGAAAAAGTTTAAAATTTACTAAGAGCAGTCTTATTTGTTGACATAATTTTCTATACGAATTTAATAAATTAGACCATCTCAACTCGTGTCATTTTCCTAGTGGTTCCTGTTGTCATTTAGACCTTGGAAGTAACTGGATGTCATACAGCAAGGTTACCTCCTAAGGTTTCCTTGACACTGAAAGACTCTCTGAAGGTTTTGTATGATATAATCCATCACTGTAATACAGGGAGATGATTTAGGGTATATGGTGGTTTTCAGACATCACTGACAGGTGCATGTTACCACTTGCCTATTAACAAGCGCACCAAGAAAATTGTGGACCGTGGTGGGACCAGAGCCAACTGTTCATGGACTTGTCTGTCTGTTTACACTCTGTGGTTCAACCTGCTCTCCTTCCTAAGAAATTTTCTGAGGTGGGAAGACAGATCCTGATGCCTGGTAGGGTCGAAGAGAACTTATTTGAAATCTGCTCTAATGTAATGACAGTGTCTTACATTTATGTCATTTAACCCAATTAAAACTAGGGAATGAAAAAGGCTCTTATGATACAAATCTGGCATGCAGGAATGTGCTACAAAAATGTTATGATGGATTTTAGAAAAAAAGATTTTTCAGTGATAGAGACCTTAAGATGATCACTTCAAAGCAGTGGACCATTTGAGGTGGCATATACATCAGATCGTTAGAAGTGGACATGAAACAACAGACGGGTTCCAGATAGGAAAAGGAGTACATCAAGGCTGTATATTGTCACCCTGCTTATTTAACTTATATGCAGAGTACATCATGAGAAATGCTGGGCTGGAAGAAGCACAAGCTGGAATCAAGATTGTCGGGAGAAATACCAATAACCTCAGATATGCAGATGACACCACCCTTATGGAAAAAAGTGAAGAGGAACTAAAAAGCCTCTTGATGAAAGTGAAAGAGGAGAGTGAAAAAGTTGGCTTAAAGCTCAACATTCAGAAAACGAAGATCATGGCATCCGGTCCCATCACTTCATGGCAAATAGATGGGGAAACAGTGGAAACAGTGTCAGACTTTATTTTTGGGGGCTCCAAAATCACTGCAGATGGTGACTGCAGCCATGAAATTAAAAGATGCTTACTGCTTGGAAGAAAAGTTATGACCAACCTAGAGAGCATATTAAAAAGCAGCGACATTACTTTGACAACAAAGGTCTGTCTACTCAAGGCTATGGTTTTTCCAGTGGTCATGTATGGATGTGAGAGTTAGACTGTGAAGAAAGCTGAGCGCCGAAGAATTGATGCTTTTGAACTGTGGTGTTGGAGAAGACTCTTGAGAGTCCCTTGGACTGCAAGGAGATCCAACCAGTCCGTTCTAAAGGAGATCGGTCCTGGGTGTTCTTTGGAAGGACTGATGCTAAAGCTGAAACTCCAGTACTTTGGCCACCTCATGCGAAGAGTTGACTCATTAGAAAAGACTCTGATGCTGGGAGGGATTGGGGGCAGGAGGAAAAGGGGACAACAGAGGATGAGATGGCTGGATGGCATCATGGACTCGATGGACACAAGTTTGAGTGAACTCCGGGAGTTGGTGATGGACAGGGAGGCCTGGCATGCTGCGATTCATGGGGTAGCAAAGAGTCGACACAACTGAGCGACTGAACTGAACTGATGCATCAGATCACTGGGAAAACGTTATTTGTAGAAATGCCAATCCAAAAAAAAAACAAGATTAAGGTTAAAAATGGGAAATCTCAGAAAGTTTGAAGTGAGAAATTTTCTTTCTAAATCTGAATATTTTTTTACTTTGATCATTTAAAAACAGAAATTGCATACTGCTACTGGAATTTTGAACAAACATATACACTCCAATGTTTTATTATAAATAGAATGAGTCCAAAATACTTCGTCTCCCTTCATAACCCCCGAGTAAAAACAAACAAACAAAAAAGAATTTTCCCTGTATTTGTATTATTATGTTCTTGATTTTTTTAAGTGCAAATATTCAAGATTTTCCCTACTAGTGACTATAAACGATGGAAATTTCCGCACTATTTTTATACCTTAATTGAGAGTGTGTCATCCTGAGATTTTAAGGCCTCTCAACAATTAGGGAAAATAATAAGGTTGCTTTTAGATAACTGGGCATCAGAGGGTTCAGTGAGAAGCATTCTCCACCCCCTCCCAGCCCCCACCCCCGTCTGCAGAAATGGGGGCGTTGGTTCTCAAATAGCAACAACCAGTGCCCCTCTGGTCCTGAGATCATAGCTTTTTAATTGTATGCTTTAGATAAAAATTATTTTCTTCTGATTGCTCTTCTTGGATGGTTAGTGGAAGATAACCACCATTTATTAAGTTCTCCACATGCGCCAGGCACTCTAGAAAAAATTAGTGTTGCTTAGGAACTGAAGAATTCACCTAATTTGTGAGAGAAAACAGAACCCTGCTCCAACCAATCTGTCTTCCAGGACCTTAAAATGGCTTGTGTTATAGTGGAAATCAGAAAACACTGCCTAGGGGAAGACAGAGAATACTGTTCCTCATAAAAGTTTATGATGGGGGCATAGAAGCATGGATGACATCCCATCCCTGCTACAGACATAAAGTCGCTGCACGATTTTATCAGCATTTGCTTTCAGCACGTAGTTGAACTGGATGGAATGAAAGAAAGTGAGGGAATCGCTTAGGTCCCAAGAATTAGCGGGGGATTGTAAACCTGAGGGTGGGCGTGAGTCCCGAGGCAGTGGCCCCTGAGCAGTAAACCCCGATAGGATGGAAGGCGGTCAGAGAAGAGGCGTGCTGCACCTGCAGGCTGGAGGCGCCGGGGGGAGGGACGATGGGGAGGGATGCTGAGGCTGAGCCCCGGGAATGAACCCCAGAGGCTCAGTGAGCTTCCCCGTTTGTGAGAGAAGGCCTGGAGAACATCCGCCCGAGAAAGCACTGAAGGAAGCTTATCACATTTCCACGGCCATGGGTAGAACATGGTTACCAATGGTACGCACACTGCAGGCACGGATGTGAGATCTGAATTCCCACGAGCTGAGTCAGAGGTCCATGTGGTGAATTAATGTGGACATTGTTCTAGAAGCAGAAGCGTTTAGGATTCTGTCCAAGCCTGACTGCTGTGGCTGATTCCAGTCACAAATTATCTGCAGGATCTTTGACAAAATGGGGCTCCAGGAGCTCCTTCTCCACTTAAAAATAACCCTCATTTTAGATAAACATACAGTGAAATATTGCCTGTCGTATAAAGAAACTTCAGGGTGAGAAACCCTGATAGAAGCATGAGAATCAACAGACCTGCAGAGGTGCTGGGTAGGTTTAAAATTACGAAATAGATTTTCAAAAGGAAAAGAGACCAGAGTTAAGGAAGTATCTGGTATGAAAACAAGGACAGATTATAAAAACAGTGTGTCTAGAAACAAGAAATGTCATTGAAATTCGCTGCCGTGTCCATATGTTGTACGTGGATTTGACAGAGCTGGAAAGAGAAGAGCTGACTAGGAAAGTGATATGAGGCCGTCAACTAGAGCTGCACGCAGACACTGAAGGGGACATGAAACGAGAATGCAGGTGCAGGGGAGGCGCTGTGGAAGCACAAGCACGTGCCTGGAGTTGGGCGCGAGGTGAAGGAGAAGGGGGAGATGAGGCCTTGCTCGAGAAGGAAAGGCTGAGGTTTTCCCAGAACTGAAGCAGCAGGTCTCGCCTCTTGATCCACAGACTCCCAGTGTTGAAGACAATACATAAGGCATGCCCACATCTTATAAAGGGAAGCTACAGAATATGCGGGCTGTACAAGTGATCTTAAATATAGCCAGAGAGAAGACACAGACTACGATGACAAGGAGGCTTCCCATCGTAAAGGCTGATGCCAAATGGACTAATAACCAACCATTTCTGAGAAAATAGAGGGAGTGAGGAAGATGCCACACATGCAGCAGAAGTCTCTCCAGAAGAGGCCAGAGAGGGTGGAGGGGTGGGGAGGCTCAAATAACACAGAATACTTGAGAAGAGAGGGTGGAGGGGAGAGACCAAAGGGCTCAAATAACGTAGAATACATTAGAAAAGCGACTCAGGTGTTTTTACACATCAATAAAATTATTTAAGGATAAAAAGTCACAGTTCTTAGAAGCTAAAACAGTAGAACTGACTCAAATATGCAAAAAAGAAAAAGAGGATTACAACGAGAAACTGACAGATCCAGAATCCGATGGGAAACCCTCGCCTCAATTTTTGAGCAGAATCTTGCAGGAGGGAGCTGGTCCCCAGGGAGAGCAGAGGATCCAGGGCATTTCCCAGGCACCCAGCATCCCTCCTGGGATCCCTGTCTGTTGTTTGCTGAAGGGAGATATTTCTGGCCAAGGTCAAGCTTTAGTCTTCTGCTTGACCTCAGTCCTTCTGTGCTGTGGCTCTGTGGCTTGCCCAAACGGTCTGAGCTTTTATTGGAAATGTTTGCAGGAGTCCAGGACCCTCTTGGCTCCAGAGGAGCAGACATTCCTTGGACCACACTCTCTCAGCAGAGCATCTCTGCCTTCTCTTCTTGGGGCCATGAGTTAACACATGGGCCTTCTGGATTCTGGTCCTACCTCCTAACACAGAACTGCAGGAGTACACAGACAGGCTGGAGAAGGGCTGGTGGGGACTCTGTGTGTGTGTGTGTGTGAGAGAGAGAGAGAGATGAGCAGGGAGGGAGATCATGGGACACACAGGACTGGTTGGCATTTGTTATCTCAGCAGAGCTTAGTTTCATGTGTACAGGGAAATGAGACTTGCAATATATTTGTATTCAATGTAGAAAAGTCCAGAAAAGCCTTCAGGGACTAGCTGGTGCTCCGTCTCCCTGACCGGTGCTCCGGGTGCTCTCCATCACCTGCAGACACTCACCCTCTGGACACCTCTGTGCCCTGTTGTGCTTCCTCTCAGCCTTCCTCGCCTCCTTCCTCCTCTCGGGGTTCCTGCTGCAGCTCAGTGCGTGTCAGACTCGGAGCTGAGCGCTGGTCTGTCGGCGCTTTGAGCACAGGAGCCCTGTCGCTTCATCTCTGCTCCCCACAAGCCCATGTTCCTGACTGTTAGGGTGTCTGGTCTTACTGTCGACCAAGGCAGTTGTATAAGGTACGCTTCAACTCAGAGGTGAAGCCACAGCCATTACGTGTAATAGAACAGAGTGAAAATGGATATGAATTGCACACACCATCTGGTGTCTGAGACTGTCACAATTATGCATTTATGCAGAATGATATAAAATGCACAAATGAACCCTAATTTGCAAATTTCATTTTTTTTTAGATTATGCAATATCTGAGTTTTAGGCATTCAGCTGGCACTGAAACAATTTTACCTCATTACTTTTCTCAAGGAATAAATAAATATTCTTTATTTCTGGTCACTGGACAATTTAAATATCAGATTTCAAGTTTACTATGTGTAGATAAAGTACTGTCTATTTTCTCGCCAGTAAACTTAAGCCCGTTTGTTGCCTTCTGAAGCATGTATGAGAGGTGAAGGTGCACATGGAATATATGTACTTGAATGCTGAGAAGAGTCAAATCAGAGGTGTTCCTAGTAATTCGTAATAAACCATCCTGCAATACTGGGAAGGATGGATAAGGAGAAATTTAACATGAGGCCAGGCTCTGACATTCGTCTTCCCTGTTAGAATGTTGCCGTCGGGAATGCACGAACTTTGTTTTAAAATTTGAATCTTATTCATATCATCTCAGGATCCATGGATAAAACACCCCCCATTCAGGTTGCCTTTTGGTTGATGTGATGAGATTTCAGTGTCCTCAAGAAAATTCTTTCCGTCTTCTCAAGCTCCAGAGAATAGAGAAGTGAGTGAGTGTGTTCCCTGAGAATGAGTCCCTGCAGAGGGTGCATTATCTCCACTCTCCACCTCTTTTCCTGTGATTTTCTGAGCCTGAGTTTTGAACTGTACATTGGCAAACATCGTGAGAACCCTTTGGGAATGTCATTCTGAGGTGCCGGGTGCCGAGTGCTGAGATATTTTCAAAGACAAGGAAGTTTCTCTGTGCCTTGGACCTTCGGGCAGAGTACGTTCAGGGCTCAGTGACCGTCCTGGTGCCTCCAGCGTTGGGATCCACCTTCTCCAGTGGGTCCCCAGAGCGGCAGCAGGGCCCTGCCAGCCACAAGACACGCCTCAGGTGGACAGAGGAGAAGGGGAGGGCTGGCAGAGCGTCAGAGTCACGGCTCAGCCTCTGGGGCTCCAGGACAGCGGCCTGCGCTCTCACGCGCCGTCTGCCCTCCTCTGGTGACTGTGCTGTGCCTTCATCCTTGCCTTCCTCTTGGATTTTCTCCCTTTTCCTGCCTGCATTTCACAAGCACTGACTGAGCCCCAGGACTCCACACTGGGTGCCGGGAAGGAAAGCTGGAAGGCACTGCAAGCTAAACTGCGTCCTCTGAGCTCTGAGAATGTACTGGAAAGACTATCCATCATGGTCCGCAGTGTCTGTCATAAGAGATTCACAGAAGATATGACTTGAAGTCAAGGTCGAACAGTTGACCTTTCTCCAATACTTGTCCAAGTTTGTGTTTACAGTTTGGCTGGGTTTTAGGAGTTACTTGTTTTTAAGTGACTGACAGAGATGAGAAACCCTTCCCGCTGAATCCCTTGTTTTTTATTAATAATATATATTCATAATTTTGCTTTTCCCTCTGATTGTTACATCTCATTACCAGTGTCACGAATAACAAGTTATTGAGTCTTCCCAGCATCTATCAGTGTAGAATGACCTTGGAGGTAAACTTTCCAACATAGAATTTCTGTGTTCTTCCCCAACCAATCTTGTGATCAAATGACCCAGAACTCAGGCTGTGGACTTACAAGTTAGCAAAATGCTTGCAAGTGCTTTTAAAAAGGGAACAATTGCTGTGGTGTCACAGACAGACCAGTGGTCTTGGAACCTAGAAAGCAAACTAGATGTCTGACTCATTACCCTAAAAATGTTGAACTAACAGTGGTCCCCCCTTCATGGGATCCCTGAGGGGTCCTGTGAGAGAACGTGAGTGGAGGTGACTGCTTTCCTGGCTGGCGAGTGTTCTCAGGAAAGGCCTGGCCCTCAGGCATGCTACAGGTGGTAGATTTCTTCCACTTCTCTTTCCCATGTTTCCCTCTTGAAAAGGCCCCTCCCTTCCCACTGTAGACACACTGTCTTCCCTTTAGCTCTGCTCTCTGTTGATCATGAACACTCCCCGCCCCCAACCCGGCTGTGGACCATGGGTGGTTTTGTTTCCTAAACACTGAGTGGCCTCGTCTCACCAACATGGGAAATGACGTGCAGGCAGGGGCTGTGTAGCCTGAGCAGGATCAGGAGTGTCAGAGATGCTCAGCCACGTGTAATGAGGGGAGTAGTCAGGCGCGTTCAGCATGCTGAAACGTGTTTCTCTGAGACGAGAAATGGAAAGAAAAGTAGGATACGCAGTGGGCAAGGGAGAGCCTTTGCTGGATGTGACTATTGATCATCTGAACTTCATTGACTAATAGGATACAAAATCATTGGCTCTGCCCTTAAAAATAGGTGTTGAAATATATGCCTTTTTTGGCTCTTGCCTTATATCCAAAGTTAATCACTTTCCTAGAGAGAAACAAACACAGTGTCTGCCTCCAGGGACAGGAGAGTGGGGCCAGGAATCGGGGCTGGTGGTCCAGCTTCTTCCTGTTGATGGAAGCGTGAACTTTCATGAGAAGCTGACCCTGTGGATCTGCTGTTCGCAGCCAAAGAGTTTCCCAGTTGTGTGTCTACACACACACACACACACACACACACACACACACACACACACACGTCTACAGAGAGAGCTCTTAGCTTCTAACGTCTCCTTCTATTTTCTAGATACTCTGCATGGACATCAGATTGGTTTTCATGACGTTACACATCATTGACCTTCAGTTTAGTGAAACCCAGTGTCTTACTGTGAGGTGTGTGGCAACAAAGGCAGATGGGAACAAATTGTTCAGAACTGTGACTAGGTCTGACCCACTTCCTGTTGTTCAAGTTCATAAATCCTCTACCTCTTTATGAAACTGATGGCAGTTCAGGCAGAGTAACTATTGCCAGGCTAATTAATAAGTTAAACTAATGATAAATGTACAAAATAAAAATGTGTGAAAAGAGGGGAAAGAGTATAAATTAGGAATACAAGATTAGAACTAAACTGGTTTTGAAACAAATCCAGCTTTCTCCCCTTAGAACCTGTAGACCTTTAACAAATTCTGTAACTTCACTGAGGCCAAAACTGCAAAATGGGGAGAACAGTATCTACGCTCCAAGGCAGTTTTAAGATTGTAGTGGCCAGCGTAGTGCCTGGCATGTGTAGGGGCTCAGTGACGAGTGTATCTGTTTTATTTACTTTTTTACTCAGTTGTTGATTATTCCGTTGCTGCGTTTTTATTCCGTGTCTAGTTGTCAGGTATTGTTCTAGGTATTGGGACAATACAGGATGGGGAGATAGCTGTACATCTAAAGAAACGCTGACAAAGTGGTGGTTGTAATAAGTAGTTATAAATAAACCAATGGCTGTAACAATGATGATGATGAAACAGGTATAGTAAAATAATTTTACTACAATTGTAGTAAACAATTTTACTACTCCCAGTTCAGTTCAGTTCAGTTCAGTCACTCAGTCGTGTCCGACACTTTGCAACCCCATGAACTGCAGCACGCCAGGCTTCCATGTCCATCACCAACTCCCAGAGTCCACCCAAACCCATGTCCGTCGAGTCAATGATGCCATCCAACCATCTCATCCTTTGTCGTCCCCTTCTCCTCCTGCCCTCAGTCTTTCTCAGAATCAGGGTCTTTTCCAATGAGTCAGCTCTTTGCATTAGGTAAAATTTGGCTTCTAAGGTAAAGAGGCTGCTCAGGGTAAGGAGAGAATAGAGGAGGAGAGAAAGAATCTTTCTATTTAATATTTTACATCTTAGGACTCCTGTAAAAGGTAGCTATAGAAACCTTCCACCTCTGTCCACCAGAACGGTTTCCCTTCCTTGACAGAAGAGAGAGCCGGTGAGAAGGACCTGTCCCACCCTGTGATGCCTGGTCAGCGCCTGAGTCAGCACCTGTGCAGGGCGGCAGACGCCTGTGGGCTCAGGCAGGGTCCCTCGCTGTCACGCCACCCGCGGATTCCTCAGGGGCCTGCACCAGAGGAGTTCCCGACCTCTGTCCTGACGCTCTCAAAGGCTCGAGAGGAAAGCAGGGAAGAATCAGCATCCAAATGGCTCTTCCATCAGTCCTCCATACCTCACCATCCTTGGCTTTTGTTCCGGGAGGGGCCCAGGGTGGGAGAGGTGTAGGATGTGGTGGCTTCTTCTGAAAAATGCTCAGTGACCCTGAATAAAACAAATTTCCACTCGGGTCTTCCTAGGGGTGATTAGTTGGGGGGTATCTTTGCAGTACTCCCCAAGTGGGCTCTGCACAGCGGGGTAACCGGCACCACACTGAGGTGGGGCTCAGCTCTGACGCAGATGCCACGTGACGACTGAGCAGGCTGATTGGCTTAAACGTAGGATGTTGACCTGGTATCACTCCTTTAATAGGCCCACTTCCTATTGGTTTTGCACAATAGCATTAGAGTGATTTCAGTATGCTCCTTTTTCTCAAATCCTAAAACAGTTACTTAGGTATTGTGAAGCAAAAACAAGAAAGTTATGTAATCAGATTTAAGAAGTAATTAGAATATCATCATTTTAGGTAACACGTGAGATAATTGAATTTGAACGGCTGTCTCTACAATCAGCCCTTGTTTCAGGCCTGGGGTTTAGGCCATGCCTGTGAATTGGTGCATTTAGAGGGTCTGTGATGTATGAGGACATCAGCTAGCGGAGAAATGACATCTGTTGGAAAGAAAGGCACGCACTCATGTAAATGCCATAACACTTGTAACTCTCCATTACGGTTGTGCCAGAGAAGCAGCACAGTTTCAGCTGTGGGAGGAATATTCAAATGTCCAGCAATGGACGTAGGGACAGCATCTGAGACCAGTGGTGAGCTGGACCCTGAAAGGGGACAAAGGCCTGGGGACCGTGGTGTTAGGGTTTGAAGGGTCTGTAAGACAGGAAGCATGAGCAGCTTTCCATATCAAGCTGCAGGCTTTTCCTACAGCTCTTCAGGGGGCCCATGAGCCAAAGGTGTGCAAAGGTTCTGCAACCATGTGCGGAACTTTGAGCGTCTGTGTCTGCTTCGGGGCAGAAGGACATAGTCTTCATCAATTTCTCCTAGAGATTTATGACCACAAAACGGTGAAAAGAGCCGTGGGCTTGGGAGCCTGGAAGGAAGACCCAAAGTCTGTTAACATTTCAACACTTTGTGCTCCCATCTCCACCTCGGATCTCTGACAAAATCCACTTGACCCCTGGGAACTAACCTTGGTCCTGCCCGCTCCTGAACCCCTACTCAGGGCCAACGTCTGCAATAAGATGGAGAAACTGTACTGCCAGATGGCTGCTGAGAGCGAGTTTTGTTTGTCTGGATGTGGTTGTCAGTTTGTAGACAGGCCTTCACCTGGACCCTGAATACTCACCCCGACCCCTGGGGCCGCGTCACTGGCCAGGCAGGAAACACCCACCTGCCGCATACGGGCTCGGGGACATAGGCATCCCCCCAACCCAGTGTCTCCGGAAGACCGAGGATCCAGGAGGCTGCCCAATGCCACCCTGCCTGTCTGGGGTTGCAGCTCCCGTTGCAGTCGGTGACACTGAGGGAGTCTCTGCTCCACTGGCCCTCCGCTCCTGGTGCAGCATGCTTGGGAGCGCAGGGGCCGGTGGGGCGGGGCAGGGGCCTGGCTGGGGGTCAGGCTTGCAGCCTGCTGATATGCAGAGACCACCCGTCTTTCCCAGAAGGCCACCTGGCTCCCGGCAGCCCAGGCAGTTTACTGCATGAAAACATCAGTTTGAATTTGAATTTAATCCAAATTCTCTAGCCAATATGAATTCCTCAACTCAGAAGCTGTTTTTAACGAACTGGAATATATACTGCATGTTAAATTAAGATAACTTGTAGAATTCCCAGTGAGGAAAATGGGATTCTGTTCAAAGAGTGTGGCAAGAATGGCATTGATGTATAATTCCAAATGGGAAACTTTAAATGAATTTTCTGTAGTTTAGTGCCTACAGAGAACTGTTTGACTCTGGGCAACTGGCTATATGCTTATTAATATTCCTCCTGATTTTGAAATCAGTTCAAAACCTGAGTCATTCTATAACCATTTTTCATTGACAGTCTTGTCAATCTAAATAACAGCCTTATGATAAAATCATTTAGAATGCTATGATGTCTCAGCTTAACCTCATTGTCTGTTTATCACTTCTTAATGTGTATTTGTCAGATTTTTCTTACATGGAAAATGCATTTTAAAATTATACTGTAATGTATATGACATAAGATTATTTAAAATAGTAGTACTTCTCTCCCCAAATGTCAGTGTGCTGGAATGAACACACACACACACGTGAATATAACCACAGGTCACTTGCATAGAAACATAAGATGAGTGACTTTGGATTCACTTTCTTAGGTAATTTTTTAAATTTATCTATTTTTTGTTTTCATGGTGGTCCAGCTTAATTAAACCTAAGAATTACATACCTAACATTCAGACTAGTAAAAGGAGAGAAGAAATCCCCTTGCTCTTAATTTACTGACTTAACTATGCTTCATATTTCTCTAATTTCTTCATTAGGGAGCCTTTATTAAATACTCTTCATGGTCCTTCCCGAAACAGCAGTGCTACCTGTAGCAGGCACGGCTGCATGCTTGCTGCTCTCTGCGTTGGGTTCAGCATTTCATAGCTCTCCACTTTTCTTCTCTGATTATTCCTCACTGACCATCAGAAGTGCAGCGGTGAAGTTGCCAGCCCAGGTCCCTGGGAGCCTCGGACTGAGCTCAGAGCCGCCTGACTACCGCACCGGGGTCTGCCATCTTCCTGAGCAGTGACACAGAGCATCTCTTGTTTTATGTCTATAATGTGATCATAAGATGAAGGATGAGGAAGAAGTCTTAGAAGGTCATGTGGTCCCCGCCCCTGGGTTGCAGCTTGGAAAGGCAGAGCAGCAGCACTGATTCCTGAGCTGTCTAGTTTGTGGCAGAGAATTTGGAATAAAGAAGGAAGACACGATGATAGATTTGTACCCTGCATGCCAAAGGAATATTCCATAAATCACATTCCTGAGTTGCCCTGGACCCCACGCTGAAGCAGGACAGTGGCGGCTTCATCCAGTCACCGCTGTTGAGACCGCCTGCGGCCGAAGTGCCTCCGGACACCTGCATGTCCACACAGCAGCACAAGCCCATGCAGAAGCTTCTCTTACCAGGCTTGAAATAGAAAACAGCCATGCAGGGCCTCTGGAACTTTACACCATCAAAACAAAAAGAGAAAAGCACGTGAAATTCCATATAAACAGTTAGAACTAAAGTCAACTATGCTTTTCATAAAAAAATCAATATTACCCTTTTTGAAGCCTTTATTAATTTAGTTTTCTATATGTAAATTTTTTTTCATTTTTATGATCATTTTATTTTGACCTTATTAGGAAAGAGAAGCACCACAAAACAGAAGCAAGGACAATGCAGGCAGAGGTCGCCCTTCCTCCCAGGTGTGTCTGAGCCCTCGCACTGGCTTTGGGGGGTGTCCATGGAGGAGGGGTGCTGAGCCCCCCGTCCGTGACCCTCACCTTGCCGTGCTGCTTGCTAATGGCATGGCTTACTCTGCCTTTTGCCCTGACCTGTTTTCCCTGCTATAGCTCAGTGAGTGCAGGTGCTTGTCTGAGTAGGAGCCCTGGGTTGTGTGTCTGACTTTCCGTCGTCTTCCCAGGGAGCCCCCACCCCTACTCTGGAGCATAACAAGCCAGTCTGGCTGGTTTACTTTAACTGTACTGTTGATGACACACACAAACTAGAGTACGTTGCTTAACTGATAGATTTTTCTATCAGTGAAAGTTATTTGTATATCTTGGGTTGGAAGGAGAAAGGAGACATTATCATTCTCTCATTAAAATGAATATAATTAAGTGTTCATTTTATGGCTCTTCACTTCACAGCAGAGTGTTTGAGGCTGTCCTAGGTAAGGAATAGATGCATTTGTTTATTGACTCAAATTACATCCTTCCTCATGATTTGTTTTTTTCTCTTGCCTGTGAATTGCGAATGCTATTCCATAGCATTAAATATGCTTCTAAATACCATTTTTAGTGGTTTCATATTATTGCATTGTATTGGTCCACTGTGATTTATTGGATTAAACCCCTTTCATTGGAAATTTAAGCTGTTTCTAATCTTTGTACTAAAATAAATTATGCCTTCATGAATATATTCATAGCTTTATCTGTATGCTCATTCAAGATTGTTTCCTAAGGGTAAATTCTAGAAATCCTAGAAATACAATTGTTAATTCAAAATGTGGTTGTCTCCATAATGAATTCTGCGACACAGAAATGATTTGTAACACAGGCTTCTTTCCCACCCCAAAGGGGAGGGCAGAGCCATGCGACTATGGAAGCTCTGATATTTATTATCCTTCATTCACGATACCTAGGCAGCCTGCTTTTATGAGGCTCCATAGCAGGTGCTCAGGATGTAGGAAGATGTACATGTATCAAGAGGTACATCTTAGTAAATAAGTATATACTGGAGAGATGTACAGTGTTCAAAAGGGAATAGCTCGTTTGGCCAGGCGGCAGGTGGTTTATAGAAAAGGATCGTAAGGAGGTGAGTCGTGAACTTGGTGGTGAAGGGTGTCTGGGTGTGTGCTGGGCTGGTGCACACCTGATGCACACCATCACACCATCACACCTGCTGGTAATCAGGGACAGCCCTGGGCTCTTGGGGGGAGCTGAGCTCCGAGGTTCCCCCTCCGCGTCACTCCCTTCATCTTGAACATGGTCAGCACTCGATTTCTTTTCCTACTGCGTGCGGCCCTCAAGGTGGGCACAGCCCTGGCCGAGCTTGAGGCAGAGCACGCCGGACTCAATCACCAGGTCACATCACAGCCATGGTGGCTGTCTGTCTGCTCCTAGCCTTGGTTCTCCCTGAGCTCACGCACGGTGTCCTCTGCCTCCTCAGGCTGCTGGAGCAAATACTGTACTAGCAAAGTTAAATAATCAGGTCCGTGGGTAGGAACACTCAAGAAGGAAAACGTTTCCTGAATCTCAGTTAATTTAATGGAGTTCTGGACCAGGTGTCAGGGTGGGGAGGTTGTAGGGGTGGGAGTTGTCAAGCTACATTCTGGACAAACCTATGACTGGGCTTAGTCGGCCTGGTTTGTGGTCTCTTCCCATTCCAGCTTTCAGGAGACATCGCTGATCTAGCTCAGCCAACAGGGGACCTGCTCGGGGGCTGCTCGCCTGGAGAAGGGCTGCCTGGCTCTGTCTCTGCCCCAAAGACCTGGCTTACCTCGGACAAGCCACGAGTCCCCAGGTTGTTCACATACAACAGTGAAAAGGAAATCCATACACCTTGTAAGATCCCTCCAGTTCTAACACCCGATGGTGATGAGGGACAACCCTGGGCTCTGGGGAGCTGAGCTCCCAGGCTCCACCCTCCACATCGCTCGCTTCATTTTGAACATGGTCAGCGCTTGATTTCTTTTCTTACTGTTAGCTGCAGGAATAAGTGCCAGGAAGAGCAGATGAATTTCAGTACAATGATATCCTTATGCCAGCTTAAAAACGTAGCCCCATTTTGTTTACCGGTGCTGACAGTAACAGATGATAAATGCCCTGTCTCTACCCTCTTTATGTTGTATGCATGTTCAGTTATGTTTAGTGAATGAACTGTGTGGTGAAGATCCCTTTGGCAATGAGAGGCTTTAAGTTGTACAAGTGCTCCACTGTTCCTTTGATTAAACTATGAGCCTTGCTCAGTCTCTCAGAGATGAAGACATTGATGCAAAAGTTTTCTTCATGTTGATAAACCCATGACTGTTAACAGAAGTGATTTCATCCAGTTCAGACTGGGAGAAGGAATATATAGAAAACTAAAAATAATTGGGAGGAAATGAACTTTATTCACCCCAGGGAAGGGAGTTTAACTGCATAAATTTGCAAAGCAAGAACAAAACAAGCAACAAAAGCAAAAATAGCCATGTGGGACTACATCAAACTAAGAAGCTTCTGTGCAGCAGATGAAACTGTGAACAAAATGAAAAGGCAGCCTAGTGAGTGAGAAGAAAAACGTGCAAGCCTTATATTTGATAAGGGGTTAATATCTAAATATATAAGGAACTCATATAGTCAATAGAAAAAAATTGGAATAAAAATGGGCAGAGAATCTGAATAGATATTTTTTGTTTTAAAGACTATATGAAGATAGCCAATGGGTACATGAAAAGATGCTCAACATCACTAATCATCAGGGAAATGAAAATCAAAACCACACCTGTCAGATGCCATCGTCAAAAAGAACACAAATCACAAGTATTGGTGAGGATGTGGGAAAAAAGGGAATCCTTGTTCACTGTCTGTGGGAAAATAAATTGATGCAGCCGTTTTGGAAAATTGCTTGGAGGTTCCTCAGAAAAATGAAAACTGCCATATTATCCAGAAAATCCACTCCTGTGTATTTATCCAAAGAAAATTAAATCACTGTCTCAAAGAGATAGTCGTGTCCCTGTGTGCACTGCAGCACTGTTCACAGCAGCTAGGATGTGGAAACGGCCTACCTGTCCCTACGTGGATAAATGAATAAAGAAGACGCAGTGCACACACACACACAGCAGTGGTGATTACTGAGGGGACGTGGTGGTAACTAGCCCTCCTGCAGTGGTCGTTTCACAGTCTATGTGTATCAAATCGTCCTGTTTTACATCTTAAACTTACAGAATTATATCTCACTAAAGCTGAAACACAGAACAAAGCAGTATTTTTTTCTAACTGGTTCAGTTCAGTCCAGTTGCTCGGTCATGTCCAGCTCTTTGTGACCCCATGAATCGCAGCACGCCAGGCCTCCCTGTCCATCACCAACTCCCGGAGTTCACTTAGACTCATGTCCATCGAGTCGGTGATGCCATCCAGCCGTCTCATCCTCTGTCGTCCCCTCTTCCTCCTGCCCCCAATCCCTCCCAGCATCAGAGTCTTTTCCAATGAGTCAACTCTTCGCATGAGGTGGCCAAAGTACTGGAGTTTCAGCTTTAGCATCATTCCTTCCAAAGAAATCCCAGGTGGTTGTATGCAATTACTGGTGAGAGGTATAACTCCTGTGGTTTGATAGTCAGACTGTAGCAATTTTACACTAGAATTTCATGATTTCAAAAGTCCTTTGAAAAACAACTTTAAAGTCTGATTCTTTTGATATCAGTCTCTCATTCATTGACTTTACTCTGCAGAATATTCTCCGTCTCAATTCCAGTTCAACAGAATTGTACAAAGCTGGTGCAGACAGGCCCGTTTTGAGCCTTGGTCCCTGTGAACGTGGATGGGTACACGTGATGGCGTCCTAATTGAATATAGCAAGTACGAGAGTGGACTGTGTTTAGTTTGTGACTCAAGACAGAAGGGTCCTAATCAATGTACAAAGAACGCATCTTGGAGGGAGATCGACGATCAAGGCATTTTGGATACTCTATTAGATATTACTGCTGCATAACTACATAACTATTGAGCATGGACTTGGCAGCTGAGAGCAATACACGTTTATCGTGTCACAGTTTCTGTGGGTCTGGGGTCTGGGCTCAGCTGGGTCTCAGGTGAGACTGCAGTCATAGTGTAGTCTCAGCTGCCCTCTCACCTGTCCGGGGTTAGTGGTCCCTGTAGAGCGCGCTCCCGGGCTCACCGAGCCCCTGGGTCGGTTCATCCCTGAGGACATGGGGTGCATGCAGCCTCCTTCCTCAGAGCCCCACAGAGCAGTCTTTGGCGCTGGGCCCCCACCCCCAGCTCACAGCCCTCGGCTTGCGTCCTGTGCTGAGGAGTCCCAGGCATGGGGCCTGCAGGGGGGCAAGGGTCCCCGGCACCTGGCGCCGCCTCCGCCCCGGGTGAGGAGCAGGGTGAGCAGAGCAGCCGCTGAGAGCCCAGAATGCGCATCTCTGCACGCGCTCACTCAGGGTCTGGCGACCCCTGAGTCCTCTCCATGGCCTGAGTCTCCTCTGAGGTTCCTGGGCTACTTGGCCTCAGAGGCCGTCTCTCACTCAGCCCTCACTCACCTCTGGTTTAGGTGTCCCCAGGCTTCCTCCCCAGGAGCCAGGTCTCCACCCCTTCAGTCTCCTGCCTTGAGAATGGGTGACCCAGGAATATTTCATTGCGGGAAATCAGAAGGTCCCCCTGAATCAGTGTGGATTCATTTGTGTCCTTTTAGTTGACAAACAGGCACTGGTTTTCCTTGTGTCAGAGAAGCTGACCCCTCTGCCGGCGTTAGAAAGGGACGTGCTGGGAGGGATTCAGGACTGGTCACGGTGGGGCGGGCACAGAGGCAGGGTTGAGCTCAAAGACGGCAGTTCAGGAGAGGTGGGTGCTCAGGGTGTGGGGGAGAGGCTGCACAGAGGGGTGCAGCGGGTGGCCACGAGGCCAGGGGGCGCCCACGTGGACCCCATGCTCCCCGCCCTGCAGACTCCTGAGTGGGCCCGCGAGGGCATCAGCTGACTCCCCATGACGCTCAGAGGTTTGCGTGCCCTTTTCTGGAGGCAGGTTCACTGCTTTCCTCTCAGAAGCTGTAGGGGAATCTGGGCTGGAATCTCAGAGGCAACTCTGCGACCTTGGGCAAGAAATGACCTTGCCAAGCACTCTGCAGAGTTGGCATCATAACAGTTACCAGCTCAAAGAGTGTTGCTGGATTTAAGTGAGATTGTGTGTGTCGAGTTCTTATCACACTGCCCGACACGGAGTAGTAATTAGAAAGGTATCAGCATGAACATCATGGGTTTTCGATCAGTCCATGTCCTGTACATTGCGAAGCAGTGCTGATCTCACAGCCGCCAAAGATGTGTGCCTGCTGAGCATCACGCTTGTGTGTCCTGCTGAGGCCTCTGTGCTGGGTTTAGGTTGAGGTGGCTTGCAGCCAAACTTTTCCTGTCATCGTGACTTGGATGGTTCCCTGCCCTTTCGCCACCCTAAACAGCTTAGGGGCTCAGGTCCAGCTGTTGTTTGATCGCTGAGTTGTGTACCTGCTCCCAGTTCGTGGGCCTCCCCGTCCACCACCCAGGGTGGAGGCTGTCATTCATCTCCCTCCCCTGCCCCAGGCAGCCTGTGGGGCCAAGGTCATAGCAGGGTTAAGCTCACTGCAGGGCTGAGCTGATGTCAAGAACAGAAGCAGGTATGTGTGGGTATAATTGCATCAGTTTGTTGTACAGCAGAAACTAACAACATTGTAAAACAACTACACTCCAATAAATACTATTAAAAAAATTTTAAAGTGCAAAAGAAGAACAGAAGCACATTCTAGGGTTGACTGGTGCTGGGCCTAGCGTTGTTTTCACTGGAGCTTTAAATCAGCAGTGGACAGAGCACAGAACCACGTGTTGGTCCTGAGACCCAGCCCGGGATCCGTCATCTGAGCAGAGCTGACCCCCTGAGGAGCCCCCTCCTGCAGCCGCTTCCCCGGGGGTCTGGCCGAGGGAGAAGGCAGCGCAGACATAGGTGACCCTTGGGGCCTGTCTCCTTGTTTTCGATCCACTCTGGGAGGAGCTGTGGAGACGCCGTCCCTGTCATTAGTGGGCGCGGGGCATGAGCGCGACCGCATGTCCATGCTCAGGGCCCGCCTGCCTCCACGCTTGTCACCGCGTTTGCCCAGCCCCTTCCCTTTGACCAAGGAGAAGCACGGTCCTGTGGGGATAACATATGTGTTTTAATTTATCAAATGCAAGTTATTTTAAAATAAAATATATGTCCCTTTACTCCTCTGAAAAGATGAATTATTTTAGTGGCTGCTAAAAGCGGTTTGTTTCAGCCCTGATGCCTGGTTTTACTTTGTTATATTTCTAATTTGCTGTTTGGCACTTTTTTTAAACTCTCCAAAATAAAGGTGATACTGGGAAGACTTTTATTGAATATTCAGTTCTCTTTTAATAAGAATTCTTTTTGCCACCTAACAGGCATCTTGAGAATGATCCTACACTGTGGACTTAGAATTCTCATTCCAGGACTCTATCTATGGAAATAGGTAAAAGAAAACAATCGCCAGCCACTGAGATCTGATGTAAGGGGTGCTGTTAACCACGCAGCCTCCTTACGCCACATGTGTCCTTCCAAGGCGGTGCTGAGAGCGTTCGTGGGTACGTGGGCTGCTGTATGGTGGACATCTGTTTTCAGCAGCATCACTAAATAATACATGGATGATGTGTAATGAGTAAAAAGTGATTGTCCCTCAGTGAGAAACTTCAGCTTCTTGTGTCTGCTCCTTTCTTCTTTCTTTTATGTTTTTCTATTGTAGTAAAAGTCACACAATATAAAACATACTGTTCTGACCATATTTAAGTGTACAGTTCTGTGGCACTAAATACATTCACATTGGTGTACAACTCTCGCCATCCATCCATCTCCAAAATTTTACCTTCCTAAACTGAGACACTGTCCCATTTAACACTAATTTTCTATAATAAGTTCGTGGCTTATTAATGGGAAAACTTGTTTCAAAATCACTATCGCCCAGTTGCTGGGCCAGCAGCGAAGTCAAACTATGCGCGCTGAACTCCGGGACCTTTTCGTCAAGTAGCTGAGTGTCCCAATTTCTATAACAAATGCTAATGGGCACTTAAGCAGCCCCCGGAGGCTTGTGTTTTCAGTAGAGGTTTTCTAAACTGCTTCAAAGAGACCTGATAAAATGATCCTACCACATCACGGAGGCCCACAGGAGAAGGAAGACTCAAGAGGATGTGGGCTTATCCATCTCGGTGCCACTTCAGCATGAGGTCAATGACCTTGAATTCAGTCCAAGATAAAATGGTGCTGTGGGTACGAGCAGAGACCCCCGGCTCGCGTCTCGGGGTCGGCGCGACTCTCAGTCCTGAGACTGCTCTTCTCCCTCCAAGTGGCCGCGTCGCTCCCCGCCCATGACCGAACACGCGGCCCGTCGCCTCTGTTTGCCTCCCCGTCTCTCTGCACCAGATCCCCAGGGCTCCTCGACCCGCGAGCTGCTTTCGGTCCTGCTGACGTTTGGCCAAAATTCAGTGCCGCTCTGTGTAGCACAGATTCCACCAGATTAGGTAGTTTCCATGTGAATTTAACGATGAGAACTAGCATTCACGTCACAGATTTCATTGATCACCTTCTCAACAGTCTCCATGGTGGAATAAGAATGTAAGCAGATGAAAAAACTATTTTTAGTTAAAACATCTTCATATCTGCTGTATGAATGGTCGGTCCCAGTATTCATTGTTGGAAAAACAGTTGATACATTTCTTTTTTTTAAAAATGCCTTATGATTCATTTTTTCAGCAAGCTCAGTCATATTTCAAAAAAGATACTAACAAGTGAATGTAACATTGTGCATTTAGATTAGCTTCAAAAAATATTTGAAAAGATGCTTATAAATAGAAGCTGCCCTGGAGATGATATAAGATGTGCTTTGACTGCTGCATAAATATTTGGTGTCTTGGTGTCACAGGTAATAATAGCCTCCTGTCCAGTTGCTCAGACATTGAGACGTGACTTTTTGAGGAAATAATTCGCTGATTCATGTAAAAAATGTGGCTTTTTTAAGCTGAGAGAAATAGCTTATAAACAGGGAAGATTTTATAACACCATAAAATGCGCCTTAGATATTTCCATTTTGACTTGTCCACTCACATTATTCTTTTAGAACAAATGCAGTATGTAAAAATCAGAGTGAAAGGAGGATTTGGAAAGAGTCTCTTGGCCCACCAGGAGCCCCATGTGCTCCGTGCCACCCGACAGCTGGACTCGGCCTTAGCGTTCTCGTGTGTGAGGTGGAGAAAGTGGCTTAGACTCAGAGCCTGGAAGTGTCAGCCCCGTGGCCTCCAGCCCACACCCCACCGGCCTCTCTGGGGATGGAGTCCTCTGTGCTTCAGCCCCAGTCCTGCTCACACCAGGCCACAGGCCGCTCCATCAGTCCCAGCAGAGGCTGCTGTGTTCCAGGGGCCTGAGCTGGAGAGGCTGATTTCCGTCCACGTTGATCTTCACTGTGTGTCTTCTGTGGGCTGTCCTGCACCCCTCCCACATGTCTGTGAATTCACACTGTCTTCACCGTGTGATTAGAGTGCTGTAGACGATGTGGGGAAAGTGCCTTGGCTTACACAAATGTATTCCAGAAGAAAGCCAGTGTCCAGAGTGATGAGAAGGGGGAATAGTCTTGACTGGGGGCTTATGTTTCAAGTAACCCACAGCAACTCACTCTAGACAGCTACTAGCCTCAGTCAGCTGTTTGTAGACAGAAGAGCCAGTGTGTGACACACACTTGTGCCTGTCCCACATGTGTTTGCTGTGTCTGGGCTCAGTGAGTGCACAGGTGTGTGTGCCCCCTACTCTGTTAGTTGTCACTGTTCACTGGGCCTTAACTCGCCAGTGACTTTGGTTGCTTCTTGGCTTCCTTTGTGGAAAATCATGTAAGATTTCCAGCCTCAAGCGCAGGACTTGGAAAATTGTAGTCATCTCTGTGTTATAATTGCTGAACTTAAGAAAATCTGTAAGAGACCAAAACCCCACTGGGTCTGCGCTCTCTTTGACACTGATATTCAGAGCTGCTCTGGCTTCTCTCTGACACTAGAAACACAAATGCTCTTCCTGGTGGGGTGGGGTGGGGGAAGGGTGCGGTGGATCCCTGAAGGAGTCCTGGACCATTCCCGTCTGAAGGAAGCTCCTTCTGGGAGTAAGGATGCTTGTGTCTTAGTGACTTATGGGAGCCAAGTTTATTGGGAGACACTTAAACATTGGGTGAGATAAAGTGAGCAGGAAGTTTTTGTAGAATTGCTGATGAATGGAAGCATCTACTTTTTTTAATGAATTGGAAAGAATAAAATGATTAGTATCTTATGACATGGAGAAGTCCTATGTAACAGATGATGAGTGTTGCCATGGCTCAGAGGAGCCATGATGACTCTGCCGTTGGCTCTCAGTGGGTCTGTGTGCGTGGCTCCCTCTGCACCCTGGCTGGCCTGGGACGTCCCTTGTGGAGCCGTCACAGTTCGTTTCTGTGCGCTTAGAGCCAGGGTGTGCCAGCATCAACTCTGTCACGTCACCCCCGGCCTCTGGTGTGTCCTGGGGGTCGCTGCTCCTGGTGTGTCCCTGGGGAGGATCCCTGCTCCTGGTGTGTCCCTGGGGAGGATCCCTGCTCCTGGTGTGTCCCGGTGGAGGATCCCTGCTCCTGGTGTGTCCCAGGGGTCCTGTTCCTGGTGGGTCCCGGGGGGCTCCTCCCTGCCCCTGGTGTGCCCCAGGGTCCCGGAATGTGGTCTGTCGTGGTCAGTGTGCCCTGTGACCTTGAGAAGAAGCTGTGTCTGCTCCAGTGGGAGGACAGGTGTCAGTCAGACCTCCTTGGCTGGTGATGGTGTCACGTTCTGCTCTCTCCTGCTGGTTCTCTGTCTGCTCTGTCTTTCCATCACAGACAGAGGTGTTGAGGTCTCCAGCATCGATAGTGGGTTCATCTGTTTTTCTTTGCCATTATATCCATCTTGCTTCGCATGGTTGGACAGAGCTCTGTGGTTAGGTGTGTGCGTGTTGAGAATTGCTATGTCTTCTTGGAGAATATGTAATGACCCTCTTTATCCCTGATGGCTTTCCTGGCTTTGAAGTCTGTTCTGTCTGAAAGGAATAAGGCTACTCCTGCTTTGCTCCAATTAGTGGTAACATGGTGTATTTTCCTCCATCCATTTTCTTTTAACCTACACATGTCTTTGGAGAGGGCATGGCTACCCACTCCAGTATTCTTGCCTGGAGTATCCCATGGACAGAGGAGGCTGGCAGGCTACAGTCCATGTGGTCACAAAGAATCAGACATTACTGAGTGCCTATAATTTACACATGTCTTTGTATTTAAGTGGGTTTCTTACATACAACACATATGTTTTTTGATTCACTCTGACAATCTCAGTATTTTAATCTGTGCGTTTAGACCATTGGCATTCAAAGTGAAAGCTGACATAGTTGGGTTAGTATCTATCTAACTGATGCGTTTAGGCTGTTGGTGTTCAAAATGATTATTGATGTAGTTAGATTCATCCACCATATTTGTTATCATTTTCTATTTGTTCTCCTTGTTCTTTGTTCCTGTTTTTGTCCTCCTTAAATCGCATTTAAGCACACACCAGTACTTGATCATTACCATCCCCATTTCGTAGACATGAACAGTGAGGCTCAGGAGCACTTGATCCCGTGCCTCAGTGTGCGCATCAGTCACTGGTGACAGTTGACTAGTGAGTCTGTGCTCCCTGCTGCCCACAAAACTGCTTCCCAGACCTTCATCTCATTTTAAAGTTTTCAATCCCTATTCAGGGACTACAACCACATACGGCTCTAAACCATTTACAGTGGGTCAGAGTTTAGTCACCACAGGAAGAGAGTCACCATGTAGTCAGCATCTGTGAGGGCAAGGAGACAGGCTCAGAGACAGGATGTCAGTGACCTTGGGGCAAGACCCAGGCTCCTCTGGGCTCTCCTGTGTCTGAGGCGACGCACACAGACTTTACATGCAAGGAGACACGCGATTAAACAGTGGCGCTGTCTGGAGACACTCCGCTGCACTCAATATGCCAGCAGATTTCAATGGCCACAGGACTGCAAAAGTCAGTTTTCATTCCAGTTCCAAAGAAAGGCAATGCCAAAGAATACTCAGGCTACTGTATGACTGCACTTATCTCACATGCTAGCAAAGTAATGCTCAAAATTCTCCAAGCCAGGCTTCAACAGTACGTGAACCGTGAACATCCAGATGTTCAAGCTGGATTTTAAAAAGGCAGAGGAACCAGAGATCAAATTGACAACATCTATTGAATCATCAAAAAAGCAAGAGAGTTCCAGAAAAACATCTACTTCTATTGACTATGCCAAAGCCTTTGACTGTTTGGATCACAACAAACTGTGGAAAATCTTTAAAGAGATGGGACTACCAGACCACCTGACCTGCCTCCAACGGTTAGAATTGGACATGGAACAACAGATTGGTTTCAAATAGGGAAAGGAGTATGTCAAGGCTGTATGTTGTCACCCTGCTTATTTAACTTATATGCAGAGTACATCCTGAGAAACCCTGGGCTTTATGAAGCACAAGCTGGAATCAAGATTTCCAGGAGAAATAGCAATAACCTCAGATATGCAGATGATACCACCCTATGGCAGAAAGTGAAGAACTAAACAGCCTCTTGATGAAAGTAAAAGAAGAGAGAGAAAAAGCTGACTTAAAGCTCAACATTCAGAAAACTAAGATCATGGCATCTAGGCTCATCACTTCATGGCAAATAGATGGAGAAACAGTGGAAACAGTGTCAGATTTTATTTTTTGGGTCTCCAAAGTCACTGCAGATAGTGACTGCAGCCATGAAATTAAAAGACGCTTAACTCCTTGGAAGAAAAATTATGACCAACCTAGACAGCATATTGAAAAGTAGAGATATTTCTTTGCCAACAACGGTCCATCTAGTTAAAGCTATGATTTTTCCAGTAGTCATGTATGGATGTGAGAGTTGGGCCATAAAGAAAGCTGAGTGCTGAAGAATTGATGCTTTTGAACTGTGGTGTTGGAAAAGGCTCTTGAGAGTCCCTTGGACTGCAAGAAGATCCAAGCAGTCCATCCTAAAGGAAATCAGTCCTGAATATTCATTGAAAGGACTGATGCTGAAGCTGAAACTCCAATTCTTTGGCCACCTGATGCGAAGAACTGACTCATTTGAAAAGACCCTGAAAGATTGAAGGCGGGAGGAGAAGGGGACAACAGAGAATGAGATGGTTGGATGGCATTACCGATTCAGTGGACATGAGCTTGAGTAAACTCTGGGAGTTGGCAATGGACAGGGAGGCCTGATGTGCTGTAGTCCATGGGGTCATAAAGAGTCAGACACGACTGAGCGACTGAACTGAACCAAACTGAAGACACTGCAGCTGGAAGGCTTGGAGCAGTCCACACATACATAATTGCATGAGGCGAGGTTTCAAAGACATGACATGTCTTTTTATCATGGTAAAGTGTATAAAATGTAAAATTTGCCTTTGTAACCATTTTTAGTGTACAGTTCAAAATGTTGCACAGCCACCACCACAGAAAGAACCCCCCTCCCTCCGTCCAAGGTAGAGAAGGACAGCGTGAGCAGATGACAGGTCGAGCCACCAACTCCTGCTGACAGCGCGGTCAGTGTGAGCCGTTCGGTGCGGGGTCTCCCCAGCGAGGGGGCATCCCGTCAGCAGACGCTGTGAACTCCGCACTTCTGCCCTGGGCAGCTGGCAGCATGCTATGTCGGCTTCAGTTCTTGAGTGAAGTGGTAGCTCTCGCCTTTTTCCATATATTTTCTGTCTTTGTCTATGTTTATTTTGACAACCTCTGTACATATGTGGTGTGTGTGTGCTAAGTCACTTCAGTGGTGTCCGACTCTGTGCAACCCTGTGGACTGTAGCCCTCCAGGCTCCTCTGTCCATGGGAATCTCCAGGCAGGCATACCAGAGTGGGTTGCCATGCCCTCCTCCAGGGGATCTTCCCGACCCAGGGATCAAACCCGCGTCTCTTCCGTCTCCTGCATTGGCAGGCAGATTCTTTACCACTAGTGCCACCAGGGAAGCCTGCAAATATGTGGTATTTTATTTTAAATATTTCCCCAAATATGCTTGAAAGTAAATGAACAAAAAATACGATAAGTAACCTGTTACCAAGTATAATGGCAGGTGTTGTTTGAACACTTAATTAGCTGAGAAATGCAACATAAATATGAGCCCAGGTTTTGCTCCAAAGGACTGAATTATTTGGAGTTTGTCAGATACACACTTCTGCCTCTAGCTTACCTTTTCTCTCCCTGTGAGTCGTCGCTTTCCTTTAAAGCCCCTTCCTTTCACTCCTGCTCGCCCGTGTCTCCAGGGCACTTGTCGCCTTTTGAGGAGCACTGTCCGTTACCACCCAGCTTCTGCGTGAGAGTGTCTGTCCCCAGCAGCGTACCCTTGCTTGGCCATCTTCCCTCAGGCAGGGACCAGCCCTGTTTGCTGTGGGTCTTTTCCAGTAGCTTATTGTACGTAGGTGCTTAGCACAGGGTTTTGTGCCAAACCAGCTAGAGCCAAGGTTGCACTGAGGCGCTGACTTCACCTCCATCATGTTAAGGGACAGAAGAGAGCTGTGTGGGCGGACACGCCACCTTCCTCTCTCTGTCTGTCTGACTCTGTGTCCGCAGCCTTCTCTCTCTGCGTCTCTTTGTCTCTCTGTCTCTCTGACTGTCTCACACACACACCCTCGTCCCCACCTCCTCTTAGGAGCGGCCTCCCTCGCCCTCCTCCCTTGCTCCCCCGCCTCCCGCCTTCCGCCGTCTCGTGCAGTGCACCTCAGTGGGGTCAGTGGCACAGGAGATTTCCTCATCATGTTCCTTTGGGTCTGGAGTTTTTCCTGAAATAATCTCACATTTTATTCTGTGCTGAAATTTACTTGTCATGGCCTCAGCTACTCATCCCCATTTGAACAGAAAATATCCTCGTGCCTCTTGTCTGTGGAATTTCTCAGAATCACCCCCACCCTATCCTTATGAAAACAAACAGAGTCATGAAACCGTGGACAGAGAAGAACCAAATCTGAGTGTCTTTCTCCAATTCTTGGCAACTTTCTTTTTATTAGATGTTGCTACTGTTTCTCTCTGGTGCTGGTATTGATCAGCATATTTTAATAGTTTATTTTTTTCTGAAACAGATACTCAAAGGACCTATGTCAGGTTGATTTGATGCAAAACAAATATCAGGTTTGAGGGGGTGGGACACTGCATTGGAAGGAAAGGTCACGCCCTTTTCTGAGGGCTCCAGAGGGCAGCTCACTAATCCCAAGCTGCCCTGCCCAGTGCAAGGGGGATGGGGACAGGTTATTTACTCACCACTGTTTCCCAGACTCAAACAGAACCACAGTGAGATGTCCGCCATGCCTGGATCGAGGCTCTCCCCTCCCTCCCTCCGGCTGGTTGGTGCAATAAAGACTTTTCACAAGCACTGGATTTTCTGATCACATCACACCTGGCTCAGTGAATGTTGTCTTGTTATGGCAGAAAATGCTATCTTTCCACCAGAACATCATGGAAACACGGCCATGACCTGTGTTGCGTAGCAGTGACTCATGATGTCCTGTGCTTTATGGGAACCATTTCCCCCTGTCTTTCTAGTCACTGAGACCATGTGTTAGAGGAGTTCTACCGTGTCCACCTACCTCGGGGCCCTTGTGATGGCACACAGCCTCCCAGGCTCTGTGTGTCCTGATGGCCCGGGTCCCAGGGCCAAGAGTGCATCCTGCAGCAGGGGAGCCCCCGGGTCAAGGCTGAGTTGAGTTTCTTAAGTCAAGAGGGTCAACCAGCTCCTTATATTCATCACCATCTGACCATCTTCAGAAGTGATCTTTATACACACCTCTGAGTGGTACGGACAGGTGGACTTACGAGTATGTAGTGTACACACCTGTGTGAGGCTTCTCAGGCAGCTCAGAGGTAAAGAATCTGCCTGCAGTGCAGGAGACTTAAGAGACCTGGGTTCAGGCCCTGGTCGGGAAGATCTCCTGGACAAGAAGTTGACAACCCACCCCAGTATTCTTGCCTGGAGAATCCCGTGGATGAAGGAGCCTGGCAGGCTACAGTCCTTGGGGTCACAAAGAGTCGGACACAACTTACTGACCAATCAACACCACCACATATAGAATATACACAAAGCACACACATGTGTTCAGTGTGTGTATATTTGTGTGTGTGTGTGTGTGTGTGTGTGTGTTTATCTCACTAAGGAGTGAAATGTTTTTGTGAAAGGCACTATCCCTTGACAACTCCAAGGAGCCTTCTGGGAACACCCGGGCGGTGGTCCCTCTACTCCACAGAGAGGGGGAGAGAGGTACTGTTTTGCTTAAAGCAAAATCTGTGCTTTGCATGCCTTCCCCAGCACATGCCTAGGGATTTGAAATCACTTCAGGAACTGTGATTAGTGCACACTTGTGTCTGGAGGAGAAACCCCACCACCGTGCTGCTGGTATGCAGGGACGGCCTCTGACCGTCACTGTGAGCTGCCGGAATCCTGGACGTGTCTGTCCGCAGTCCGGTCTGTGTCTGCAGTCAGCCCGCTGGTTCTCAGATCCTGGCCGTGTCTGCTCACAGCCTGCCTGTGTCTGCTGTCAGCTGCCGCCTCTCAGCCTCGCCCTGAGCACTGGTTTTAAGCATGCTCTGGGGTGTGGAGCCCATGTGGCCACTGGGCTGTGCTTCCTGCTTGCTGCTGGTAGGCTGGGCCTTTGTGGCTGAGTGCTGAAGAATAAACGTACACGAAATCTGATCTGACACTTTCTTGAGTATGTCTTATCCTTGTAGTCCTGGGCTACCTTGAGCTCCTTCCCAGAACCTCAGTTATAACTTTGTGAATAAATCGCAATGTGTGCTTGAAAGAATTGTGCAAGGCGCCTTTAATCTCTGTGGAATTCTGGTTGCTTATGCTTCGTGACTTTCAAAAATGTTCTTAATGATCATCAGGATCAGATGCAGGTGTCGTCACTCGGATTTGCCCAGCCCTCCGTGTATACACAACGTGTCTCAGGAAGGAGAGCAACAGGTCGTGGGCTGATCTTGGCTGTGGACTCTCTGCCTTTTAGTAAATTCTTTTTGAGACTCTACATGAATAAACATGCCTGCAGAAGGATAAAGGCTGGTTTCAAAGTCTGTATGAAGTCTTACTGAGTTTTGAATGTTGGCAAGTCCTGTGAACAAGGAACACAGGCTTCTCATTCTTCACTTTGAACAGGAAGCACCTAGAGTCCAGCACCCTTGGGTTCATGCCGAGGGTCTGGTGCAGTGGATCCAGTGAGCCTCAAATGTTGTGTCGATGACATAGGCCTGCACCCCAGACAGTGCAGCTCGCAGGGCGCAGGGCTGGGGCTCGCGGGGGCCCTTCTCAGGGTCTGCTTCCTGTTGCCTCCAGGACACGGGGGGTGCGGGGTGTTCCCCCCCCCCCACCGCCAGAGTTCATTCTCTGTGTGCAGAACGAGCAAGACAGGACAGCTAGGGTGAGGACGGGGTGAGGGAAATGTGTGAAAACCCGGCGCTGTGCTGACGCGGGGCACACGCGCTGGACCGCCGACCCCCTCCTCCGTCTGCTGCTCAGTCTCCGTGGGGCTGAGAAGGAAGATGGCCCCCGGGGGTCCACGGCAACTGTAAGGTCAGGGAAGTTCAGATGACAGGGACTCATAGGTGTCTGCAGAAAGATACGTATTTGTCTCTATAAGTAGATGTTAATATATGTGTGTAAAACATATGTTAGAAAGCCACACATCTCCCCTCGCATTTAGGATGAGGGTGCTCAAGAGGTCGCCAGCCATGCCCTCCGAGAACTGGAGCTTCCGTTGGGAACTTTAAATCGTACGTTTCATGGATGAGAGGTGTGGTGCAGAACATATACCACATAAGAGGGAACACAGAGAAAATAATAGGTAATGAGAATCCTTGGGCATAATTTTATTTCAATATTTTTATAAATGATCAGGTAGAATTTAAATTCTTTAAATCCATATACCACAACTCATTCACGTCCCCACCAATCTGTCCACCCACCAATCCACTCAGTCACCCCCCCACCCACTCACCTATCCATCCACCCACCCATTCACCCACCCATCCATCCACTCACTCTTCCATCCACCCACCCCCATCCTGCAGAGGCTGAGCAAGGCTCCATGACAGACACCATCAGCAACCAGCTTGGAGACCCCCAGAAGGACACTTCAGACTGTGGTAAACTCAAGTGTGGGAAGGCTTTGTAGGACATAGAGGCCAGAACTGAGCTGAAATTGTGGCCCCAGAGACCAGTAATACAGGACATCTCCCAGCCTGTGACTGATGTAACCACGAGGAAGAAATTCGAGAGGACGTCCGTAGAGAAGACCCTGCTGCAAGTCAACCTCACAGTTAGTCAGCTCACCCTGTGCCGGGACGAGGGTCCTCTCATGTCAGAGAGTTGTTCAGTGAGTTATTGAAAGTGCTGAAGGGTTTCTTTATAGGAATTTCTTAACGAAAACCTTTTGCAAAGATGAAAGATGAGAGGCACTGTGGTTCTAACTGGCGAGCTCACAAGAAGCGGTGGTCACTTAACCAGGCCACTGGGGCACAAGCAAACCTTCCAGAAGCCTGGGCAGGACTGAGGGGCCCCTTCCCGAGCTGGTGGTTGAGCTGTATCCTGGGCCTAAACCCCAAGGGGCCCTGGAGAGAGGAGGTGGTGAGTGTCCTGGGGATGGACATGCAGACGAGAGCTGCCAGTGAAGAGAGGTCATGAGCCCTGTGAAGACAGCCTTTCCAGTAGCCGTGGGTAGAAGGAAGAGGTACATGTGGTCAATTTGGCTCAGCCATGTCTCAAGCATGCAGAGTGGCCAGTGTGCTGTTGGGATGACACTCTCTGACCTTTGAACCAGCTGCCATGGGGCACCCGTGCTCCCTGAGACCCCTGGAGACCCCCGGCCGGGCAGGCAGGACCAGGGCCGGAGGGTCACCAGCCCGGCCTTTGATCAGCAAGGCCTTCCCATTGCACACCTGAGAAACAGACGAACAAGCACAAAACCCAGAAATGAACTCACAGGCTTTTTCACACGTGGATTTCATCTAATGTTTTACTGCAGGATTATAAGGATGTACAGAGTTACACAGGTTTCACAGAAAATCGTATGAAGCAAGTATTCCCTAGTAACAGAAACGCTGTTACGAGAGGTGGATTCTGCATATGACAGAAGAGCACGCAGTGCATGTGCACACACTCATGTGCTCAGTGTCGTCAGTCGTGTCCAACTCTGTGCAACCCCATGGACTGTAGCTCGCCAGGCTCCTCTGTCCATGGGGTTCTCCAGGCAAGAATTGCCATTTCCTCCTCCAGAACACATACACATGTGCACACACACACGTGCGCGCACACACACTGGAATGCTACTCAGCCACGAAGAAGAGAATGTTACCACTTGCAGCAGCGTGGACGGACAAGAGGGCATTGTGCCTCGTGAAACAGATCAGAGAGAGAAGGACAGATGCTGTATGATCCCACTCACACGTGGAATCTAAAAAATGCAGCACACTAGTGAATGTAGCAAAAAAGAATCCAACTCACAGCCCTAGAGAACAAGCCAGTGGTTACCAGTAAGGGGAGCGACATAGGGGTGGGAGCGAAAGACACGAAGAATCGGGTGTAAGACAGACTGGAGGCGGGATTGCACAGCACAAGAAGTGCAGCCAATGTTCTGTGATAACTGTAAGTGGAAAGCAACTTTTAAAATTGTATTAACAATTTTTAATTAAATAAATGTTTTTAAAGAGAATTAGGTTTTACTATGTAAGTCTTGACTCAGAAACTACCCAATTAGTTTGAATTAAGATACTCAATTTAGAAGTCTGTCTTCTGAGGTTGGTTGCAATTAGGACCAATAATGCTCATCCCCACTTCATATTTTTAAATTATTTTTTAAAAAGTGCTGTGAACTGCCCAGAAGAAAAGTACTTCATGAAACCAGAATGATATAATTATTATCATCTACAGTTCCCTGGGCTGCACTGTGGAAGTAGGTCAGCATTCGGTCTAAAGCAACTTCCTGTGTAAGTAAAAATTTAAAACAACTGGAATGACTTTTGTCCTGATTAGCTCAGGCTGACACACAAGAGGCCACAGACAGGCCCTGTCCCAGCGGATGTGGTTTCCCACCGTCTGGAGCCTGGGGTCCAGTACCTTCAGCCCTGGTGCGGACCCTCCCCGGGGTGCGGTGCTGTTTCTGCAGTGCGTCCTCACCTGGCAGGCAGAGAGCCACCTCGTGGTCTTCGCAGGTAGGGGCGCTGGTCCCGTGGGAGCAGGACCCTACCTCTGTGGCCTCATGTAACCTCGGTCACCTCCTTACTCCATGTGTAGTCACACTGGGGCTCAGCCTGGACGCGTGAATTTGGGAGCAGGTCGGGGCACAGTTCAGTCCAGAAGCAACTTTCAGAGCAGTGCCACCAGATCGTGCATGGGCTGGCCCTGGACTTAAAGCAGAAGGGGAGAGGGGCCTGGAAACGGATGGTGGCCCCCAAGAGTGCCCTGCTCCCCTGGCTTTTCTGAGATTCAGACTCGGTGTCTGGAAGATAGAGCCGTGTTTCAGCCACAACCCCCAAGTGCCCGGGTGGGAGGATATCAGTGTCACCACGCGACCAGCATCAGTTTAATAAATCAGAGAGCTGGGGCCAGGTGTAGGGTTTCTGTGAGAGATGGAGAGTGACTCTGCCTGCGCCGGGGACACGAGAAAGGCTACCATCACCTACTCAGGGGTGCTGGCAGGCGCTGGGCCGCTTGGCTTGGGGACAGCACCATGGCCAAGACGGGCGTCAGGTTTGGGGAGACAGAAAGTAAAGCTCCAGAAAAGCCCCGGAAACTCTGGTGGGCAAAACCCGACCTGGTTTGCTTGCTCCTCGCGCGGCTGCATCCTCCTTGGATCTGTGTTGTCCGGGGGCTGAGTTTGGGGAAGCACACAGCTGGCTTTGCTGTTTGCACCCAGCCCGCTCTCTCGTGGCTTTGTCCTGAGGATGTAACCAAGTGGGTGCTCATCCTGCCATTGGGCCCACGTCCAGAGGGGCGAGGACTTTCTTGGAAATGAGAACTGCCAGCAGGATGAGGAGAGGGAGCCCAGTGGGTGATGTTTTTACTCCACGTTTTCATGGAATGGAAAGGACCCATGATCTTGAAAAACAGTGATTGTCCTGCAACTGATACATGGTGTTGAATCCCTAATCCAATCCATAAGCTTTAGTAATTTATTTTTTCCTTCATAATACCAGCTTTTCTTGATGGAGAATCAGTAGTTGTTCTGTGTGTTCACTGAAACCTGAACAAGCCCAGGGGGCCCCTTTCTGCCTGCACTGGGGCCCCAGCCCCGCAGATGCCGAGCTCAGTGGGAAGCCACAGCGAACGGTGTCGGGAAGGAATGGCTGGGCTGACGCTGCTGCCCTGGGGGTCGCTGCAGCCCTTCTCTCATCTCCCAGCTTGGGGCTGTGTCTTACATAAGCTGGTTCTGTCCTCCGTCTACTTCTGATTTCATCACTGACAGTGCCGGCCGTCCTGGGGGGCCCCCTCTGTCCCCACATTGCAGCGTCCTCTCTCCTGGACCAGAATCACAAGGGAAGTCGAGAGAGATGGGCTTTTAGGGCGTGTTTTTCTCCCCAGTAAATGGAGCAGCTAATGCACTCCTAAAGACAAGTGGTGATTTTCTCCCTGTGAGGAGAGAGGGCTCCCAGAGGATGCCTGCACCACTCAGCCCATCCGGGTGGCTTACTCCCACTTCTCTGAGGTCACGGGTGGAATCAGAGTGGGGGGAGAGTCCCTAATGGCCTTCCCACACAGAGGCCCTGCACCGCTCAGACCATCCAAGAGGCTTATTCCCTCTTCAGTAAGGTCATGGGTGGAATCGGGGCTGGGGAGATAGTTCTTAATGGCCTTCCCCACACAGAGGTCCTTTCCATACCCATGACATTGCAGCTGGAGGCAGGGGAAAGCTGCATGGGTAGCCGGTCAGCGTGTCCTTAAAGGGACTGAAACATGTCTGAGAACTTCCGGCTTGGTGTCTGGACCTGCCCACAGGGTCAGGCGCTGTTGAGCTGCAGTGTCACACATGTTGGCTAGCTGGATCCCGAGCCCACTGCAGCAGGTGGTGTAGATGCTGCCTGGGGCAGATGGGGTGGCGAGGCCACCACAGTGGAAGCCAGGACCCTTGTGTGCAGAGCTCTCTGGGCGGGACTGAACGGGGAGAAACCTGAGGCTCTCCGGCTTTCCCTTATGAGGAAAGCAGTGAATGAGACGCTAAAAATAAGGATACTCTCACCGCCGAAACAATGAAACACTTATAGTAAAAGCAGAGTATCCAAGGACGAGGACTACAATGATAGCTGGTTAAAAATCAAGATTATTAACCTGGTTTTCCTTTTAAAAGAAGAAAACAGAGTAAGGAAAGGACAAAGTAGTGATTGTTTTTCTTAATGCAATGAAGTAAATTGAATTTATGTGATTATACTTAAAATTTTCTTTAATACTTCTCTCAGAGTTTCAGGAGAGAGAATGAGTCCAGTGTTAGGAAAACTCAGGGGCAGTAGTTTCCCAGAAGCTGAGTGTTCGTGCTGCACAGACATTCGGGCACTGAGCCCGCTCGTCAGTGTTCCGTGTCTCACCGTTCTCACTGACTGACGTACGGCACTCAGCCTCTGACACCACGAGATTAAGCTGGAAAGGCACAGCTCTGAAGTCACATCTGGTGCCGTCGTCTGTCATCCACACAGAGGTGGATCGTAAGGTAAAGACCAGACGTCCCTGCAGATGGAATAAGGCAAGTGAAAATCAGGAAACAGGGAAGCATGGCAGGTGCCCCCCAGGTGAGCCCGCGGTGGACGGGCAGCACCGCAGGTGCAGGGGGAGGTCCGAGGGCACTGGGTAAAGCTTCCAGCTCACTTCCCATACTGCCGTCATGCTCTGCGACTGAATGACCCCAAGGGCGGCCTTCTTTACAAGACGAAAGTGGAGTCTACCTCAAACATTTGCAGAAATCAGAAATAGCCCACATGAAGTGTGAGGTCCCAGGGAATCTCAGCACATGGTGGCAGATGCTTCTGTATTTTCATGAGCCCCAGAACCTCTGTATCTTTAGTGCTGCCCTGTTTGTTTTACACAAACCACATGTTTGTTTTGCATTTTCCTTAAAATAGTAAGTCCTCATGACCTATTGTTCAGTCACACAACTTCCTTCAAAACTGTGATGTGGTCAGAAGAATTGGTTAAATACTGGCTTAGTTCTAGACTAGTTCTGTTGGTACTTCCCTCGTTTTCCCCTTTGGACAATAGCACCCCCACAGGATCCCCATGAACAAGACCCAAATAAAGAAGCTGCAGTGTCCAGGACAGACCATGACCACAGCTCCTGGTGGCATGCGCTGCACATGGCTTTCTGTATGGATGTCCCAAAGAGCATTTTCATTCTTTTAAATAAGGTGCATTCCTTTTCTTCACTGTTCTTCACAGTAGTTCAGTTGCTCAGTCATGTCCAAGTCTTTGTGACCCCATAGACTGCAGCACCCAAGGCCTCCCTGTCCATCACCAACTCCCGGAGTTTACTCAAACTCATGTCCATTGAGTCGGTGATGCCTTCCAACCATCTCAAACTCTGTCATCCCGTTCTCCTGCTGCCTTCAGTCTTTCCCAGCATAAGGTCTTTTCAAATGAGTCAGTTCTTTGCATCAAGTGGCCAAAGTATTGGAGTTTCAGCTTCAGTCCTTCCAGTGAATATTCAGGACTGATTTCCTTTGGGATGGACTGGTTGGATCTCCTTGCTGTCGAAGGGACTCTCGAAAGCCTTCTCCAGCACCACAGTTCAAAAGCATCAATTCTTCAGTGCTCAACTTCTTTATGGCCCAACTCTCACACCCATACACATACATGGACCACTGGAAAAATCATAGCTTTAACCAGGCGGACCTTTGTTGGCAAAGAAATGTCTCTGCTTTTTAATATGCTGTCTAGGTTGGTCATAACTTTTCCTCCAAGGAGTAAGCATCTTTTAATTTCATGGCTGCAGTCACCATCTGCAGTGATTTTGGAGCCCAAAAAAATAGTCAGCCACTGTTTCCCCATCTATTTGCCATGATGTGATGGGACCAGATGCCATGATCTTAGTTTTCTGAGTGTTGAGTTTTAAGCCAGCTTTTCACTCTCCTCTTTCACTTTCATCAAGAGGCTTTTTAGTTCCTCTTCACTTTCTGCCATAAGGGTGGTGTCATCTGCATATCTGAGGTTATTGATATTTCTCCCAGCAATTTTGATTCCAGCCTGTTTTTAATCCAGCCCAGCATTTCTCATGATGTACTCTGCATTTAGGTTAAATAATCAGGGTGACAGTATACAGCCTTGACGTACTCCTTTCCCTATTTGGAACCAATCTGTTGTTCCATGTCCAGTTCTAACTGTTGCTTCCTGATCTGCATACAGATTTCTCAAGAGGCAGGTCAGGTGGTCTGTTACTCCCATTTCTTAAAGAATTTTCCACAGTTTGTTGTGATCCACACAGTCAAAGGCTTTGGCATAGTCAGTAAAGTAGAAGTAGACATTTCTGGACCTCTCTTGCTTTTTTGATGATCCACTGGATGTTGGCAATTTGATCTCAGCCTTTTATGAATACAGCTTGAACATCTGAAAGTTCACGGTTCACATACTGCTGAAGCCTGGCTTGGAGAATTTTGAGCATGACTTTGCTAGGGTGTGAAATGAGTGCACTTGTGCAGTAGTTTGAGCATTCTTTGGCATTGCTTTTCCTTGAGATCACAATGAAAACTGACCATTTGCAGTCCTGTGGCCACTGCTGAGTTTTCCAAATTTGCTGGCATATTGAGTGCAACACTTTCACAGCATCATCTTTCAGGATTTGAAATAGCTCAACTGGTATTCCATCACTTCCACTAGCTTTGTTCATAGTGATGCTTCCTAAGGCCCACTTGACTTGCATTCCAGGATGTCTGTCTGTAGGTGAGCCAGACACCATCATGGTTATATAACACCATCGTGGTTATATGGGGCATGAAGATCTTTTTGTATAGTTCTTTTGTGTATTCTTGCCACCTCTTCTTAATATCTTCTGCTTCTGTTAGGTCCATACAATTTCTGTCCTTTATTGTGCCCATCTTTGCATGAAATGTTCCCTTGGTATCTCTAATTTTCTTGAAGAGATCTCTAGTCTTCCCATTCTATTGTTTTCCTCTATTTCTTTGCACTGATCACTGAGGAAGGCTTTCTTATCTCTCCTTTCTATTCTTTGGAACTCTGCATTCAAACAGGTATGTCTTTCCTTTTCTCCTTTGCTTTTTGCTTCTCTTTTTCTCACAACTATTTGTAAGGCCTCCTCAGACAGCCATTTTGCTTGTTTGCATTTCTTTTTCTTGGGGATGGTCTTGATCCCTGTCTCCTATATAGTGTCATGAACCTCCTTCCATAGTTCTTCAGGCACTCTGTCTATCAGGTCTAATCCCTTGAATCTATTTCTCACTTCTACTGTATAATTGTAAAGGATTTGATTTAGGTCATCCCTAAATGGTCTAGTGGTTTTCCCTACTTTCTTCAATTTAAGTCTGAGTTTGGCAATAAGGAGTTCATGACCTGAGCCACAGTCATCTCCTGGTATTGTTTTTGCTGACTGTATAGAGTTTCTCCATCTTTGGCTGAAAAGAATATAATCAATCTGATTTTGGTATTGACCATCTGGTGATGTCCATGTATAGAGTCTTCTCCTGTGTTGTTGGAAGAGGGTGTTTGCTGTGACCAGTGCATTTTCTTGGCAAAACTCTATTAGCCTTTGCCCTGCTTCATTCTGTACTCCAAGGCCAAATTCCAGGTGTTTCTTGACTTCCTACTTTTGCATTCCAGTCCCCTATAATGATAAGGACATCTTTTTTGGGTGTTAGTTCTAGAAGGTCTTTTAGGCCTTCATAGAACTGTTCAACTTCAGCTTCTTCAGTGTTACTGGTTGGGGCATAGACTTGGATTACTGTGGTGTTGAATGGTTTGCCTTCAAAACGAACAGAGATCATTCTGTCATTTTTGAGATTGCATCCAAGTACTGCATTTCGGACTCTTTTGTTGACTATGATGGCTACTCCATTTCTTGTAAGGGATTCTTGCCCACAGTAGTAGATAAAATGGTCATCTGAGTTAAATTCACCCATTCCAGTCCATTTTATTAGTTCGCTGATTCTTAAAGTGTCGATGTTCACTCTTGCCATCTCCTGTTTGACCACTTCCAATTTGCCTTGATTCATGGACCTAACATTCCAGGTTCCTATGCAATATTGCTCTTTGCAGCATTGGACTTTGCTTCTACACCAGTCACATCCACAACTGGGTGTTGTTTCTGCTTTGGCTCCGTCTCTTCATTCTTTCTGGAGTTAATTTCTCCACTGATCTCCAGGAGCATATTGTTCTTCACAGACTCAAACAAAGCAACACACAATTAATTGGTGTTCAAAACTATTTTAGTAATGTATTTTTCTAATTCTAAAGTTTCTGGATTATAATCAGCAAGTTAGCAAATTACCCATGAATTTACTCTTCTTTCCTGGCACAAAGATTGTTTTATGTGTTTTTTTTGTTTATACGGCCAGTAGCTGTTTCACTAGGAATGGGATTTAGATTGAATGTTGGTTTGGACCTTGCAAAATGAATCATTTCCCCCAAGATTTACTCCTTACCTCCCAAGGATAATTGCGATGTAAAAGCGCTCATTTAATTGGCTTGAAGCCCGTAATGGGAGCTGCGCCTGCACTCCCTGCCAAGGTGGTGCCGCAGTCCTGCGACTGCAGACAGCATGGGAGTCGGGGGGGGTGGTGGCGCGTGGTCAGCCGAGCACAGTCTCCTTGGAGCACAACCCGCTGTGTCCTGAGGGTGAGTCCCCAGCTGTCTGCAAGGACATGGAAGCCCTGCTTTCCTTACCTGAGGAGCAGACAGCCTCCCTGGGACGTAACCTCTGTGTCCTGAGGGTGGGCCCCCTGCTGTCCTTTCCCAAGGTAGCGGCTCTGAGCAAGGACGCGCTGCCCTCCTTGTTGTGTGGTGACGTTTGCTCCCATTCACCACAGTTCTGAACTGGAGGGAGGGTAGCAAAATCGACCGCAGTGAGTTGTTTCTGCCTTTATGTATCCCTCTTACAGTTTCTAGCTAAAGAAGCTTTTTAAAAAGAAAAGTCAGATGAAACAGAGAGGAGAAAGGACGTGTGGGAAAGCAGTCAGTCTAGATCGCCTTGACTGCGTGTGCCGTGTCCTGCGGGCTTTGATGCCTCCTCTGCATGGCCGTGCCTCCACCCTCCTGAGTGTCCCCCACCGCCTGCATACCCCTCTCTGAGTTAGAGCCATGGGTGCCCGAGTCCTGCATCACTTGCTGGGTGAGGCACCGCGGCTCGTCTTGCGTATTTACTTGCTTTACTAGGTGGCTGGGTAGTGCATGTCTCACTGTATAAGTACACATTAGTGACTTCCGAACATAGAAGAAGGTGCTCAGCCTCTTTTAATGACAAAGGAAACGTTTTTCATGAAGTGTTTTATTTTTTCTCATCAAAATGACAAAGATGAAAACATAGCTTACTGTCCAACGCTGGTGAAGGCCTCAGACGCTCGGTCCCATGAGCAACACTTCTATAAAGGGAAATTCAAGGTGAACGGAAGTGGCGTTGGCTCAGTGGAGGAGAAGGCAGCTCCAAGTCCAGTCCTGCCAGTCCTTCACATCGAGGGAGAAACAGAGACGGTCAGAAACGACTCTTTTTTAAGAGTCCCAGGGTGCTGGGAAATGGTCAGAGGTCACAGCAACCACAGACAGGCTCAGTCAATAAAAAAGCGGCTTAAAAACGGTAAGAAGGGCTGGTAGAGTTTTCATTTTCCTTGCCTCCAGCCACTTGTCAGATTTTATGTGTGTATCTTACCAGCATATAGAAAGTGCCACCTGTGTGCACGAGGGAGTTTAGGCAGCCACACACGTGTCCAGGTCAGTGTGCACGTTCAGAGAAGCCTGAGAAGGTGCTGGGCTTGCTTCAGGCTGGAGTCTGCGCTCCCACAAGCCTGCTCACACTTGGGAGGCAGCTCAGCACAGGGAAAGTCTGGAAGGACTGGGAGAACTGTTCTGCTTATTCTTTGTTTTTTCTATTTTTAGCTCCTGGCATTCAAAGAAATGTCTTTCAAAACACTAGCTGGTCTAAGATAAGGAACAGTGACCTTAGTGACCACATACTGGAGCAAATACAATTTTGTTCAAAAAAAATTTTGAAAAGTTACTAGACTACAGTAGCCTTCAACAATGCAAAAAGTCAATCCTGGGAAGAGTTTTCATAATTACCACAGTATAATATCACATTTTTGTTCAAATGTCCAGTTTACAATAAAAAATATAAGGTATATAGGAAAGTTTTAAATTTTTAATTTTTAAAAAAAGTAAAAGAAACAGGAAAGTATGGCCCATTCAGAGCAACAAAGTTGAAAGAAACCATTCCTAAGGAAGTTCCAGACATAGTGCTTACTAAGTGAATATTTTAAAGATAATTGTCTTTAATATGCTCAAGGAGCTAAACCATCTATGGGCAAAGTGAGAATATAAACAGATAGAAAATTACAGCAATCCAACAGAAATTCTGGAGAAGAAAAGTATGGTGACTGAAGTGAAAATTGAACACACAGAGGAAGGAATTCACAAACTTTTAATACAAGACAACTGAAATTAGAGGCTGAAAAACAGAGAGAAAAAAGAGTGAAGAACGTTGAGGGAGCCTAAAGGGCCACTGACGTCAGAGAGAGCCCAGGATACTCAGAAGAGACTGGGCTGATGCCTAAAGGCCTGGAGAAAACTGCCACGTAAATCTGTATTCACTGAACCTTTCCTTCAAAATGAAGGCAAAATTAAGACATTCCCATAAAACACACAATTGAAAGAGTTTGGTACCTCTAGACCCACTCTGAAAGAAATGCTGAGGGGAGTTCAGATTGAAATAAAAGAATGGAAGACAGCAACTCAAAGCTCTGTGAAGAAAGGGGTCTTCGGTAAATGTAACTACACGAGCAGGTATGAAAGCTGACATTGCTGTATTTATGGTTTATAATTCCACTTTCTATTTCCTACAGTAATTATAGCAATTGAGACAACTGCATAAAAGATAATTATAAATCTATGTTATTGGGCACAGGTATCAAGGTATGATTTGTGGAAATCAATAAGAGGAATGGAGCTGTCAGAAGCAGAGTTTTTGTTTGCTATCGAAGTTAGTATTGCATCAGTTGAACTAGATTGTTATAATTTTGGACCTCCCTGGTGGCTCAGACAGTAAAGAATCTGCCTGCAGTACAGCAGGAGAACCCGAATTTGATCCCTGGGTCAGGAAGATCCCCTGGAGAAGGGCATGGCAACCCACTCCAGGAGTCTTGCCTAAAGAATTCCTTTAGGAAGATAAATGTAATTCTAACATCCTAAATTGATCTACAAAAAAAATCTAAAAATATATACACATCACTTCACGGCAATTAGACAAGGAAACAATGGAAACCGTGACAGACTTTATTTTCTTGGACTCCAAAATTACTGCAGATGGTGACTCCAGTCATGAAATTAAAAGACACTTGCTCCTTGGAAGAAAAGTTATGACAAATCTAGACAGTGTATTAAGAAGCAGAGACATCACTTTTCTGATAAATGTCCGTATAGTCAAAGCTGTGGTTTTTCCAGTATCCATGTACAGATGTGAGAGTTGGACCATAAAGAAGGCTGAGTGCCAAAGAATTGATCCCTCCGAACTGTGGTGCTGGAGAAGACTCTTTAAGAGTCCCTTGGACAGCAAGGAGATCAAACCAATCAATCCTAAAGGAAATCAACCCTGACCATTCATTGGAAGGACTGATGCTGATGCTGAAGCTCCAATACTTTGGCCACCTGATGGGAAGATCCAACTCATTAGAAAAGAACCCTGATTCTGGGAAAGATTGAAGGCAGGAGGAGAAGGGGATAAAAGAGGATGAGATGGTTGGATGTCATCACCGACTCAATGGACATGCGTTTGAGCAAGCTCCAGGACATAGTGAAGGACGGAAAAGCCTGGCGTGCTGCAGTCCATGGGGACACAACTGAGTGACTGAACAACAATATACACAAAAGGAAATGAAACGAAAATCAAAATGGTTCACTACAAATAAAGAAACACAAAAGGAAGTAATGGAACAAATGAGGGACAAAAGTTATTTATATGCTGATAAAAGTGTCGATTCGCCAAGAAAATATAACTGTTAAAAATATGCACCAAATAGTGTCCTAACATATATGAAGCAAATATTGGTAGAAGAAAGAAATAGGCAACTTAACAATAATACTTGGAGATTTGAAGCACTTTCAGTAATGGATAGAATGTCTAGATAGAAGGTCAGGAAAAACAGAGTACTTGAACAACACTGTAAACCATCTAGAAGGAAGGACATAATCAATAGTAGAGAAAATTTAAAAAAAAAAAAAGTGTATGAAGAGGTTTGTGTTTTAGCACAGTAAAGATATTCACAAAAAATTTAACATACACAAAGCTTGTAACAACTGATTAAACTGAAGCTGATTACCTGGAAATGTGCATAGGATCACATCAATAGAAGTAGAGTTGCTTATTGCAAGAGAGTTCATAGGAATGAAAGACTGGAAGCGAACACAGTTGTCCATCTCTAGGAAAAGGTCACTTCTGGTGCATCTATTTAATAGAGTAGGGGGAGTCCAACCAAGTGAGTGAAGTCAAGCCCAGTCTACAGTATGTTTTGATCTCAAAGACACTGCGCATCATTAAAAGCAAGGCACATTCAGAACCATATGTGTCTTGTGCTTTGTTAGTACAAGTAGGGCCTCAGTTAGAACTGAAGGAAAATGCTCCCCAGTGTCCACGGCAGATCCACAATGGAGAGCAGTTCACCTTCACCACGTGTGTGCACACGTATATGATACAGGTTTATGTACACGCACGCGCACACACGCCGAGTCCGCCTGGGTTACTGCCCGAGAACTTGGGGTAGCAGATACAGTACTGTCATGAAGGGTGCTGGGAGCCCTTCTGTCATGAAGGGTGCTGGGAGCCCTGTCCTGCATACAGTGATTCAACCTGAAATGGTCAATCGTGTAAATGATTTTCCAATCAGAGGGTATGAAAAGATTGAAAGTAACAAATACATATGAAAAGAAAAAGCCTGCGTCCTGTGGCAGGGGGTGCAGAGGGAGGCCCAGCTCCAGCTGAGCTGAACTGAGCCCAAAATGCCTCCTTCCCCAGATTCACCAGTTACTCCAAAGACCAAGGTCTGTAAACCCTGTCATTCAGAAACCACCAAACAGGTGTTTCCCGCATAAGACAATGAAACATAACTGCTTGTTTATAGATTTTAGAAATTATGATAATATCCCATGAAAACGTGTTGTAAGAAACATATTTATTTGCTCTAGAGTTTACAGCCCCACCAGCTTTTCGATTTTCCACTGTGATTACTATTAGGTCAGCTACACATGGGACGTATTTCTGGTAAACAAGCCTTAGGAAACAGAGGTTTTCTCCCCACCCTGATTTTCTCCCCACATTCTCTCCCCCAGCTTTTCTCGATCGCTTCTTTCTAAAGCTGCTGAAATGAGTCGTCATGGGGCTTCTGGCCTTAAAAGCGCAGTATGTTTTAGAGCAGTCGGAAGCTTAGGCTCACGTGATACTTGCTTTTAAATCCATTAAAATCACTACACTGTAGATCTGTCTGTTGTTGGATCAAGTCTTTGGGAATTCTCCGTCAGAAACTACAGCTGAGTTCCTCTCACGTCATCAGCTGCTTGTCTGAGCTCAGTCTTCTGTGCCCACCTCCCAGGATTATCCTGCCAGGAGGGAGAGAACAGCCCGAGGGCAACTCTTTGCCCAGCCTGGGGTGTGCAGCAGACGCTCCGCTCTGAGTGCCCTCCCTGCGCCCGTGGGACACCCCCAGCCCTGGGCCCGGAATTGGGAGCTCTCCTTGGCCTCCCCATCACGGCGTCCTGTCTCCTGCAGGCCTTCTTTTCCCTGTTCTGCGTAGTGGACTCGGGGAGTGGAGCTTGTCACCAGCTCCTCGCAGTGTCCCTGAGGTCCCAGGTGAACTCCCAGCCTGGGCAGACAAGGGCCGTGCGTCTCCTTTCCTGTCTGCCGCCCTCTGCAGAGGGCGCAGAGGACGGGCAATGCAGGACATCCACTGGGAGGTGGTTACAAGAAGCAGTTACCGTTCTTGAAATTAGTAACGTGATTTCCAGAATATCACTTCATTATGATATTTTTCTAATGCTTTCGCTGGAGGGTTGTTTACAGATAATGAAAAGACACTTAATGGTAGTGTTTTGGGAAGATGACACTTCCTGGAGAAAGTCAGAAAATAGCTGGGGGTGATCATCCTCACTAGAGAAAGTTGACGCGCTCTAAAAGTAGAGCCTTTCCAGGACCCAGGGCCTTGTACAGCATCTAGCACTGGGTTTCCTCCTCCTTCCTTTCTTTCTGTCTTCTGCGAACTCTTGAGCAGCCCCGTCTCAGTCTTGAATTTCTCAAAACCAAAGCAGCAGCAGCACCAGAGGAAGCTTATCCGGGAGCACGTGGTTGTCACTTCAGTCCCGCTTTCTTGACTCTTCACCCTTCACCTCCCAGCACCGCCATCCCATCCACCACGGGCACCTGCTGTACTACAACTCCAGCTCCCGGCTCCCGGGAGCCAGCTTGTGCCTCAGCAGAACTGCAGCCTTCGGCGCCTTCGATTCTGTAAAAGTCTGTCTCTCACATGGATGTTCAGTTTCCCTGCGTGACAGACACATCCCCTGATGCGGGTCGTAGGTCACCTCCGTTGATGCAAAAAGCAACACCCCCCTGTCATCAGAACGGGGCCTGAGGCTATAAATTAGACACTGTCAAGCGATATATTAATTTCTTACATTTTAGATGAAAATCAAGGGACTCATATCAAAATTTAATATAATTTTGCTCTGTTTTAATTTTCCATGCAAACATGCAGAGTGGGCGCCCACTCAGCAGCTGGAAAGCTACTGACATGAGCGTTTGTGTTGTGCGCCTGGAACCGCACCAGACTGCATCTGTCTCCTGACGGTTCTCGTCTCAGCTAGGTCTTCACTAACTCCGAGCCACAGGTGGGAGGTCCGGGCGGGACTGAAAACCCACTGTGCTCTACGGAAGTCAGGGTCCCTCGGCATGCAGGTGCCAGCACGCCCCAGGGCTGGAGTGTGGTCTGAGAGCAGGGAGCGACGTCCTACCTGTGCCCACCCCGTGCTGTCCTGACGGGCGGGCAGGTCCATCCATCCCTCCCTTCTGTAAATAGCACAGCAGCCGCAAGAGAGGAAATTCCTCTTGCTGAAGCCACCCAGTCCTGTGGTGGTTTGATTTGGCAAACTCTAGCAAACTAATACAAGGACTTCTAACAGAAGTTGTTTGTAAAAGTCATATTTTTACCATTGCTTTAAGCTTTGTAAGTCTGAATCAGTTTTACTTTTCCTTGATAGATCTTTCTGGTCTGGGCACAAGGACAAGACTGTCCTAACCATCTGATTCAATTTAACTAGAGGCAGGGCACTCGGCTTGACCTTTGCCTGAGTTGATGAACAGACCAGTGAATGAACCACAGGGACAGTGACCACCCCCAGCCAGGATACGTGGGACCAGGAGGAGAGCTGTCTGAAGGCATAGTGGTCAGAGAGGTGCTCAGGTTGCCAGCAAGGATGTTATTTTTCTCAGAATCTGTAACTCATGATGAATTGATGTACAGATACAAAAAAAAAAAAAAACAGTTTAGAGTCTCTAGCTTTAATTATCTACATAGGGATGTCACTTTTTCTATGGGGTTGCTAAATGTGTTCACCTTGATTAAACAACACAAACCATGTAATCCCAACACTCCATTCTTGCCGCATCAGATGCTAACTTGTTACCACAGGCGTGAAGTCATTAGTGAGCTGATACACAGTGAAGGACAGACAGTGGTGACAGGTGACGCGGGGAGTCCCTGCTGTGTGAGTGTCCCTGCTGGCTCCCACATGGCAGACCAGACGTGTCTGTGGAGGAGCTGTCCTCAGGCCAGTATCCGTCCCTGGTTTTGGCGATGCTGAGAAATTAGCACATACTGCATGCTTAACTGGGGCTTCCCTGGTGGCTCAGTTAGTGAGGAATCCGCCTGCAATGCAGGAGACCTGGGTTCGGTCCCTGGGTCAGGAAGATCCCCTGGAGAAGGAAATGACAACCCACTGCAGTATTCTTGCCTGGAAAATCCATGGACAGAGGAGCCTAGTGGCCACAGTCCAGGGGGTTGCAAGAGTCGGACATGACTTAGCAACTAAAACCGCCACAACCGCATGTTTAATTATGGTGTTTTTCCTGGTGAAATAGTTTGTTACTAGATTGACAAGTGTGAACCTTATTCAGCTTGTGTGTGAGTGTACAAGCATGTGAATCGAGATGGCTTTCTTAGCCACTGTTCTGATTTCTTTGTTAGCAATCAGTTCCCGTCTCTCTAAGACCCTCCAATGGCTGCTGGAGCATACATTCCGAAACACAAAATCAATTATGTCCTTTTACTACAGATTAGGGTTCAGTGGGTCCCGTAGATTTTAGGATGAAGTCAGAACTCATCACCCTGGCTTTAGTGTGGATGTTTCTCACCTGGAGGGTGGGAATCGACTGGTGTCTATCTCCTTGGTGGTTTTTAGGAGGCTAGCTGGTGTGTTGATGAAGGCTCAGCTGTAACAGTGGCTCCTATTTTCTCGTTTATGTGGAGAGGGGAAGCAGGGGTGATGGGGCATTCGGGCTGTCGCTGGGCCTGGAGGGCAGGCTTGGGCCCGCGCCATGGGCGCCCTCGTCTCTGCCATGGCCGGAAGCCCTGTGGCCCCTGCCCCTGAGCCCATGGCCTCCGGCAGACCACTCAGCTGTGAGGTCATCGCCCTGGAACTGTTTTCACCATCTCTGCCACAATTTTGCTGGGAAAATAGATTCCCTGAACCTGGACGCTGGTCTCCTCTCACTCTCACTCACACCAAAGATTCATGCAAGGTCAGCTGGTTGGTAAACAGAAATCATGTCATGTTTGGAATCCTTGTTACAGGAAGAGGAAATGCATTTAGTTATCTATCATCTATTTATCATTTATCAATCACCTCTTGTTTATCTGCCATCCATCATTTATCTATGTTTCCCAATTCTGGTCAGGAGTGGGATGGGTGTGTATTAAGCTGAGAACTGACAAAATGTTTATTCCTTGTAGGAATATAACAATAGGAAAGGTCAGACTCGCTGACTTCATGGAGCTTACCTTCTCCTGGGGAGGGTAGGTGCTTCAGAAGTGGTCAGGTCAGCAAACAGCGTCATGGTGCTGAGGTCAGAAAGGGCCGGGCTTGGAGGAGGTGGCTGCCTGAGGTCAGGCTCAGCTCTCTGAGGAACTGACCTCCCAGTGGACACGGACAGAGGGGAGGGAGGAGATGGGGAGCTTTGGGGAAAGGACATTCCAGGCAGTGAAATGCTGGGTGTGAGGACTGAAATGAGGAAACCTGGATGGCAAGAAACAGGCCGGTGTTGCTGGTGGGATGTGATCAAGATGGGAACCGCGGCAGGTGAGGTCAACAGGAGGGAGGGGACGCGAGTATCTTCAGAACATGTTGTGGACGTCACTTCTGCTCTGGACAAGCTTGGATGCTCTTGGTGGTGCTGATGCTGGTTGGCGTGACCACTGGTCTCCAAGAGTGGGGAGGGTGACATCTGGAAGGTTTGTGTCAAGGCCGGGGATGCTGCGGCCTGGACTGAGGGGCTTCGCTCACAGGAGTTTGGATTCTGGGCGAACTTAGAAGGCAAAGACGACAGTATTTTCTGTCGGATTTATTTTGAGGTGAGAGAGAAAAATGAGATCAAACATGCCCAGTTCATTTTTAAGCTGAGCTTCTGAGTGGTTTAGTAATCACGGTGTCATTTACCAAGAAGGGGACCCTAGGGGAGGGAAAGATCTGTGGTAGAAAATCACGGTTCTCTGAGCCAGGCTGAGCGTGGTGGAGACCAGGCAGAGGTGTTGAGTGGGCAGCTGTCCACAGAGGCCCAGGTTCAGGAGAGCGGCCGGGAGGATGACCTCCAGGGGCAGCAGCACACAGGTGGGATTGAAGCCCCAGAGCAGCCTCAGATCAGCAGGGAGGAGGCCTGGGACACGGCGGGAGGCCCCACAGAGCCGCGTGCCGACCCTGCCAGGTGGCCGGGAACCACCCTGGTCACCTCCAGGTTCATGCTCATCCCAAGCCTTGTCTGTCTCCTGCGCGAGCTCCACCCCGCGTCCCCGAGTCCCCACAGGAACACTGTCCTGCCTCCCCTCACTCTGCTGCAAAAAGCTGCCCTCAGCACCTAGTCCCCCAACCTCAGGCCCTTACGTGGCCTCCACGTTGCTGTGGTCCTTCCCCAGGCAGACCAGGAGCTGCCTAGTTAGTGGGGTCCACCCACAGCCCAAGGCTGTTGCCTGATTCCATATTCACTTCTTGTGTTAGAAATTGCGAGCTCTTTTCATAATGTCTAAAAATACATACAAACCTAGAGGCAGAGGAACCAGAGATCAAATTGCCAACATCCGTTGGATCACAGAAAAAGCAAGATAATTCCAGAAAAACATGTACTTCTGCTTCATTTACTACACTAAAGCCTTTGACTGTGTGGATCACAACAAACTGTGGAAAATTCTTCAAGAGATGGGAATACCAGACCACCTGACCTGCCTCCTGAGAAATCTGTATGCAGGTCAAGAAGCAACAGTTAGAACCGAACATGGAACAACGGACTGGTTCAAAATTGGGAGAGGACTACATCAAGGCTGTATATTGTCACCTTGCTTATTTAACTTATATGCAGAGTACATCATGAGAAATGCTGGGCTGGATGAATCACAAGCTGGAATCAGGATTGCCGGGAGAAATAACAATAACCTCAGATATGTAGATGACACCACCCTTAAGGCAGAAAGTGAAGAGGAACTAAAGAGCCTCTTGATGAAAGTGAAAGAGGAGGGTGAAAAACCTGGCTTAAAACTCAACATGCAAAAAACAAAGATCACGGCATCCGGTCCCATCACTTCATGGCAAATAGATGGGGAAACAGTGGAAATAGTGACAGACTTTATTTTCTTAAAGTCTTTTCTTAAAGTCACTGCAGATGGTGACTGCAGCCATGAAATTAAAAGACTCTTCCTCCTTGGAAGAAAACCTATGACCAACCTAGACAACATATTAAAAACCAAAGATACTACTTTGCAGACGAAGATCCATGTAGTCAAAGCTATGGTTTTTCCAGTGGTCATGTATGGATGTGAGAGTTGGACCATAAAGAAAACTGAGCACTGAAGAATTGATGCTTTTGAACTGTGGTATTGGAGAAGACTCTTGAGAGTCCCTTGGACTGCAAGGAGATCCAGCCAGTCCATCCTAAAGGAAATCAGTCCTGAATATTCATTGGAAGGACTGATGCTGAAGCTGAAGCTCCAGTTCTTTGGCCACCTGATGCAAAGAGATGACTCATTGGGAAAGACCCTGATGCTGGGAAAGATTCAAGGCAGGAGGCTAAGGGGACGACAGAGGACAAGAAGGTTGGGTGGATATGAGTTTGAGTGAGCTCGGTGGATATGAGTTTGAGTGAGCTCCAGGAGATGGTGATGGACGGGGAAGCCTGGTGTGCTGTTGTTCATGGGGTCACAAAGAGTCAGACACGACTGAGTGACTGAACAACAAACAACAGCAGCAAACCCAGTGGGTTCGCTGGTCTGTAAAACCTAAAATTCACTGGTTTTCAGAATTTTGGGAGAGAAAAGACATGGTTAGTTGTACTCCATAATTGCTCGGTTCTGGTGAGTAGGAGCTCTTTTTTTTTTTTTTCCCAATTTATAGAGTCAGTTTTCTTAGACCCGTTCTTTAGTTTCCAAACTAACTCAGCAAATGAACACAATAAATGCAGGCATTTTAATTTTATTTTGTGGCATAAAATTTAGCCAACTGCACTCTAACTCTGTTAAGTGGAATGTGTGATGGCCCTGTCTCTGAGGGTCTTCCTCTGGAGACAGCCTCCAGGTTGGCAGAGGCCTTGGGTAACCACAGCTAGTGACAGACACCTGACTAATACTGGGTGAGCTTTGAATGTTGAATCCATTTATAGCCAGTAAATATTTTAGATGTATATAATTTAACAGGAGCTTAGAATAGTTCCTATTTTATAAAATAGAATTCCAGTTAAAAGCCAAGCATAATGAAAAACATTGGCATGCCAGACTTAAAATATACATTCTTCACCAGGACAAATACAACTGCAGCACATCGGGATGCTGCATGATAAACGTCCAGGGACCCACGTGCATTTGGGGCCCAGCTCACCCTGTTCCTTCACGTCTTCCCACACCTTCTACCATGACAGACGCCTCTTCTTCACTGAATGTGGGGATCACATGTCACTATGTTAGGATCTTCTCTGATAAGCTGAGTTCATTGCTTCCTCTTTAACTGTCATCAAACAGATATACATGCTATTTCCTTTGTCAGAATGCATAATGATAAGTACTATTTACTATTATTTTTCATGTCTATGAATAATGAACTCATTGAAAGTAGGGGGTATTTTAATTTTATTTTTAATGACTCAGCCATAAAGAATCTGCCTGCAGTGCAAGAGACTTGCAGGAGACATAGGTTCGATCCCTGGGTTGGGAAGATCCCCTGGAGGAGGGCATGGCAACCACTCCAGCATTCTTGCCTGGAGAGTCCCGTGGACAGAGGAGCCCAGCAGGTACAGTCCATGAGGTCACAAGAGTTGTACACAACTGAGCGACTAAACAGCATCAGTAGCAGTGTTCACACAGCCTCTCCCCTGGTGAGGGGTCAGCCAGGTCCCTCTTGTAAGTCTGGTGCTCACAGCTCTCCACGTGGAGAGCGTGGCTCCATCCTGTCACCACTTACCTATAAGGCAGAGATGCTATCCTGTAGTTACCGACTGTGTTTATGGCGCTGCTTTCTGGAATATTCACAAACCTCTCTCTGAAACCCAGCCTCCTGCCTCTGGCCAGCGAAGAAGTTGCTGCCTGGAAACCTGGGGCAGCTTTTGATTGTACACATTTCCGCCCCAATCATGCGGGTCTGTATCTCACGGCTGCTGGGGATACTCTGCCTCCTTCCAGAAAGCCCAGTTGTTACCTCATGGGATGAGCAGTGTCAGTAGAGTGGAGAACTTGCCAGGTGTTTATGTGGGTCAGTTCTGTGTGTGCGGATGTCTCATCACCCCCACAGGAGAACTGGACATGGCCTCAGGGCCACGCGGGAGCTCCAGCTTCGTCAGACAGGAAGAGCCATGAGGACGCGGACACGGCTCCTATCTCTGGAGTGAGCGCAGTCTGTGTTATGCTGCTGTAGAGCCTCATTTAACCTTCTCCAAATCAGGACAAACTGCTGTCTGGGCCCCATAACAACAGATGGACACTTGTAATTCCATGACATCAGAGTTTCAGTGGAGTGGCAGACCCTTTTTCTCAGAGACTGTGCCATAGACTGTCCCCTGCTTGTTTGCACTGACCGTGAACTTAGCTCTGCGGGAACTTTACAAAACTACGAGAGAATCGAGTTGTTCTCACAGTTGCCCTTCTAAAATCAAATGTGATTCTGTGTCCCCAGTGTGGTCTATAGTTATGCCTTGGCATTCGTCCTGCATGTTTTAGTCAGTATGGCAAGCACTTCCTTCTAATGTCACTTTATGGCATTAACATTGCTCCAGATGTAAAATTATTTAAGGCACAATATTATATCCATTTTCCATTGAAGTTTTCTTTTTCAGTATTATAACATGGGAAACAAATAGTGTTATTCTTTCAAAAATTCCTCTTGATGGGGATTGATAACCTGTTTGCTTAGCTACCTTGTTTTAGCCTCTTATCAATGCTATAATTATTGAGAATTAATATGTACAAGGGAGAAGGACATGGCAACCCCCTCCAGTGGAGAATCCCATGGACAGAGAAGCCTGGCAGCTACAGTCCATAGGATCACAAAGAGTCAGACACCACTGAAGTGACTCAGCACACATGCAACTTCACTTGTCCCTCAGCTGGTAAAGAATCCTCCTGCAATGTGGGAGACCAGGTTTGATCCCTGGGTTGGGAAGATCCCCTGGAAAAGGGAAAGGTTACCCACTCCAGTATTCTGCGCTCGAGAATCCCATGGACTGTATAGTACATGGGGTCACGAAGAGCTGGACACGACTGAGTGACTTTCACTTTCAGCATATACAGGACACTCGAGTAAGTAGATTTCTTTTTTTCTATCTTTCCTAAAATACCAGTGAAGAGAGGTAGGCACTGTGTTGTAAAACCTAAAACAAAACGTTTCCTGGCAGTCCCCTGCCTGAGGGGCTGACCTACTTCCTCTCCACAGAGAGCAGAAGTATAAATGGTCTCAGATCTCGGCAGTGACCACACAGCTACCAGATCAAACCCAGCCTGAACCCAGATTTCACCTATGGCTGGACATTCTCCTCCTCTCCTTGGAGCCAGCCCTGCAACAGTGTAGCTGGGCACTGCAGGAAATGCCAGCACGCTCTGTCATTTAAGGGAGATTTCATCATTTTTGTCATTTCAGGGTTTGGGGAGCTTGACTAACTTGTCTTTGTGCAGACTTCATGTGCATAAACTACTAGCTCAGCCCAGATTAAAACCTTAATTGCCATTTTCTTTTCTATCTTTGGAGTGTGGTGGGCATCTCTCCCTAAATGGACCAGGAAGACCCATGAGCGTAAAATGTCCTGAACAGAGCAACCCCGAGTGGAGGCTTCTTCATTGTCCCTGTGGCAGGTGGGCACATGTCATCTAGAAAGTGTATAGCAGCCTTGGTGGGTATATATGCTAACAAAAAATGCCAAACTGAGATGTGTTTTCTTGAGAAAGATTAAAATGTAGAGTTACGGCCTCTCTTTGAGCTTTCCCCAAGGAACCTCCATAGACTCAGCTCTGGTTCCACCACAGACACCCTACCTGCCATTTCCTGTGGCTTTTCACAGTTTAAGTTCAAGTTTGCCATCGTCTTCCCCAGTGAGCACCCAGACCCCGAGAGCATGAGCATCTGCCCCCCTAGCGCTCAGGGCCCTGGGCAGGGCCACTTGCTTAATAAGCACGGAAAAGTCCCTGTAAAAGTACTGAGGCATCGAGCTTTGCCTTTTTCCTGGTCACCTGAGTTGTCATCAAATTGTTTACTTGCTCTTTTATGTCATCATAAGTGAAGATGCAGAGTTCATCATACGAAATGCCAGGTTGGATGAATCACAAGCTGGAATCAAGATGGCGGGAAGAAATATCAACAGCCTCAGATAGGCAGATGATACCACGTTAATAGCAGAAAGTGAAGAGGAAATAAAGAGCCTCTTGATGAGGGTGAAAGAGGAGAGTGAAAAGGCTGGTTTAAAACTCAGCATTCAAAAAACTAAGATCATGGCATCCAGTCCCATCACTTTATAGCAAATAGAAGGGGAAAAAGTGGAAGCAGTAACAGATTTGGGGGGACTTCAAAATCACCAGGGACAGTGACTGCAGCCACAAAATTAAACGATGCTCGCTTCTTGGAGGAAAGCTATGACCAACCTAGACAGCATATTAAAAAGCAGAAACGTCACTTTGCTGACAAAAGTCTGTATAGTCAAAGCTATGGTTTTTCCAGTAGTCATGTATGGATGTGAGAGTTGGACCTTGGAGGCTGAGTGCCAAAGAATTGATGCTTTCAAAATGTAGTATTGGAGAAGACTCTTGAAAGTCCCTTGGACAGCAGGGAGATCAAACCAGTCAATCCTCAATGAAATAAACCCTGAATATTCATTGGAAGGACTGATGCTGCTGCAGCTGAAGCTCCAATACTTCGGTCACCCAACGCAAAGAGCTGACATGAGTTTGAGCAAACTCTGGGAGATGGTGAAGGACAGGGAAGCCTGGAGTGCTGAGTTACGAAGACTCAGACGTGACTCAGCTACTGAACAACAAAAACAAGTGAAGAAAATTTTTAACTTTTATTATCAGCATGGATTTTACCTTTTGTCCTCACACAATGCAGTGCCAGCTTTAAATAAAAGTGAGAGATCATGGAACTCGTTTTCAGATGGTTGGAATCGATTTGTGTCTCCTACTGGTACACTCAAAGGCTGCTGTTTTGTTCCTGAGGAGCAGTGGGTCTGTTTTCTTCGTGATGGGCCGCATCAACCTGGACTCTGTTTATGCCCAAGTCATTGTTTGCTGCCAGCCTATCACTGAGTTTCTTAGCACCTGATTCAGTTCTCTCCAACCTACAGGCTGTGAAATGTGGTCCAAAGACGTTGACATCGATGTTCTTGGAAATTTTAAATATTTTCAGGGTAGTCCATAAAAGCAGCAGAGGACGGGGCCAGGGGCACATTTACACAAGCCATGTGACCTTCCTTATTCCAGTGTCCAGAACCCTCCAGCTGCATCCACCCTTCGTGAAAGGGAACCCCGCTTCTGGAAGACTTTGCTGGGACCTCCACCTCAGGATCAGCACCTTTAGAGAACAGAACGCAGTTCACGCTCACAGTCCAGCTGCTGGAGCTCCAGGTGGGGAGGGGCACGCCCCCACTGGCAACCATTCGGGGTCCAGGCTCTGCCACCCCAGGTGTGGCAGCCAAGTCGGGGGGTGCAGGCCAGGCCGCAGGGCACCTGCCAGTTCTGTTCGCGCCTCTGTGGCCAGAACTTGTCAGGACAGGTTCCCTTAGAGGGACTTGACTCCACATCACTCGCCTGTGCTCATTGTGGTCAGCCGCTGACACCCAAGGTTGGTCTGTGGGCTGACCCGTCTCCGGCGGGCGTCGCTGGCTGGGATCAGGGCGTCATCGGCAGTGTAGGTCCAGAGCGATTGTGGCCGGGTGCTGACCAGGGCCACGTGTCCTGATGTGAGCCCAGCCCTGAGAACTGTGTTGAGCAGCTGGTCCTCCACTCAGAGGCTGACGGCCGACGCGCTTCTGTTTGTTGATAATCCGGGGACCATCGTGGAGCATGGCGGGGCTGGTGCGAAGGCTTAATTCACAATCCACAGGTGAAGACAGCACCCAACGGGCAACACACAGAGGTGTGTTCGTGCCTTAGAGAGGGTCGTGGGTCCCCAGCACAGTGTCCCTGGGGTGAGATGATGTAGAACCCAGTTTCCTGAGGTCACTGCTTTCAGCGGATGCCCTGTCCTTTTTTGTCACCTGCCCTGCTCCCCCGCCGGCCGTGCGTTCGTTCCCCCACAGCCTGACCTCTGTTCACACCACCTCATACGTGTAAACCTGCCGTCCCTCCCTCCCAGAAGCTGTGAAGGGGATCAGCACACTCCCAGCCCCTCTTTCCTGGAGGCCTTCCTGGGGACTTGGAACGTCATGACCTGGACATTTTCTGGGAGCTCTTCCTGTGTTCAGTCCTTGCTCTCCACCCCTAGTCCTCAACGGCAGGACCTGGGTGCACTGTGCTCCGGGTGGTGTTTCTCTGACATCGTCTTGGGCAAATGACGCCTGTAGTAACATCTTCTCCACCTTGGGAAATGACTGCACTTTCCACAGGGTCCTGACGCTGAAGACGTGTGCTTGCTCTGCTCTTGACTCCTGACGTTCAGGCCCCTGTGGGCTCCTCAGGTGTCTGTAAGCAGGTTTATCCACGAGAGAGTTGAGACGAGGTGGTGTCTGGGGTGGGTTCCGCAGGGCTGGGTCCATTCTCAGGTCACGCCCATCCCACGGGACACCTGCCTCCTAGCTGGGTCCCTCATCAGCTCCGAAATCCCTGAGGGCGGATAGAGTGTGGACACAGGGCTTGTTGTCTGGCGAGCTGGGTGGGAGCGTGCAGACAGCCAGGACAGAGCATCCTGAAGCCCCCTCCTCATGCCCGCACACTGCCAACCTCCCCCAGCCACCGGCATCCCAGTGTAACGTAGGGTGCGTGTAATCACGTGTGCCTGGGTAGTAGTGTGTGTGTCTCCCTGTGTGTCCACCCCACAAAGGACACGTGCGCATGGCCCTTCCCTCCTGGCCTCATGCTCTGAGCAGCTCCATCACTGGGGTGCCCTTGCCCTCCGGGCCCTGCCAGCCTGGAACCCGATCTACGCTCCCCCCAGAGCCCAGGCCCCTGCGTCTCCCTGAGCAGCTCAGGACCGTTCACGGCTGCAGGGGCGGCTCCCACTGACTGTTAACAGCCAAGCATAAAATCGGCTCCAGGACAAGGCCAGAGTGAGGCCGCAGTGGGCGCAGGGCAGCTGGTGCCCGTGCGGGGAGCAGTGCGGGCTCAGAGACTCGGGGGGGCAGCCCTTTCTGGTGCTCCCAGGAGCCTGCGGTGCTCCTTCCCAGGATGTCTGTGCCCGGAAGCAGCACCCGCTGGCCTGGGTGGTATCAGGTGCAGTCACACGGTTTCATGGGCGCTGATGAGGCCTTGGCGTGTTGACAGGGGCCATTCTGCAGCGCTCCCCACCTCTCCTGGAGCATAGCGTCCTGTAAGAGCCGGTCTTCTACCTTCTGAGAGCCCAGCTCCCTGACGAGAAAACCTGTCACGGAAGGTGCATGTGCCACCAGGCTGGGCATGTTGCAGGGGTGCAGAGAACTGGTGGGGTGAGGAGGAAGTCTCCACTGCCTCCAGCCCAGCGCATGCACAGTGCCCAGAGTCGGTGCCAAGCGATGCCCTGTGTTCTGGGTGCCTGTTATTCCAGATGGCATCCCCCAAGCCTCCGCCAGCTGCCTGCTCCCTCGCCTCCCTGACCCCAGGAGCCTGCGAGCCCCTCAGGCTCTCCCCATGTCCCTGCCATCCCCGGGCCCCTGCCCCAAAACCCCGGCTCTGGACACGGGGGCCGAGCACGGGCACCGTTGGTGGACGCAGGCACCCCCGGGAGCTGCAGGTCCAGGGAACTGAGCCTAGAGCCGTGTCACTGGGTCAGGCTTTGGGAGGGCTCAGCCACAGGGCAGGCCAGGGGCACCGGGAACACGAAGGATGCTGCTGACAGTGGTGTCACAGGCGGGTCGACACGTCCAGACTCACCAGACCCTGTGCATCAAGTGTGCACATGTTTTTATAGGTCAGTTATACCAGCTTTAATTGTCAGCTATTGTTTTTCTTAAAGCATGCAGTCAGCTGGGCTGGAATATAAAGAGGAGGCAGTGTTAAAATCAGCTTTGAGAATACATGGAGATTTTATTTTTTATTAAATTGGTTGCACTCGGTGGAGTTGCGAGGGAAAAAGAGACAAACGTGTAGAATCAGAAGCCATTGCAGGCCCTGCCGTCTGAGTCTGAGCCAGCAGTGTGTCGTGGCAGGTGGGGGGCAGGCCCCGTGGATCCAGGACAAGGGCGTGGCATGGGGCCACCTTCCCCGAGATGCTCTAGGGGGGAGGAGCAGCACCAGACTCGAGCAGAGAGCTAAAGGCGGAGCAGCTCATGACTTTACAAATGATGAGACAGAAAGGCTGCCACGGCCGGAATCTTTTTACCTGCAGAGAAAAGTGAAGATCACTGAAGGAGGTGGGGAGATGCTCACAACTCTCATGAAAACTGAATCAGGGCTCCTAGGGGCTGGCCTGTGCACCCCTCCAGCCTCAGGCTGCACTCCTAGGGGTCCAGGACATGTACCCGAGGTGGGATGAGCCCCCCTGGACCCCTCCTCATGCGAGGCTCCAGGCCACCACCCCAGGTTGTGGCAAACAGCCAACATGCTCTGTTTCTCCGGAGACCTGACAGAACGCCGGACGTCCAGCCTCATAAACGTGCTTAATTCTCCAGATTGCGCTGTGAAGAAACGGAAGTCAGAGAAGCTGGAAACCCACCTGAGGGCACAGGGTGACAGACTCACAGCAGAATTCAGACCCTGGTCCCTCCCCCTGACCCAGCCCCTGGGGTGTATGCTGGGCAGTGACCTCCACCCCCATTCCTGGAGTCCCTCCTCCTCACCCAGCCCCTGGAGCGTGTGCTGGGCGGTGATCCCCACTTCCCATTCCTGGGGTCCCTCCCCCTGATCTAGGCCCTGGAGTGTGTGCTGGGTTGTGACCTCCACCCCGCTTCCTGGGGCCCCTCCCCCAGACGCAGCCCCTGGAGTGTGTACTGGGTGGTGATCCCCACTTCCCCTTCCTGGGGTCCCTCCTCCTGACCCGGCACCTGGGGTGTGTGCTGGGCGGTGACCTCCACCCCGCTTCCTGGGGTCCACGTGTTTCCGTGAACGGCTCAGTGCTCATCATTGTTCAGAGGTCTTGGTTACAGTGCCAAGCATCCCAGAGCCACGTGTTGAAAGCAGACTCTCCCCTGCAGCTCCTGGAAGAGGATGGGGATGCAGAGGGGGTAGAGCCCAGTCCTGACTCAAGTGTCCCAGGCGTCGTGGAGGAAGCCCTGGGACATCCTGTGTGATGTCCCCGGGGAGTGGACAGTTAGCCTGGGGCTGGGGGACATCAAGCTTGTCTGCCCCCACGTCCATACATGTCCTGCCTGGTAGACTGGGTGGGGCGCCCAACTCTGGACGTGGCTGCACTGGGGAGTGGGCAGTGGTCACAGCTCGAGGAGAGGCTGAGTGATGAGTTTATCTCCGTGCAGATGGCGAGGGTATTTTTAAAGATAACAAGGTCATGTGACAGCAGTCATCTGGTTTCCAGTTGTCTTGGCCCCAAAGTCACCGTGCAAGCACAGGGTTTCCGGAAAGGGCTGCTGACGCTGTCGTTTCGTTTATTCTTCCTGGTGCCCTCGCTGCAGGCATTTCAACCAGAGGCTGAGAGTTTAGGTGAAGGACAAGCTTCCACTGCTCGGTGGAAGGACGTAATCTCACAAGGACTCCCGGGGCTGAAGGGATAGTGGTCCTTGCCCCGGCCTGAGCTTCTGCATGAAGGGCAGGTGGGTTCCTGAGCGACCCCCGTGCGCCAGGCCCCCATGAGCACTTTCCTCCCACTGCTGAGCCCACCACTGTCAGACGCATCCCCTGAGATCCTGAGGACACGAAGAAGCAGCCATGGCCCCATCCTCGTGGGGCTCAGGCTCGTGGGGAGCAGCAGGCCTCCCCCCTGCCTCCTGCAGGTGTTCTCAGCAGCTCAGAGCCCACCGGTGTCCCCTGATGCAGCCCCACCAGCCCCCTGCCCCGCCAGGCGCCTGCATGACAGCATCCCTCAGGATGCAGGCCTGGGCCCAGAGCCCTCAGGCCCTGGCCCCCCGGGTCCTCCCTGCAGACACACCTGAACGGGGCCTTAAGGCCCCCAAGTGTCTGTAGGCAGGGTCGTGTCATCCACAGGACCCTGCGTCACAGGAACCTCCCGGAGCCTGTGCCACATGGTTGTACCTGCAGCAGCGAGGCTGTGCAACCAGAGATGCAGGCCTCAGTCCCCGTGCTCCCCTGCTCACTCCAGGCGGGTCTGCACCCGTGTCCATGGGGCTCGGCTAGATGCTGCTTCAGACAGTTCCCGCCTGCAGCCGCCGTGTGAAGCTGGGGTCAGAGCAGGGAGGTGGGTTGTGCCCCAGACTGACAGCAGCAGAGGGGCACAGAAACACAGAGTCTGGGCTTCTTCCCACCCCCTCCCACCCAGACTCACGCCTCCTGACCCACGAGGCCGGGGGTTCTGCCAGCGGAGGGCATCACTGAGGAGCAGGGTGCCTCCCTCACAGATCCAGGACATGCATGGGGGACACCTGGCCACCAGAGCCTCCTCTGAGGCTCCTTGCAGTCCATGTTGAGGGGTGGGCAGGGGTGTCCGCAAAGCTGGGCCAGATTGCTCCTCTGTGCTGTTCTGGAAATTCTGTCCAGCTGCCTACAAGCCACCGAGTTGAGAGCAAAGGAGAAGTTGACAGCAGTGAACACTAACAGCTTTCCAGCTGCAAACCTGAGTCTCCCGAGCTGAAGGCCATTGTGATCAGGGGTGGCAGGCTGGCAGCAGACGCCTGCGGGCCTCGAATCCCGCCTGGGCTGGTGGTCCTGTGTCTCCTGCCCCCGACAACACCTGCAAACCGTGCACTACGCGGCGCAGACTTTGAGGAGCTCAAGTGCAGTCTGTTGACGCGCACTTGTGGAGGCAGGCTTCTCAGTCATACTTCATTGTCCACTTAATCTTCCTTAAACGCACCCGTAGGATTGAGGACGCTACTCCCAGTTAGTCTGCAGACACCCCACCCCCTCTGCCCCACCCCCCGCCCCAAAAGACCGTGGGGCCTGCAGCTTGTGGTTTGGCTGCCACAGGGGTTTTCCCACGGCAACCTTCCTGCCCCTGCCCCCAGAAGCGGCAGCCCTGGCCCAGCTGTTCCTGGCCACCCAGAGCCCCGGTGTGGAGGCACCAGCAGGCTTAGACAGAAGGGCACAGTGGCTCCCCGCACTGCCCCTCTGCCTGCCCACTCTGGGAGCCCCGAGACTGCATGGGCTGGGGGTCACCTGGGGTGCACATCCAGGAGCATGGAGGTCATGATGGAAGCAGACATAAGCTGTGTAAGGGCCCCTGGGGACAGAGTCTCAGTGACCACAGGGAGGTTCCTACGAGGAACCAAGCCCAGTGAGGACATGGTAACCCTTAGCTTGTCCCTTCACTGATGTGGACACTGGAGCAGGGGCCTCATCATCTCTTTTAAGGCTTTGTCCCTCTTGGGAGGTGACACCGCACCCTTACTGAGGGAGGAGAACCCTGAGTCTTGGGGAGGTCGCGGGACCTGCTGGCAAGGGGTGCAGCAGCAGGCCTGAGCTCCGAGCGGCCCTCCTCCCCCACGTCCCCTGTCGGCACCGCCGCCCTGAGAGTGTGTGGAGGGCAGTCTCTCAGCACTCCGGTCGGAGTTCTGCAGACACCCTGATAGTAGATTAAAAGTCACACCTTTCTATCTTCCTCTGGGGTCCCGTGACCCACAGACAGCATGTATATTCACAGGGACCTGTGCAAGCATTGTGTTACCCGTTTAAAGGGTGGCGGGGATGCCTCCAATGCCTCCTGCTCTGACACCATCATACCCAGGGCTGTGTGCGAAATACAGCTTCAAATAGTTTGCTTTGTGTTTTAAAAAAATTGCTTTTTTTTTTTTTAACACCTACCAGGATTTTCCAGGAGAGCTGTATTTAATTCTTCTGGCACATTTTCAGTTTTATAGGACATTTAGTTTCCTTGGAGAGGTCTTAGGCAGAAGTACTTTGTTGCCAAATGGTTACTGAGCATCACCATCGTAAATCCCTCCTCCCTGGTGCGTCTCACAGAATGTGGAGTCAGCCCGTCTTCACCCAGTGCCGCCCGAGTCCCAGGGCCCGAGAAGGACCCAAGGCGGGCAGGGGTGGGGCATCACTGACCCGCACAAGCGCCCCTTCTGTGCGCTTTCTTGGGTTCTCATAGGTGACAGTGCCTGTGGGCTGTCCAGTCCCCGCGGGACCTCCCGGGTGACGTCCACCAGGGCAGGATCCCGGGCCTTGTGTCCCGGGTGAACTGGGGTTCACCAGCCCAGTGAATCGTCCTCTGCTCTGCCCGTCCGGCTGGGCCTGGCATCTTGCAGGCATCCCCAGCATTTGCCAGAAGCCATGCGGCCCACACAGGCGGCAGGCTGGGCAGTTGCCCCAAGGAACAGGCCTGCAGGGGCGCAACCAGGCTGTGAGGGGCTCAGAGACTCAAGTTCCAACTGGAGTTCAGCCTCGCCTGTTCTTCCAGTCGACCCAGTGGATTCCCGGCACCACCAGTGGTGAGCGGGGCCCACAGTGGTGGCCTGTGACTCTGTCCCATCACCTCCCTGCCCTAGGACTGGACGCGTGGATGTGAGGCTGGGCTGGTGCTCAGCAGCCCTTAACTATTCACACAACCCTGCGTCTGGTGGGTGGGGGCTGGGCAAGGATGTCGGGGGAGATGACCCTCTCCCCAAGCGTCCTGTGCCCAGACCCTCTGCATGCACACTCCCGCAGCGAGCATCTCTCTGCAGACGAGAAGCACAGGCATCTGCTCCTTACAACAGGCCCCTGTGGTGGAAATGCCACTGGAATGCATTTATCTGTTTCCTGTGGTCACCAGAGTCTCTGGAGTCCAGCGTCCTGCCCCCCTCCCTCACTATCCACTCCTCCCAGCCTTTCCTGAAACTCCAAAGTCCAGACTGTATTTCCCCCTTAAGTACGTTTTCACCTTCCTTTTCAGTCGATCAGTGAAACGTCTCTGAGACTCGAACGCGCCCTTTCCCGCCGGGGCCGGGCCCCTGCGTCCTCCTCCGGTCTGTGCTTCTGTGCTTCTTTGTCTCCAGCTTCACTGCTCGTTGCCCCGGCTCACAGGGCGGCCACGTCTCTGTGCTCACCTTCCCTCCACTTTCTCCTGATGACCCTGGCCCTGTGTCTGTGCCCGGACAGAAACAGGGCGAGACCATTCCCCACTGCGTCGCGGTGGCTCCAGGGCAGGGTCTCAGTTGCCCGCCTCTTGAGCAGGAGTCACGGGGTGAAGGTGAGCCAGGAGGCTGGCTGTGACCCCGACAGGAGCCGGCTCTGGCGGGAGGTGCTGCTGTCGGGCCGCCTCCCGTCCCCGCCCTGCAGGGCTGCCCCCATTCCCCGGCCCCGCCCTCCAGGGCTGCCCCCATCCCCGGCCCTCCCTCTGGGTACTGAAGTGGCTTCAGGTAAAGACTCCTCTACCCTCTGTGTGGACGCAGGACGTAACACTGTATGCTCACTGAAGCAGTACGTGATGGAGGCAGTCCCGCTCGAACGCATTCACGCTGCAGCCCGGGATGGGGCACAGCCCCCGTTCTGTGGACAGGTGCGTGGATAAAGAACGCACGACACCCGGGCACACACAGGAGCACTATTCACCCATGGAAAGGAAGGCGACCCTGCCATTCCCATCAATGTGCATGGACCTCGAGGGCCCACAGTTGACGAGCTTTCCCATCTCCACCTTTCTACACCCCCTTTAACATTAATGGAAGTGACTAAACAGAACTTCAGAGTCCTGTGTGCTGCGTTTGGCATTTCCCCCCATCGCCTGAGCTGAAGTGCTGCTTTAAAACCCCAGCCCGGCTCTTCCGCTCCCCATTTGCCCAGCCCAGGCTGCTCCTGGGCAGCACCTTGGCTACGAAACCAAAATGCTGAGACCAGAGCCGCGGGTCCAGCTGCTCCCCCGCCTTTGAAGGTTAGGTGGCCGTTGAGCTAACACGGGGTGGGTGCTGCGGAGAGACCTGTGCTTGCCACGTTCCTGTTTCTCCTTGCTTCTCATATTTCTTTGAACTGAGACATACACATTAACCAGTTCTTAGTAGCTGATAGTCTGCTCTCCCCCAGTGGGTCTCCACGACCACCCTTGGGCTCTGTGATGTGGTGGGAGGTGGCTATGGTCTGTCACAGTGCAAGGCTGACAGCCGAGACCCAGGGGCATGGGGCAGAGGCCATGAGAGCACAGCCCAGCGCATGGGACCAGACGGCCCTCCTGCAGTCACGCATGGTGGTCCTCCAGGGCACGGTGCGTGAGGACACACCAGGGCTGCGTGCAGGCTCCCGGGAGTCAGTCATGGGGTACCTAGCGGCACAAGCATCCGGCATGGCCCGCGGCCCCAGGTGCATACAGACACGCTTATCGGGCAGGCAGGACACCCCAAGGGCTCTGAGGTCACCTCCGAAGAGTGTCCCTCTGGTCCTCTCTCTGGCATCTGTGGAGTTAGGACCTGCGAGTTAGCCCTTCCTGCTCCCCAAGACCTGACCAAGCTGCACATCTTCATAAACATGACGCATGGTCTCTGACATCCATCTACCTTCCCTGAGCCGGGTGTCTGTGCAGACAGGTGTCTGGTGCCCCAGGGCAAGAGGAACCATTAGTGATGCTTGTGGTGGGTCTGATGAAGTCAGCAGCCTCAGGGGACCCACTGTCCTCTGGTTAAGGCTGCACACCTGTTTATTTTATGAGATAACCACCTTAGTTTGGGAGGTTTGTCATGACAGAATGCCACATTGTCCCCAAATTCACAGGTTGAAATGAAACTCCAGTGTGGTGGTGTTGGGAGGGGCCCTTTGAAGGGGAGAGGTGAGCGGTCATGAGGGTGGGGCCCTTGATGGGATCTGTACCCTGATGGCAGAGGCCCCAGGGAGCCCAGCCCTTCCCCTGCGTGAGGACCCCAGAGGGGCCTCAGCAGACACTGGACCTGCTGGGGTCCAAACCTCGAACGTCGACTCCAGCCCTGAGAGAGATCGATGACTGTGGTGTTACTACAGTGGTCTGAACAGACTCAGACACCTGGGCGTGCGGCTCCTCCAGCCCTGAGAGACATCCACAACCATGGTGTCACTATAGCGGTCTGAACAGATTCAGATGCCTGGGCGTGCAGCTGAGTCTCTGAGCCACTGCATCCTCTAGCCCTGGGGCTGGGCACTGAGGTCGAGGCATGAGCAGAGAGGCTCCTACAATCAGTGCCTTCCGGGGTTGGCCACATGGCAGTGTCTCAGAGCCCCTCTGCTTGTGAGGACACCGTTGACTGGACTAGGACCCACCCCCGACAGGCTCCTTTCACTGGATCCCTCTTCAAAGGTCCCTCCAAGTATGTCACATCCTGAGGTTTGGGGGTCCTGAGGGTTCAGGTTGTAACAATAACCTACTGTTAACAAGCCTACCTGCACCCTGTCCTGCTCCCAGCGGTGGGCTCAGGCTCCAGGTCCAGGACCAGCCTGTAACAAGATTCCCCTGCCTGCAGCCTGAAAAAAAATAGGACATTGTGGTGATTAAAAAAAAAAAAAATGCATTGAAGTTACGGGACTGGTCTTGGTGCCGAGAGCACTCCTCCCTGAATCTTCATATTCTCTTATTTTGTTGTGAGAATGAGTGCTGTTTTGTTTTCATCTCCCACTTGGTGAAGTCGATGTTTAGACCCTGCACTGCTCCTCTCATCAGGGATTGTGACGTGGTCTTGCTTCCCCACCTGCCAGTTTCCCGACCCTACATGGCCGGACACTCCTCAAGGGTGGTCCCTGCACACAGCAGGCCCCACCCTTGGGCCTGCCCCCTCTCATGCAGAGAGCTCTCCCTGCCCCCCCCCAACCCGCCGATGGAACGGAGCCTGCCCTCCCCACAGGGCCTGTGCAGGTAAAGCCTGCAGTCTGGACTCAGAGGTCAGGGCCCACCAGCTGGGTGCCCTTGGCAAGTTTCAGGAGCCCTTTGTGCCTCAGCTTCCTGCTCTGCAGGAGGGGACGTCCTCATCAGGGTGTTCTGAGAAAGCCCTGGTATCACACACATCACCAACTCAGGTGGCTCCCTCTCGGTTACACAATGCGGTGTGTGCCTCTGCTGGAATAAATGTTGCCACTTCTGGGCAAAGGTGTGTTCCTGGTCCTGATGCCTGAACACATCAGACACCAAGCATGGCTCACCCTCCGCTCAGCTGCTTCGGCCACTTCCACACTGATACTGAGGAAGGTGGTGATGGGGAGGAACAGCCAGAAGACACCTGTCCCTGGCTCTTTGCAAAGACCATCCCCACGGAGCAGGGAGCAGGTGTAGAGGTGACACCAGGGGACTCCTGGGCCTGCAAACTTCATATGAAGTCGGATTTGGAGAGTCCTATCCTTTACCTGAAGGTGCAGGGTCACGAGCTCTCTGGGTAGACTCGGTCATCTGTTTTTTTCCTCCAGATGAGTCTGGTGGATTTCTTTCATCAACCAGTGATTGCTACATGGTGGTGTTTGCTCTCCCGTCCCAGCTGCTAAAATCTATAGATGACATTTAGGTTCAAAATTACAGAAACTACTTTACCCCAGGCACTCTCCCTTCCTTGAAAAGCATTTCTGATATTACTTCCATTTTTTTTTATCTGAACTTTCCTGTTTGACACATTTTAATATGAAAAGCAATCTCGATTGTTTTAAGAAAATAGGTTTTAAACTACAAAGTAATTGGGTTAAAATACATGCTTTCCTTTAGTGATAGGATTGTCAATAAAACATGACACATTGCACGGTACCACTCTGTGGTTCTCATGGCTCTCTGCCTTGTGTGTGTCAGCACCATTAATCTGTGTCTGATCTTCGAGGACAGCACACAGGTGATTGTCGCTGTTTCATGAGTCAACTGTCTGGTGGGTTGGGGCACAGGTGCTTCGAACTAGAGCATGTGACTCTGGGCCCTTTTTTTGGTCGGTATAACGAGGCTTGTAATACCTGCCGCAAAGTTGTTGTGAAGCTAAACAAGCATGTTTACAGTGTGTCCCCTGTCGTTACTGCAGCGACAGCCCTCTAGGACGAAAACACAGAGGCAGAGGTTAATGACTTCGTGAGGCAGGAGGGATGGGGTGGGCTTGACTTCCACACATGCTGCTGCATCCGGGGCATCTCCAGCCACGGGGTTGAGCTGGGGTCCCAGCTCTGCAGACCACTAGGCCTGAGTCCCTCGCAGCTGTGCTCACAATAGCTGTGGGGCAGCTGTGACCCACGCCTGCTGCCATGAGCATCTTGCTGGATTCAGGCTAATTCCCACGTGCCTGCGGATACAGCCCTGTGTGCCTTGTCCATGGTGCTGTTACACTCCCCTCGCTGTGTGCCCTGTCCGTGGTGCTGATACACCCCAACCCTGATGCAGATGCACCTCCTCCCTGAGCCCTGTCCCTGGTGCTGATACACTCCCCTTGCTGTGTGTCCTGTCCATGGTGCTGATACACCCCCAAGCTTGATGCAGAGACACCCCCTCCCTGTGCCCTGTCCCTGGTGCTGATACAGCCCCCTCGGTGTGTGCCCTGTCCCTGGTGCTGCTACACTCCCCTAGCCATGTGCCCTGTCCGTGGTGCTGATACACCCCCAACCGTGATGCAGATACACCCCCTCCCTGTGCCCTGTCCCTGGTTTTGCTACACTCCCTTTGCTGTGTGCCCTGTCCGTGGTGCTAATACACCCTGGTCGCTGTGTGCCCTGTCCCTGATGTTGCTACACTCCCCTTGCTGTGTGCCCTGTCCGTGATGCTGATACACCCCCCACACCCTGATGCAGATACATCCCCCACCCCCACATGCCGTGTCCCTGGGACTTCATAGACTTTGTTATCTGAGTGGTTGTGTGTGTCTTGACTCACACTGGAGATTCACCACCAAGGTATGTGGCCTTGCTTGGAGATTATTAAATGTTAAACGTTGGTGGCATTGACCTATTCTTTTTATATATATAATTTTATTTAGTTAGTTTTCATTATGCTGGGTCTTCTTTGCTATGCAGGCTTTTCTCTCATTGTGGTGAGGGAGGTACTCTCAGTTGGGGTGTGCAGGCTTCTCATCTTGGTGGCCTCTCTTATTGCAGAGCATGGGCTCTAGGGCATGTGGGCTTCAGTAGTTACAGCTCAAGGGCTCTAGAGCACAGGCCCAGTACTGTGGCACATGGACTTAGCTGCCCCACAACCTGTGGGATCCTTCCAGACCAGGGATGGAACCCATGTCTCCTGCATTGGCAGGCAGACTCTACCTCTGAGCCAGCAGGGAAGCCCTGACCTACCCTTTCTGTGAATAAATGATGTCATGGGTGGAGCAGGATGGGGAGGTGTTAGCTGCAGAGCGAGGGTTTGGGCCTTGCTCCCAGGTCTGCTCAGGGTGGCCCTGTTGGGAGGGGCGCACGTCCAGGTGCCCTTTGGGTTCAGTTGCCTGCACAGATGAAGCACCGAGGGGCAGTACACTGGGGCACTAAATGCTAACATCTACTATACAGCTAGACGTGTAGACTGGATATTAGCAGAGCTGAGGAGCTGCTCGACCTCCCCAGGACTGAGACACCGAATGAACTCAGATGTGTTGAAGAGAAACGCAAACTCGTGACTCACCATGAATTACTTTAAAGTTGTGTGTTGTCACCTCGTAAGTCTGGTAGATGCCTAAAACTGTTTAGTCTGTTCGTATTCTTTCAACACTCAAGATGAACACTTGTACCTCTATCTCCAGGCACAGTCTCAAGAATGTGCCATGTTTATAAATATCTTGCATTTTCCCCAGCAACTGAAACAAATACACATTAAAACTGATGTAAAGGGGAGGAGGAGAACACAGCTTTCATACTGAAACAGGATTCTCTATAGGGTGCAATGGTTTCTCTAGTGTGTAAACTCCACTGATGATTGAGACTCAGGCAGAAACAGCTGGCTTAGTGTGCTCGCTTCCCCCAGGTGTGTGGCTGCGTGGGAGGACCCCGCGGACCCCTGGTTCTGTTTCGGCCCCCCAGCCCCCCACAGCCCTTGCAGACCCTGCTGTCCAGTCCAGGCCCTCACCCAAACGTGAATGCAGGAGTGTTGCCGAAGGCACAGGACTGGCTCAACATAAGAATCAAATTGGTACAGAGCAAAAGTATGGTGTCAAAAAAATCAAAACACAGGAACACAGCAGGAAATGTTTGTAATGTATAGACACATGAACTTTAATTTAGGAAAAAATACCTCAGATGAGAGCTGGAGATCCAAGATGGCATCCTGGGAGGGAGAAGGCTGATGGAGGGAAGAAACAGTCACGTCACAGAGTGCAGGCATAGCAAGCCCTGGAAACCCCAGTGCTGCCAGCAGTAAGGCACGTGGACACAGGAGGAGCAGTCCTCCTTCTGCTTAGCATGTTGCGCATGTTTTAATGTCAGCGGCGTCCCTGTTTATGAGAGGGCATGTAGGTGCTTGGAGGTGGACACAGCGAGGGCTCTTGCCTTCTTGGGCTCCAGAGTCACTGGGCTGACCACAGATGCAGCGTCCGCATGTTTCTCCTCCATCTCGACCTTGTTGACTGATGACAGCACATCCCGTCCCCTCATATTGTGACTGAAAAGATTTTCCTCCCTGTGGTTTTACGTCGGTCTCTGAGCTTTGCTACATGAAAAGAAAGTGCTCCTCCCAAATCTGTTAATGAAAATGCCTGTGGGTGTTGCTACTGTGGTGCCTGATAGATCTAGGCACGCCTCTGCCTGTGTGTCCCAGCGAGTCCCAGGGGCTCCTAACACAGAGGGCTCCTAACACCCCCGTCCACCGCCTTCTCCTGTGCACCCTCAGATTTCAGTGCAGAACCAACGTGAGCGTGGGACCATCTTTTGCCACTTTCCGTGTCTTCACTCACGGATGTTGGAGAAAAGTGCTCACGTGCTCTCAAGTGCAATGTGATAGCAGACTCAACGTTTCTGTTGTCTTTTGGCAAAGCAGGCAGACTAAAACAAGTAGCCACGAGCTGTCTCTTTTGCCCTGAACTTGCTTTAAGACTGCTGCTCGTGGATCGGTGCTGGCAGCCAAAGGCCTCTCTGCAGCCCTGTGTGGCCTGGGCTGGCTGGGGGAGGACATCCCAGGCTGCAGACTGCGGGCCGCCCCATCCGGAGCCCGGGGTCACGTGGCCTCTGGTGCAGTCGGTCCTGGCCATGATCCTCCGATGCACTTCTCATTTCCATGCCGTCCCCCAGACACAGAAGCCTCATCTCACACTCCTTCTCGGTCACGTGTGCTCCACACATACGCTGTGCCTGAAAGAGGGGGGAGTGTGATCAACACAAAAAGCCACCTGATTGGAAATCTCATCCCGAGAGCAGGAAGAAAGTGCTCCTCTGGTGCTTTCCCTGGAAGCTCTGTGTGGGCACCTGAGCTTGGGGCCAGAACCCAGGTTAATGCTCTTAATTGGACAGAAACATTAGAGTAACTGTCGTGGGCGGGGCCCTTGGGGACTCACTGAGCAAGACTGATGACAGCAACTCCGCTGCAGGTCCAGCTCCCCACCCCACCCCACCCTGCGTCCTGGAGGGCCTCCTGCCGAGTCCTGAGGGCAGCTCGGCCCGTTCTTTCGGTTCACAGTTCATCAATCAATTTCTCCTCCAACAGAGGACGTTGTGGTGTTGAGGCTAGACCCTAATTTGTCATTTTAATTTTAGAATGTGTTTGAGAACACAGATTTATCTTTCTTAATGATTTGTAGAGATGAAAACAACAGCAATCCATGCATTCGTTGCCTTTAGAAATTATTTTTCTCTCTCGATTTCCTTCTTTGGTTGTCATCAAGATGAATCCAAGCACAGGGCTCTGGAGGGCTGCCTGGAGCTCTGAGCACAGACATTCCTGTGGCCTCTTCCTGGGCACTGTGGTTTGGGGTCAGTGGTATTAAGTGAGTTCTGTTCCTTGGCTGGACTTCCTGACTCCATGCACAGTTTGAACAGGACCAGAGGCTGTCCAGAGGCCCACCCATGTCAATATTAGATTTCTCCATTCAGCGAGTATGCATCAGGCCCCTCCTCCACACGGCAGCCTCTCTTTCCAGGGAACCAGGGTAGAACAGAGACTGCTCCTTAGCTGGCACCTCACTTTGTTCAGAAATGGCTGGTGCGAGCAGAGGCATCCCCCAGAGTTTCCTCTTCCCCCGAGTCCTTCGGTGCCAAGTGCCCACTTCTTCCAGGAGCGGTCTCTTTCTCAGTGAGTCTGCAGGTGACACCGGAGGAGGCAGCCAGTCCACTCCCTTCTTGAGATGTCTTTCCCTTCTTTCTATGGGATGCACACTCTGTACTCAGGGCCATCTGAGGTCGTCCGAGGAGCCACCCCAGGACAGGATGGGCAGCCACGTGTGGGCAAGGGCACCTCCCTCCGCCACCCCACACGTCCCCTGGGATGTGGGTCTGAAGGCCTTGGCGTATCTGCCCTGGGCCGGGTGGGTACAATGGCCCAGGCCTAGGTGTTGGGGTGACCCGGGTTTGGACCCAGACCTCTCCCCTGCTCTCTATCTCTAAAGCATGGCCTGGAGCAAGTCACTGTGTAACCTTGAGTTCAGTGTAGTCACTCACAAGTGAGAGGATGGCCCCGCCTCAGAGTCCGTGCAGAGGAGGGTGTGCCGGGCGTGCGGCTGTCGGGGCCCATTTCCGTCCTCATTTCCCTGTTTCTTGTCTGAGTCCCTGGAGCCATGGTTTCCACCCTAATAACAATCAATCAGGAGTCCCTTCCAGCCCGCTACTAATGCGGGGGGAGCTTTCCTTAACCTGAGAGCTCAACAGCACCCCAACACTGAAGAATTCACGTCTGTTTTCTTCTCGTGCACTTTTCAATTGGATGAGTTTTGAGAAAGCACTAACTTCCCAATGATGTTCATTTCAGGTTAAAAAGCACGACCTCATCATTTTCTGAACTCTTCTTAGGTAATTCAGCATGAAGTGTCAAGGTAGATAACTGGTTCTCCTCCTTCCCACTTCTCCAGTCTCTGTTGTGCTGTTTGCCTTGAGGGGTGACAACTCTGAGCACTCAGGGGCCTGACAGGGTGGCGGGGCGGCAGGACCACCTGGGAGGGAGCAGCCCTCATGCCCACCTGCCCCGCCGTGGCTGGGACTCGGGCCCAGCGCCCCTAGGTCTCTGAGCTTTCAAGACAAGCCAGAAATCTGGCTTCTGTCTGAAATCTTCTTATTTTAGATTTTGGCAAGTAATTCATAAAAAAATAAAAAGACACTGTGACTCAGGATTGGGCCAAAAGGAGTCCACCTGCAGGTAGAGCTGGCTGCCAGCCTAAAAGCTTCCACTGGGTGTGGGTGGGCCCGGCCCTGAAGGGGCACCCAGGGGAGTGGGCTCCCAGGATGCAGGGGACACAGTGCACAGAGACATGGACACCCCATCTCTGCAAGGCTGGCATTGCCCCTGTGGATCCAGAAGTGGGGTGCTCAGCTTGATTCCACGTGCTTCTCATCATAAAGGAGAAAGCGTCTACCATGGAACGGACACTGTGGGTCCAGGAATCGCTCTTTGGGAAGCTTGCTCACCCGAATAAAACCATTCTTGCTGAACTAAAAGCTGTTACCTGAATGTCTTCTCACTGGTGATGGCAGTGACCCATCTCGAAAGCCAAGTCAGCCAGCACATGGACCAGAGCACGTCAGCCTGCATCCCCGTGGACAGAGCCACCACAGCCCCATTACCACGTGTCCTTGGGACCAGGCACATGGGGGAGGGGCCTTGGCAGGGCCCATGGGGATGGGGTGCCCTCTGCCCTGGCACCCAGGACTCCCAGAGCAGCCAGTGGAGGTGCGCCTGTAAACGTCCTGTCCCTCTCCTTTCACCACCGAGAATAAATGTTTGCCCAGGAGCAGAGAAGCGGGTGCGGACAGGAGCTGTGCACACCGTGAGGGATGAGCACCGTGTGTGTCCTGCGTTGGAGAAGTTGTCCAGCCACAGCTGTCCTTGTGAAGCCGACCCTTTGCCCTGCTGCCCACGCCAGTGCTGACTGCTGTGCCAACCGGGGCCATCTGACTCCAACTCTGTGCTGGGGGCCTGGCAGTCCTCACAGTGCTTACAGTTTCCCCCTTTCTTCCCGCTTTCTCCCCCTCCATCTTTTTAACAAGAATTCTAACAGATCATTTCCTGAACTGTCAATATCCTCATGTGTATTTCTTCATAAAGCAGATGTCACCTAGCTTGCACCAGATTCAGTGCCAAGGGCTGGAAAGAGGCAAATGAACTGTGTGTCCTATCCTCATGTCCAGGGGGGCTGCAGGCAAAGTGACTGGTCTTAGACCCCTGCGAGTTCGCCCACAGGGTTCTGGAGGTGGAGAAAGGAGACAGCCACTGAGGGTTGAGGAGAGGCAATCGGGGAGGACTTTCTGGAGGAAGCGGTGCCTGAACTGAGGCTCCGGGGTTATGGGGGTGGGTCAGCACAGAGGGCGGAGGTGAGTGGAGGACAAGGTACACGCAGCTGTGCCCGGCCTGGCCCAAACATGGCAAGAGAGCGGAACAGGGGAGGAGCGTGCTGGGAGGCGACCCAGGCGCCTGCCGCAAGCCATGCACCTCCCAAGGTGTCCTGCCGCACACTGCCTCACCTGGGGCTGCGACAGGGAAGCCTGCTGCCCTGGAGGAAAGGCCAGCCTGGAAATGGGGAGAGTTTATTCCTCACACACACGGCTAGGGAACCCAGTGACCAGTAGCTGCAAACCGCACTGTGAGACAATTCCTCCAAGGCGTGAGGGTTGGTTGTTGAACCAGAACATAAGCGTTTGGCCCCACTGTGAGACAGTTCCTCCGAGGCGTGAGGGTTGGTTGTTGAACCAGAACATAAGCGTTTGGCCCTTGTGGGGCTGTTACCTGTGGACCTGGCTGGGCAACATGAGGCAGAGTAAATAAAGTAGAAAACTTCCCTCCAGAAACTGAAGTTGAAAGGCTTTTGTTTGAGATTCTCTTCTGGATCCCAAACTTCTTAAAGAATCTGGTGCAAACGTGTTTGTGTCTCCGGGGAAATCCACAGATCAGCAATAACGCCCAAATCAGCCCCTGATCTGGGCTCCCTGACTCACAGTGGTGTCCCCATGAGCCCAGCCCAGGAACAGCCAGGACTCTGCCCTTCCCGCCCCGCTGGGGACTCCCAGGAGTGGAACCTTCACCTCCTGTCCCAGAGCCATGCTTGTCGTCCTTAAAGCTGGGGGGCGTAGCCCGTGTGTCATATTGCTGATAGAAAGCACTTTGGTTGCTGGGCTTGGAAACCCTCTGCATCTTAGTGTCGTAACAAAGAAGATTCATGTGTGTCCCGTTGAACACTGCTTTTTAAAGAAGTGTGTTCTGGTGTGTGTGTGCTGTTACTGAGATGCAGAAAATCATTGTGTTGTGCGAATCTTTTCAGTGTATCTGGACTGAGTGTCACATCACTTGTGTGGGTACACATGTAAGTTTCGCGTGAACAGTGAGGAGGGGAAGGGGCGGGGGGGCCAGCCTGGGTGCTTGTGTGTGCCCCGCGCTCCCGTCTCCCTGGGAACATGAGCAGCTGCGGCCTCTGCCCGGCCCTGTCTGGCCCATGTTCCCTCTCCTCATGCTTATCACACAGATGGCCCACGCAGGCTCTGGTGAAGCTGCAGATTCTAACTGGGGTTTGGGGGGCCAGGCTTCCAGCCTGCAGACCACACGGGGGGCCAGGCTCTTCTCCACTAGCACCGAACCCCTGGCTCCCTGTGGTGCTCTCCATGGACAATCTGGAAACAGAAGGAACCTCCCTGGGTGGGTTAGAAGCAGGCACCCAGCAGGTATGCAGTGTGGCCTGCTGGGGGGGCTGATGATTGAAAACAGGTGAACACAGACCTTCCATGAGGCAGAGATGCCCATCGGCCCGTCATTTTCCCTGTGACTTCATGGATGTGTATTTTTAATGTTGGGCAAACCACAGGGTAAATTGCAGAGTTAACAGTTTATTTGATGATTCCAACAAAACAGTCAGGGTGGCCTGTTCTGCTCCCAGGAACTGGGGCACCGGCATCTTCTCACATTTAGGTGAATTTCCATGGGGCTCCCTTGCATCCACTGCTCCAGCACAAAGGCTGCATGGCCTCTTGGGACCCCTGTGGTCTCCTCCTCAGCGTGGCCACTCCAGGTGTTGTCTCCACTCATGTCCCAGCACTGGCCACAAGCCCCTGGTCCCTGGCGCCGTGGGGCCTGGGCCTGCCCAGGGGGTGCAGCCCTACCTGCCTGCAGGGGTGGCCCAGTGAGAGACGAAGGCTGTCAGGGTGTTAAAAACCCCCCTCACCAGCGGGGAAGGGACCCCGACTTAGTATCAAACCGTTCAGTTGGTGTGAGATTTTGGGGGCAGCCAAACCAAAGTGGAAAAGTCTGGGTGGAAAGGCAAACAGAAACCTGTTTCAGTTCTGGAAGCTGGGATCCAAGACGGAAACCTCATGGGGCTGGCCCCCAAGACCTCTCTCCTGCTCATGTGGATGGCCAGCTTCTCCCCGTGGCCCCACATGGTCACCCCTCTGTGTGCATCTGGGCCCTCATCTCCTCTTCTTACACGATCACCAGTCACCTAGGATGTGAGTCCCCCAGGACCTCATTACACCGTGACCACCACTCTGAAGGCTTGGTCCCAGATGCTGTCTCATCAGAGGTCCTGGGGTCACTGTCCAGCCCGGGACACTGGCTGTGCTGCCGGTTCCGCCAGAGATGCTGCTCGTCCTGTCTTTCCCATCTCTGTGTTTCCTCTGTTTATCTCATCGTCGTTGTTCAGTTGCTAAGTCATGTCTGACTCTTTGCAACCTTATGGACTGCGGCACCCTAGGCTCCTCTGTCCTTCACTATCTCCCACAGCTCACCCAGATAAAACGATTCTTGCTGAACTAAAAGCTATTACCTGAGTGTCCTCTCACTGGTGATGGCAGTGACCCATCTCAAAAGCCAAGTCAGCCAGCACATGGACCAGAGCACATCAGCCTGCGTCCCCATGGACAGAGCCACCACAGCCCCGTTACCGCGTGTCCTCAGGACCGGGCACATGGGGGAGGGGCCTTGGCAGGGCCAGTGGGGATGGGGTGCCCTCTGCCCTGGCACCCAGGACTTCCAGAGCAGCCGGCAGAGGTGTACATGTAAATGTCCTGTCCCTCTCCTTTCACTGGCGATAATAAATGTTTGCTCAAACTCATGTCCGTTGAGTCAGTGATGCTGTCAAACCATCACATCCTCTGTCGTCCCCTGCTCCTCTTGCCCTCGGCCTTTCCCAGCTGATATCAGGGGCTTATACCAGTGAGTCAGCTTTTTGCGTCAGGTGACCAAAGTATTGGAGCTTCAGCTTCAGCATCAGTCCTTCCAATGATTTCCTTTAGGATTGACATGTTTGATTGCCTTGCAGTCCAAGGGACTCTCAAGGGTCTTCTCCAACACCACAGTTTGAAAGTATCAATTCTTTGGTGCTCAGCCTTCTTTGTGGTCTGACTTGCCCATCTGTACATGACTACTGGAAAAATCGTAGCTTTGACTAGACAGACCTTTGTCGGCAAAGTAATGTCTTTGCTATTTATTGATGTCTTTGCTATTTATCTCACTTGGTATCAAATTTAAGTTCCGTAAGTGCCTGAATTTTACGGGGGTGGACCGTTCTGGTACTTTCTTCTTGAGTGAATTCTCAGAGCCCTTGTCCCTCTCCTAAATCCTCCATCCCTTGAGTCCAGCTCAAATCCCTCTACTGTTACAAAGAGGCCGAACTAAGTCCTGTGAGCTTGGATGTCTTAACACTTGGCGTCTGAAGGAGTCACATGGCAGTGACATAGGAAGACACCTTGGTTTTCCAGACATCTTCAAGTCTCCCCAGGGATGCTTGGAGAAGGGTCCATCCCCGAGCCTGGCAGGGCCTCAGTCCCTAAGGCCACAGGCCAGGGATTGGCCGGACATGGTATCTGGAGTGTCTGTACCCAGAGGACGCTGCGCCTGCCCAGGGCCGCACCTCCTGACACCTCCCGTCTGTTGGCTTCGGTCTCTGTTCTCAGCTCTATGCTGTTAGTAGCAAGCATTCTATTTTAGCTGCTTCTGTTAGTATTATTATTGCTTCGCCTGCATTTCCTCTCTCCGTAATACACGTGTCAGCTGCTCAAGGGAGAAGAGAGTTGTATTTTTCTTTTGCTCTCTGCCCTGTACCCAGAAGCACCGCTAGCACCTAACAGGCAGTCTTTAGCAAGGTGCTGAACAGCACTAAGACGACGCCCTCGTTTGCAGTAGAGCTCTGAGGCAGCCCTTGTTTGTGCAGCGTCTCCATCCTCTCAGACTTCCTGTCTGGGCCTAAAGGCAGGTCGGGTCCCAGGGCCCAGTTTGTACCCAGAGATACCTCTTGTCAGTTGGACAGAGGTTAGGTGCATTTCCTGGACTTGTGACAAGAGAAACGGACGGTGCAGGCAGGCTGGTCCCGACTGGCTTTCTGCCCTGAATGCCGCCCCGGCCACTGTAGAATTCATATTCAGGGCTGAAGTGTGGCTTCTGTGATTGGAAATCTCTTCCACTCAACTCCATTATCCTCTCAATTCCCATGGCTTGATTGGAAGAGGAGGGATTTAAAGATATTTTATGTTTTCTCAAATTTGATGGTAATGAAACTGGATGTTGAAATTTAAGCCGAATAAATCATAGCTAACAGGACATCTCGGGGCCCTACGTGTAAGGGCTAGAATTGTGACTCGAGAGTTTAGCTTCTGTGTCCTTGCCAGGTGAGGAAGAAGACGTGAGTGTTCATAAGCTTGTTCTATGCCCCACTTGCTTCGTCTTGGATCAGGCAGCCGTCACAGCAGCAGTGTGAGAAGTGCATTTCTAGGCTCTGGACCTAGAAGCCGGACCCCAGAGCATCACAGCTTAGGGGGAGGCTCTTGAATATCCCCTTTGGCAGCTTCCTACAGACGGGGCCTGGCGTGTAGACAGGTAAAGCTGGTGGGGCAGATGGGTACCAGGACCGGCTGGGGAGGGGCGGTCAGTGGCCCAGCCGCAGGCACCTGGGCACCAGGACCCAGCCACACTGGCTCTGCCTTCTTCCCGCCCTGTCTCAGCAGGTGTGTGCAGCAAGCCAGCATCTCAGCAGCTAATATATTAAAGTACCATCTGATAGTGCTCTTGTGCTGTTAGTTTTCTAACTACTTCAGATGAGTGGCATTTATTATTTTTGTTCAAAACAGGTCATGAATAAATTTAAGTTGCTAAGTAGGAAAAGCCACTGGGCTAAACATTTATTAAAACCTGCATCCTTCCCAGAGACCAAGACTCATGAAGAATCTGTGTGTATCTGCATCCGTCTCTCCCTGTCTTCTCTCCCCGCCTCTGAAGGTGCCGTCTCTGCGTGTCTGTGTCTAGATCTCTACCTGTGTGTCTACTTGTACATGTATGTTTGTATCAATGTATCTGTGTAAGTCATAGGGTTTCCATGTGTCAAATGCCAGAGCACAGGATTTACAGATGCAATTTTGATTCTATGCAGTTTCTTTATTCCTTCACTTCAGACTATAAAAGCAGGGTAAAAGAGAAGAAGTTAGAAGAAAGAGCAGTCTTTTGGGGAGAGATGTCCCTTTAAAAAAGAGTGGGGATTCCCTAAGAAGAAAAGAGCAGTTGTATCAAAGAGAAAGCACAGCATTCCAGAAGGCCCAGGGGAGGGAAGCATCACGGTGTGTTTGAGAAGCCAAGGGCAGCAAAGAAAACAGCAGGACCAAAAGGTGGTGGCAGTTCACGCAGGAGGCCAGAGGCAGCGCACTGCTTCGTGCCGGGGTGTTGGGGACAAGAGGCTTCCCTGGTAGCTCAGACGGTGAAGAATCTGCCTGCAATGCAGGAGACCTGGGTTCAATCCCTGGGTCAGGAAGATCCTCGGAGGAGGGCATAGCAATCCACTCCAGTGTTCTTGCCTGGAGAATCGCATGGATAGAGGAGCTTGGTGGGCTACAGTCCATGGGGTCGCAAAGAGCTGGACACGACTGAGCGACTAAGTAGACGTTAAGCACATTGGGAACAGAACCTGGGGTTTGAGACCGGAGACTGAGGCCTGTGAAAACTTAGGTCACTAACCACTGCTGTAAAAAGAGTAGTACAATCTGAATTGTTACAAATTTTGTCATTCTTTTTCTTTTTTAGGTGGGTTGTTTGTTTGCTTGTTTTGTGGCTTTGTGGCCTTTCCTCCCAAATTTCACAAACGCTTGACATATATCACTGTATCAGTTACGGGGAACCACATAATTGTCTGCCTTACGTGTCTTGTGAAACCATCACCCATCATCTCACATAGAGGCAGTAGAAAGAGAACGCTAAGATAGAAACTTTTTTAATTAAGTAATTTACTTTAATGAAACATTTTTTTAAAACGTGATGGGAGAAGACTGGGGGCAGGTGTCTGGCAGGTGGAGCTCACCTCCAGGCCAACTGTTCTCACAGTCCAGGGAGCGTCGGCGTCACTGAAGGGCTGGCTGCCCCGCACTCGGCAGGTCCCTCCTGAGGTCCTTGGTGGGGGGCGGGGGATTGAGAATCAGAGTGTGCAGCCCATGGGGCCCACACGTCACAGACGGGCTCCAAGCCATAAGCAGCCATCAACCTGAGTGTCAAGTATGGGGACAATTTCACACTCAGGGAAAAAGTCTGTTTTCAGTGTTGAAGGTGAATTTCCTGAAGGGGAGCTCTGGGCAGAGGGAACTGAGAGCTCTGGGCAGAGGGACTGGGTGGGGGGCCTGACTGCTGTGTTTGCTGGGGGCCCACTCCACAGGTGAGCAGACCCCACACCCGCTCTCCCTCTCAGGGTGAGGGCAGGTAGGCGTGCCCGGCTCCCATCGAGAAGCTTCCCAGCTTAGCGCATGGACACACGGGCGCAGGGCCTTTGCAGCAGGGCCGCCCCTCACAGGACATCTAGGGGCTGCCCGAGCTCTGCCCACCACACACCAGGAGCAGAGAAGCACAGAACGGACAGGAAACCTAGGCAGTTTCATGGAGAGCTCGTTTTCAGACCCAGAGCTCTCCACTCAGAGCCAGCGGTCTGAGCTCTGCAGTAACTGGGCGGCGGGGCCGGAGACTGAGCGAGGTGCGCGTCAGGGTGTGTTTCTTACCTTCTGTGACCCGTGTCTTGTTTACTGTATTGCGGTGGCGACAGCGCACTTTCCCAAGCGAACGAGGAGTTAGAAGCAACCACAGCAGCATTTATCCCAGTGTGAGGATTTCTCGATTTCACGCTTGAGCCTGGCCCCATGGGAGTGTCATTTAAACACTCACCCGTGTTGTTCTGGGCGTGCTATTCCGTGTTTCAGTGAAGGAGCACGGGTTAGCTCAGGTGCTGGTGTGTGTAGAATCAGCGTAGCTCGTAGTTTAATCGTGCTGTAGGACCACACACGGTCTGTCTTCGCCCCTCCTAGAGGTCTGGGGCCCGAGTCATTGCACATGACCCCATCGTGGTGTGCCTGACCTGGGGGTGGTCTGCATACAGGGCGTAGGCGCAGCTCTGAGGATGATAACTGGCCTGGCTGTTTCAGCATTTCCGTGTACCCCTGGTGGACTCATCCACCAGGGGCCAGTTTATCCCACAGACAAGGGTGCGGTCATGAAGGCCGTGCCGGCAGGGCCGGCTGGTGGACTTCTGCTGGGCCCGGGAGAGTGGTGTAGACGGGCAGCACATGCGGCATGGACCCTGAGCCCCCACCTTTGGGGAAGGCGTCTGCTGCCTGGGGACCGGTGGGGCCCTGTCAGTGCAGACCAGGGCCAGGGCCGGGCATGACCTGTGTGCAGAGACATCTCCCCACGAGAGCGTGCGCCCTTGATGGAGATGCAGGTCTCATCAACATTGGGCGATGTTAATTGTTGTAGACTGAATGCACGTGTCCTCTTAAGATGATCACAGTGAAGCAGGACACACTGTGGCGGTGTTAGGAGGGGTGGGGTGATTAGATTCGGAGGAGCTGTGGGTGGTGGCAGTGTCGTGAGGGGGTTAGTGCCCGTGGAGGCGTCAGGACCATGCGTGCTCCCTTGGCCTTCCCAAGTGAGGACGGCGCGTCCAGTCTGCAGCTTGGCCGGAACCCATCATGGTCTCTGGGATGGTCACACGTATTCAGTAGAGCAGCTGCACAGAGACTGCTTTAAATAACAGGTAAATTGCTGTGCAGAGTGTACGGCTATCCTGCTTGGAGAGTCATTCCAATGGTCAGTTATTTCCCCTCGTCACAACCTGACAGAGCAGGATAGGACCTGAGACGTAAGCGGGGGCTGGGAATGACTGGGGAAGACCCCGAGGCCAGGCTGAGCCTCCCCAGCACAGCCCCTTCACCAAAAACCCCGGGACGGCCCCGCTGCCCCCCCGGACTGTGTGCACGTCTGCACGTCAGTAACCGAGGCAGTGCCACACCCCCTGGTCAGGAGGTTACCTCGTGTTCTGGGCCAGTTTTTCATCCTTTTCAGGACAACTGAGCAAAAGGTTATGAGTCATTTTGAAAACAGTGGGGATCTTGAAGATCTCTGTTCGCTCCAATTTACTTCAGAAGGACATCTGGGAGGTATCCGTTCCTGCTGTGCCTGACCGCAGCTCTGAAAATTAAGCTTCCCTCCAGCCTGCAACACCCACCGGAGCATTTGCATCGGCTGGGTTCAGAGGTCTGAGCTCAGGTCACCTCTAAGTGCTTATGGTCCTATAGTTACTCATCTCATTTAGCTTCAGCAGCTCTACTTTTGTGTTATCAAGACGTTATGTCATGAAAGCAATGAACAGATTGTTGAAACCACTGCAAAATTCTGTTATCTAATAGCTCACTTTAAGGATGGACGCCACTTAGCAGAGGGACAGTGTGAGGGCCCCGAGGGGCCCCGGGTGCCGGACACTGAGAGTGGGGGCGGCCTCCTCGGGGCGCAGGTTTACTTGCTGCCCGGGGACCTGACCCTGAGGCGGCACCAGGGCCATCTCCTCACCCCGTGAGCCTCCTTGCTGTGTTCTGGAAATCAGGCTCTTGGGTATCAGAGTTGAGCCAGACCTCCCAAGTCCTGAGTCTGTGCTTTATGTCCCTCTCAGGGCGTCACCAGAAAGCTGAAGAACACCGCAGTCCTGGGACAGCCCAGGACACCCCACCTCGAGGCAGTTGTAGCAGGACTGTATGTCCTGCAGACCCTTGCGGGCACTAATGACTGTCTTGTTAGTGACCAGGCCTTACAGGCCCTCGAGATATAGCGAAAAGAATGCAACTGCTCGTCTCGGGGAAGAGGTGGGCGGATCACAGCACTTAAAAGGAGATGCCGCTCCTGCTGGGACAGGGCTGTACAGAGGCCGTGACGGGACCACCTGATATGGGGTCCCCATCCCTCTGACCCTCCGTGGGTGAGGCCTACCTTCCTCCAGGGACCAGCCCCCCGGGGGCCTCTCCTGAGCACAGCTGACACTGCAGCGAGCAGTCTCTCACTAGTTCAATGTATGTTTGGTGTGTACATGTAATATATGTATATACATTAATCATTCCTTATGTCCAGTGTGGCAGTTTAAAATAAGCATGACCCTTGAGATAGGAGTTCCACTTCTGCAGATTTATGTTAAAGAGATAGAAAATGTAAACTCCTTGTTCACCTCTGAACCCTAGCACCTGGAATAGTAAAAAAACAGAAAGCTCTCACTGGATATTTATGGAATCTTGAAAAAAGCCAAACTAATGCACGTAGACATATGTGGAGAAACATTATTTTTGTAACAGCAAGAAATTAAAAGCCATGGTGAATGTCCCATCAAAAAGAACTGGTTACATAAGCTTTAGTCCATCCAGTATGTAGAGTTCAGTGGACACTTAAAGTCATGTGTATGATGAGTATGTGTGTGGAAAGACAGGCTCCAATAGAGAGAAATTATATACAACCTTGTGTTAATTAGGCTGAAAAATAGCATAAGAAACATCACCTTTTGTAGAACGTAAATCTAAGCATCTATGTATACAGAGAAAATATTAGAAGAAAGATATTCATCAGAACATGAGCAGTGCCATATTTGCATGGGAAGGTTATAGTGATAATCTCCTTTATATATTTCAGCCAATTTAGAATTATTTTATCACCTATGATCATTAATTCTGCAATAGAAAAATAGGCTCTTTTTATCTTTAAAAAAAAAACAGGTTTGTTTATTTTTTATTAAGCAAAAATTTTAATTAACCAAGAGTTTGTGTCTTATCATTTTTATCCATCACTGTATTATCTTTTGAAAGAATAATGATGTACTTTCCGAGTAGTAGAGAGAATAAAGTATTTAAAATTCTCAAATATGGAAAAAGTGCTTTAAAAGTTAGTAGTGCCTCAACCTATTTTGTGCTGGATGCTATAAAACATAAAAAGAAGAGCAACAGTCAAAGATCAAAAATGATCTTAGACTCAAATTGATCTCAAATAGACTCAGATTGTCCAGCAAAAGAGCCATGCGGGATGGCGTCTGACGTGGACAGCCTGCGTCCACAGATTCCGAGGGTGACTGACCAACTCAAAGAGAGAGACAGCCTAGTGACAAGAGCAGTCGGGAAGCTCCCAGTCAGAGGAGACTTGCTGTCCTGCTTGTATCTCATTTCTTAGGAACTGCGTCCACTCTTTAATGAATGGCTAACTCTCACTGCTGTTTCACTCCCCCCAAGACCTCTGCCCACTGAGCCCCTGTGTTTTTGGGTTCTCTTGCTTTAAGGGCATGAAAATATCTCAGTATTTGAATGGCCATATCGCAGCCCATATTAGCTTCATGGTGACAGGAAATATGAATTAAATTCCTGGCCAGATGACCACTGGCAGTTCCCAGCAAGCATTTTCCAGCTGAGTAAACTAATAAATCTATTTATTCTTCATGGATGACAGGGCCCATTAGCTGTGGATGCCTTTGGCAGGAGGTTCTGGAGACAGAAGGTCATTTTCTCTCACTCTTCTCTTTTTAGATGTAATATGTTCATGCAGGAGGACTCACACAGCCTGTGCTGAGACTCAGAGCCTCGGTTAGTGATGAAATGCATGGACGTCAGAAGAGGGGTCTCATTATTCAGGAGGTCATTCAGATGCATGGCAGGCATATACTCTGACTTGAGCATGATCAGTTCATAAAAGAGCCTGGTCAGAATGCATTACATCAGCATTTCAGGTGTGTATTTGTGAAGACATTTTCTGTGACCCGAAATAAATTTGATTCTGAGCGTCCAGGCCGTCGGGGCACAAATGAGGAGCCCCTGTGACCCCGACCACAGAGAGTGTGCCAGCTCTCCAGACTCTCTGAGAGGAAGAAATTTCTTACACAGAATTCATGTGAGCAGTACATTCAGAGAAATATCCTTCCCCTATTTAAAAAATAGAGACAGTAGATGGTTTTGTGGGCAGTTTCTCACAGCCACACCCCTCCATCTGTCCAGGAGTGGACAGTCCAGGTAAAACCCCTGGAGGGCGTTGGTTTTTTTTTTCAGGAATCATTTTGCCATGTCAGTAGGGTTGAGCCAGTAAAAGGCAACAATAACTTAAAAAAAATGCATCTATTCATTCAACTATCGCAGCTACTCAGCATCATCACTGTGCTAGAAGCGGAAACTACACACCACAGATGCTCTGCCCCTCCGGCTCTGCCTTCTTCGCCGACTTGTCCTAAGCCATGGGGCTGGTGCAGGACTTAGACACTTTGAGGGAAACCTTTCATGTGGGCAGAAATGCCTTGGCCCCTTGGGATGTGGACCGGGAGCAGGGCTGGCCCTGGAGGAGACATGGAGCCGGTTCTGAAGGGTGGAGAGGGGAGAGTGAAGGACCTCAGGGAGGATACGGCCCTGGGCAGGGGGAGCCGCGTCCACACTCGCTGCCGCACGAGACAGGGCAAGGACCTGGTGGGCTGGGATGTCTTGGAGATGGGCGGAGCAGTGAGCAGAGGGCAGACTTTTCCTGAAAACTAGGGCAGGTTTTAGGCGATTCTGAAAAGAAAATGCTGTCACCCACATGGAATCCACTTTGCTTCATCAAATTCACACATAACCTCTTAGCTATTTATTAAAAGAATCCTGTCTTTTTCTTCCTGCCTCTTTTGCTGGAGAAAATGGTTCCATTTTTGTGGAGGCTTTAAATAAAGCAGTGTGACCTTTGTGTGGAGGTCATGTCCAGGGCCGCCTCTGCACCCCAGCCCCTGCCTCCCTCCGGCCTCCCGAGACCCCCGTGCCCTGCGTGCAGTCACAGAGAGTTCTGTCCGACTTCTAGCTCCTCTTCTGTGTGGCCCTGACCTACCCTGAGGATACTTCACTCTTCCGTCTCCCATCTACCACAGGGGGTGTTGGGCGGGACTTGGTGCTGGGCTGAGGTTCTGCCTGAGAACGCAGAGAGGGGGTCTAAGCCCTCATTTCCGTCCTGAAGCCGTCATTCATGCCTATCAGCCATTAGACTAAGCCCACAATAACAGCAAGCAGTCTGTGCTCCATGTAGGAAGGTATCCGCTGGCATCACCGTCCTTGGAAGTGACCGGGGAGGGATTGTCCAGGAACAGAGTTAAACGAAACTCAGATGGTGGGTGGCAGACAGCTGGACCCCAGAGAGGGGGCTTGCGGGACGTGTTTTGCGAGGTTTGGGGCACCAGTTACTCCAAACCAGGGTTGTTTGGAGCAGCTTCCTGGGATCCATATAAACTCGACATCAGAAACAAGTTGGAAGCACACAGTCAGGAGATGTTCCTGGGCAGGAAAGGCCGTCAAGACAGGACGTCCGGGAGCGTGAGAAACTGTGCTGATGGCGGGGCCTAGGGGTCATGGCGGGACTGGGAGTGGACCGGCCCCCAAGGCTGTGTGCTCTGAGTTTCAGAGTCCAGCAGTGGGACCACCTCGAAGCTCTGGGGCACAGAGGGGACCACAGGGCACACAGGCCAGAGCTTGACTCCAGGGCAGGAGGCTAACTCCATCTCGAGTCCCCAGGTGGGAACAAGTGGGGACGTTAGGAGGGCTGAGAGCTGATGCGTGGGCTGGCCCCGCGTGAGGGCTCACAGACAATGGGTGCCAGGGTTTGGCCCTGGGACCCGAGCCGCTGCTCTGAGTGTGCAGCCGGGTTAGTCTGTCCAGAGTCCGGAGGAGAGAGCGTGAGCCTTGAGAGGCGTCTGGGCGAGTCCGCTGGGGCGTTTTCCTGTCCTCGTTCTACTCTGGTATTTAAGGAGCAAGCACCAGAGAAAGAGGAGTCTCTTCCTCTAGGTTGAAGTGAAGGCCTTCCTCTGGGCCGCTGGCCTGACCCTGGCTTGCCGGCGCCGTGGCCGTGTGGCCGGTTTCCCCAGTCTCTGTCTGCCCATCCCTCCCTTGGCTACATGTCCCCCTTGAAGGGGATCACAGTGTCACCCTGGGAGCTGGGGGAAAGATTGTTCCAGTGCTGTGACAGCTTTTGAGAGAACCCAGATCACAGGGCTGAGGGCATGAAGAGCTAATCCAGCGCCCGTCTCTTCAGAGGGAGACACCGGTGCCAGAGGCGAGGAGGGGGCGCAGAGGTGATCGGCCTCCCATCCCTCAGAGCTGGGGTTGGGGCAGCGTGACACCGGTCCATGGTGCCTGCCCATGACCTGAGTCCTGTCTTCCCACGAGCTTGCTCAGCCAGGAGAGCTTTGGGGCCAAGTCAGCCTGGTTCTGGTTCTGTAACAGAGTCCAGCCCCACCTTGCTGACCCCCACACTCCTTGGCCGCCCCTCTGAGTGCCGTCACCCCACTGTGCTTCACTGCCTGGCGAAGCCTGCAGTGGAGTGGAGCAAAGGGTCCTTGTCCGAAATTGCCAAAAATAGCTTGGCTACTTTCCTATTAACTTTGAATTTTAATTGTGACCTTCCGTGGGGTGGAAGCCTGCGCACGAGGCCGGGTTTTCTGTGCAGCTCTGGGGACGCAGGGCGTCCTGGACCACAGCTTCCTGGCCCAGCAGCTGGTGGGGTGGAAGCCTGCGCACGAGGCCGGGTTTTCTGTGCAGCTCTGGGGACGCAGGGCGTCCTGGACCACAGCTTCCTGGCCCAGCTGCTGTGCTGGGCCGGCCTCGGCGAGGGCTCTGGGCTCCAAGTCGTGGGCATTTGGCCTGCGAACTCACATGTGTGCGTGTTGGAGGGGTTGGAGTCCCCAGTAAATGCTGTGTGTTTCCTACAGCTGTTCTCCAAATGCAAACAGACTGGTTTTGTTATAAATATGGAACCAGGGCTTCAGGAAGGCATTGGGCTCCTGAGAATGTCGCAGGAGGCTGATCCAGACAGGAAGCAAGGCTCCCTGGGTGGCAAGCGATTCCCCACCGTCAGGCTGGTAGGGTTGTGAGCTGGGCGGTTCTTTGTGGGGGAAGAGCTGTCCTGCACTTGGCAGGATGTTTCGCACCACCCTTGGACTCCAGACAGTGCCGGACACTGCCCCCCTCCACCCCAGGAGGACCCCGGTGGAGAGACTGGTCCTTATCACAGCCCCGTTCTCCCATCACCTTCCCTCCCGAGCCATGGTGGAGCGTCCCCAGGCACCAAGCTCTTCAGACGCGGCCTCGGGTCTAGCACACACTCAGCTTCCCCTGATGCCACTTTCAAATTTCTCTCTCCTCCTGAGATTCATCCTGTGTCCTCCCCACTTAAGAGCTTCTGGTGACTTCCCTTTGCCTCTGAGCACACTGGTGACTCAAGACTGTCCTTCCCCTCTGTTCTCCCGGCCCTTTCAGGACCTCAGGTCACCAATGAGGTGTGGAAGGTGTCCTGCGTTGTGTCCTGGGTCATCAGTGAGGTGTGAGGGTGTCCTGGGTCATCAGTGAGGTGTGAGGGTGTCCTGGGTCATCAGTGAGGTGTGGGGGTGTCCTGGGTCATCAGTGAGGTGTGGGGGTGTCCTGGGTCATCAGTGAGGTGTGGGGGATGTCCTGCGTCATCAGTGAGGTGTGGGGGTGTCCTGGGCCATCAGTGAGGTGTGGGGGATGTCCTGCGTCATCAGTGAGGTGTGGGGGTGTCCTGGGTCATCAGTGAGGTGTGGGGGATGTCCTGCGTCATCAGTGAGGTGTGAGAGGTGTCCTGGATCATCAGTGAGGTGTGGGGGATGTTCTGGGTCATCAGTGAGGTGTGGGGGTGTCCTGGGTCATCAGTGAGGTGTGGGGGATGTTCTGGGTCATCAGTGAGGTGTGGGGGTGTTCTGGGTCATCAGTGAGGTGTGGGGGATGTTCTGGGTCATCAGTGAGGTGTGGGGATGTCCTGCGTTATCAGTGAGGTGGGAGGGTGTCCTGGGTCATCACTGAGGTGTGGGGGTGTTCTGGGTCATCAGTGAAGTATGCCGGATGTCCTGGGTCATCAGTGAGGTGTGGGGGTGTCCTGGGCTCCCAGGAAAGTTCTGGAGGACAGCCCTGCAGTGTCCCCAAGGACTGGACCACGGCTGTGCGTGGTGACAGCAGGGTGGTCGGGCAGAGATAGTCCTGACCTGTTGTCTGGGGGCCCATGGCTGTGCATGCCCTACTCCAGGCCCCACTCCCACATCTGCACAGCTGGAGCTGCTGGCTGGCAGTCCCCTGGGTTTGATTCAGGGATTTCCCCAGTCCGGCATTGTTCTTCATTCCTCCCAAACAGGCTGACCGCCCTAAAGCAGTCTTATCCTGGGAGAACAGTGAGTGCTAGTGGAGAGGTAAAAGCGGTCATTCTAAGATATTTTAAGAGTTACCTTGCTTTAATTCTATGGTATTTGTAAATCAATTTGACTCAGCAGCTAAATTGATATTTCTCTGGTCTTTAGTGACCAAGCTTCAGTGTATTAAAGATTTTGCCAGGCGTCCCCACAGTAAACACCACCCACATCCACTGAATTTCCATCCTGGGTCTGTTGACCTGCAGCCTCATGTCTCTTAATGAAACACATCTTATGCTGTTCTGCTTCATCATTAATTTTAGCTATTCAGTTTGAAAATCAGTGCTTATATTTGTTCAGACTTGTCAGACTTTATGTTTTGGGGTTCCAAAATCGCTGCAGATGGTGATTGCAGCCATGAAATTAAAAGATGCTTACTCCTTGGAAGGAAAGTTATGACCAACCTAGATAGCATACTAAAAACCAGAGATATTACTTTGCCAACAAAAGTCCATCTAGTCAAGGCTATGGTTTTTCCAGTGGTCATGTATGGATGTGAGAGTTGGACTGTGAAGAAAGCTGAGCACTGAAGAATTGATGCTTTTGAACTGTGGTGTTGGAGAAGACTCTTGCGAGTCCCTTGGACTGCAAGGAGATCCAACCAGTCCATCCTAAAGGAGATCAGTCCTGGGTGTTCATTGGAAGGACTGATGCTGAAGCTGAAACTCCAATACTTTGGCCACCTCATGTGAAGAGTTGACTCATTGGAAAAGACCCTGATGCTGGGAGGGATTGGGGGCAGGAGGAGAAGGGGATGACAGAGGATGAGATGGCTGGATGGTATCACCGACTCAATGCACTTGAGTTTGGGTGAACCTGGGAGTTGGTGATGGACAGGGAGGCCTGGCGTGCTGCAATTCATGGGGTCACTAAGAGTCAGACACAACTGAGCGACTGAACTGAGCTGAACTGAACTGATGTGTTTTAATCCTGTACAATGAACAGCTAAATCATATACTATTGTAACTCAAAGAAAACAGACTTTTGTATAATCAAAACACACAAAAAATGTGCTGTTGAAAGCAGGGAGTTTTAGTGTTAATAAATATAGGACCAGAAGAGCAAAAGGAGCCTGACCTTGAAGCTAAAAACCCAGGTTGACATCAGAGCCGCAATTTCTGACTCTTGTTGAGCCGAGTTGCCTTCTCCTCTCTGAACCGGCGAATGTAGTTTGTAAAGCAGAGTGGGAGGCTAAGCTGGTGGGCTCTGGGCAGGGCAGACGGGTGTTGGCGGGGCACGCCTGGCCTGAGCTGGACCCGCCCGGGCCTAGTTCCCGGCTCTGTCCATGGCCCTGGCTCCGCCCACCCCTGCGCTCTGTCTGGTCCTGCTTGGAACCACCTGTGACATTGCTGTGTCTACGCCACACGGCTCAAAGCTCACCATGCTGTTTCTACCTTCATTTAGGTAGCTTCCAAACTAATTTTCATGAATGTTTCAGAACTTGAATTCGCAGAAGGCTGAGCACCACTTCCCTGAGTCTGAAGCCTCTGTGCTCAGGACTCCCTGCTGTGCTTCTCCAGCTGTGTTCGTGTCCCCGTCTGTCTGACAATCCGGGCACCCCTGCCCAGTGTGCACGGCCATGCCACGATCTCCCTGCTCCTAGAGCAAGACAGCCAGGCGAGGTCCGGAAGGAAAGCAGGTGCTGTGGGCGTAGGCTGGACGTCCAGGGCCCTCGCCCAGCCTCCTCCTCCCTCCCTGCCCGCAAGCCCTCTCCAGAGGTCTGCGCCTCTTGCCTCTTCTCCTGCATCCACTCTTGACTCCTGTCCTCCCTGGAGCCCCTCCCTTAGCACAGGGTCCCCTCCCCCAGCACAGGCCCCCTCCCCCAGCACGGGGACCCCTCCCCCAGCACCAGACCCCTATTGCAGCATGTCAGAGCTCCTCCAGGCTGCACCCTCCCAGCCAACTGCTGTCCTCTCCACTTGCCCCTTTCACCGCTCCTCCTCCTCCACCTCCTGTGGGCTTGCAGGCCCCACAGCAGTTCTGGAATCCCACCCACCACGCGGGCCTCAGGCTGCCTTCCTCCCACACACCTGCTACCTGACCGGTACTCATATCTGATCTCCCAGTTCAGTGCTTGGAGATCTGCTAAGTGCCTCCCTGACCTGTAGGCAGGGTGGGGCACATGTCGGGGACAGCGTGTCCTCCACAGTCTCTGGCCCTTGAAGCCCTGCTCTTTGCCTGGGGCTCTAATCCTCAGAGTGGTGGTAACAGGGCTCCTTAGGAAGATCACATGGGAAGATTCACACGTTCCCACATGGAATCACTGCGTGCTTGGCTTTGTTCCTGGCAGACAGTACAGGCTTGATGAGCTTAAGGGGATTATCAGCTGTTGCCCCAACCCTGACTCAGGTACACCCTCCTGTCCCCACATTCCCAGCGCTTGGGGCCACGTGCCATTTTCCTGAACACGCACCACAGCGTCAGTCGGTTTCGTTTCCCTGAATCCCCTCTTCCCCCAACAGCCTGGAAGACCCCAAATACCGGCTCCAGGCCCCCTCCTCTGTGGCGCCACACCCCCCCGCCCCGTTCTCCCCACCAGGCGGCAGCCCACCCCCACCCCCGCTGTCGCTCCCGTGCTCCTCGCAGTCCTCCCGGAGGCCGTGCTCTGTTCACTGTCTGTGCTCTCGCTAGCCTGTGGCTGCTCCTCAGTGACAGTGCCTTGTGCCCTGCGTCCTGCTCCATCCTCTGCTGTCAGCCTCACTAATAGCACTTTAAATATAAAGTTGATGACAGAAGGAAAATGCATGGGAGACTAGACAGAACAGACGAGTGGACGGGTGTGTAGAACAGAGGACAGGATGGGTACACGTCTGTGGTCAGCGACAGTGAGCTCCGCCTGGCAGGGGAAGTGCAGAGTCCAGCGGACCCTGCCCCGTGATCACCGTCCATTCAAGTCCAGTGGCTTCTGCCCTCAACACGTCTTGACTTAAAAGCAGCAAACCAGCCTGTGAGATAAGCACAAAGGGCCTTGGTCGCTGTCTTCCCTGTGTCCAGTCTATGGCTGTGTGTGCGTGTCTATACGTAACACAAACAGCTTCCCTACCTTCCTGTGTCTGTCCGAATCTTATCTTCCATCTGGGGACTTGAGTCCAAGCAACCAGAAATCGACTTTATGATACTGAACTTTCATTTCTCATTTTCTCCTGGCTTTCTGTTGTTCTTTTATGGTTTAAAATAATAATTTCATGATGGATAGTGAAGTTTTTAAACTAAGGATTGGGGAAGTATGATAGGTGTTAAAGCTGGTTATTCCTGCAGAGGTAATGAAGGGTGAATATAAAAATAACTTCAAAAGAGCCTGAGATGCTTTTAGGTGATAGAGATGTAACAGACATTTCATAATGTAAGCTGGAGGGACTGTTTAATACTTTTCAAATTATTCTAAATGCTCACTTTGAACATCAAAGTACCAGTGTCAAAGACACAAGGGTTATTAACTTGACCTGATACAACATTTACTAGGTTCTTACCCTGACATCTCCATGGAAACTGATCTCCAATGATTAGTCGAGCATTTGAAGTTCTAAGTTAATATGTGCTTTGTAATTTTTTATTTTCTAGTTTTAGGTCTTTTTAAACATTGTACTGAAGTGTAGTTGACTTATGATGCTTCATGAGTTTCAGGTGCACAGCAGAATGGTCCAGTTACACATATACATGTATCCATTCTTTTTCAGATTCTTTACCCATGTAGGTTATTGCAGACTACTGAGTACAGTTCCCTGTGCTGTACAGTAGGTTCTTGTTGATTATAGTAGTGATGTGTGAACCCCAAGCTCCTGATTTATCCCTCCTCCCCATATTTCCCCTTTAATAACCAAAATATGTGAGTCGGTTTTTGTTTTCTAAATAAGTTCATTTGTATCATTTAAAAATTAGATTCCACTTGTGAGCAATATCACACGGTATTTGGGTTTCTCTGACTTACTCACTTAGTATGATAATCTCTAGGTGCATCCATGCTGCTGCAAATGGCATTATTTCGTTCTTTTTTATGCCTGAGTAATACCACATTGTATATATGTACCACATCTTTATCCATTCATCAGTTGATGGACATTTAAGGTGCTTCCATGTCTTGGCTATTGTAACAGTGCTGCTATGAACATTGGGGTGCTTTACTGTTCTCCACAGTGGCTGCACCAATTTACATTCCCAGCATCAGTGTAGGAGGGTATGCTCTTCTGCACACCCTCTCCAGGATTTATTCTTTGTAGACGTATGGGGTCGCACAGACTCGGACACGACGGAAGCAACTTAGCAGCAGCAGCAGCAGCAGCAGACTTTTTTGTGATGGTCATTTTGACTGGTGTGAGGTGATAATTCATTGTAGTCTTGATTTGCATTTCTCTAATATTTAGCAATGTTGAGCATCTTTTCATGTGCCTCTTGGCCATCTCTGTGTCTTCTTCAGAGAAATGTCTATTTACATCTTCAGCCCATTTTCTAAATTGGGTTGTTTGTTTTTTTTGATATTGAGCGCATATGCTGTTTGTATATTTTGGAGATTAATCCCTTGTCAGTTGCTTCATTTGCAAATATTTTCTTCCATTCTTTAGATTGTCTTTTCGATTTGTTTATGGTTTCCTTTGCTATGCAAAAGCTTTTAAGTTTAATTAGGTCCCATTTGTTTATTCTGTTTTTATTTTCATTACTCTAGGAGGTGGATCCAAAAAGAAATTGCTGCAGTTTATGTCAAAGTGTTCTGCCTATGTTTTCCTCTAAGAGTTTTATAGTATCTGGTCTTAAACATTTAGCTCTTTAATCCATTTTGAGTTTATTTTTGTGTATGGTGTTAGAGAGTGTTCTAAATGAAATTAGATGTGTCTGTCCAGTTTTCCCAGCAGCACTTATTGAAGACACTGTCTTTTCTCCATTGTATATTCTTGCCTCTTTGGTCACAGATTAATTAATACATGCTTTTTTATGTCAGTGAGGTCTCACTGACTGCGCAGTGGTGCTGTAATTTACACTTGTGTGGTTGTTGCACTTTGTCATGGCTGTATCTGGCCCTCATGGGGGCTGGAGAGGCAGACTCTGCACCTCCCGTTTTGCGCTATAACTGACCTGCATGGTCACGGAGCCGGTGGAGGGGGGATGTGGCATCCTTGGGCTCTCCCTCCAGCTCCATCTGGGGAGTGTCCACAGAGACAAATGCCAGGACGATTTAGCCGAGGCACCTACAGGGAGCAAAATAAATGAAAAGGAATGAGGCAGCAGTGGGTCTGGGTTGGGTGTCCTGGAAGGAAAGTCTCCTTAAACCTCCGCCCAAGCCTTTCTCCCGCACCTCCTGTCTGACTTCAGGCATTTGTTCCAGAGTGTGAACCTAAGCCCATCCTCTGCATGCAGCCTGTTAGTGTAAATGCTTCTCAAATTCGTACAGAAGGCGCTTCTGTTCACAGCCACAGGCTGAGCTGGTGGGAAACCTGGCCTGGTGCTGCCGAACTTGGGTGTCTATGCAGCATGCCTGTTCCCCCGCAGAGAGGAACCCGGATGGGGCGGGGGGACCAGAGGCTCTGGCCCCTGGTACCTGCAGATGCCCCTGCAGCAGGGGCTTTGCCACACGATCCTACCAAACCCCGGAGCACACGTCACTATTACTGCCTTCATGCTCACAGGGGAAACCAAGGCCCAGATGGTTTCTGTCTGATGTGGTGTCTTTCTGTCTTTCTGCTCTGAGAGTTAGTATCATGAGAGGGTATCTAGCCAGGCTCACATGACCTTTTTCCAGGTCAGTGCAGTAAGCAAACTAGAAATGTAAATACTCCGAGGAAACCAGGAGCTAGAGCCGGGGGCAGGGGACAATGGGCTTGCTGTCTCCTCTCCATCAGCCCCAGGGTAGCCCCCATCCCTCGCTTGGCAGAGGTCTGTGTGGAAATGCCACAGAGGTCTCCAAGCAGACCACAAGGGTCCTGGCATGATTTCAGGGAGACTGAGCATTGTCCACATCAATGCGCCTAATGTATTTGAAGGATTTGATTACTGCCCCGTCTTCTTGGCAGAATTCAGAGGCTTGCAGCACAGAAGCTGTAGCACCAGGAACCTTTGGCTCCTGTGAGATGTTGTGTTTTCATAACATAACTGCAGCTCATGTTCACACATCCTGAAGAACAGAAGACAAGACCTGAAGTAGTGCGTGCTTGGGGACTAGAGTCAGTGTCCTGTTGAGTCTTCAACGTGGGACAAAGAACCCTCTGCCCTCCAGAACACCATGACTTCATTAGCAGGAAGGTCCTGACTCCTACTCCATCAGGAAATCACGAGTCTCCACCAGGCAGTGTTGCCACAGGGGCTGGGGCCTTGGAATTCTCTTGCAAAGATCTTCATCTTCATTGACCGAAAAAACCCCAGAAACCATTGTGTAATAGTCTGCACCATTGAACAGTGAAGAAGTAGGTATTCTGTATATTATGATTAAGCCATTCATTAAATTATACACTCTAAAAGTATTACAGGACTTCATTTTGAATGGTCTGAGACCCAGAAGCTGTTAAATTTTAGAATATATCCTCAGGTCTTTAAACAATCTGGGGAATGGATTGAACTGTGCACGTTTGGAGAAAGTAATTATTTTTCTGGTCACTTTTGGTTGCAGTCATGTCACCGTCCGGTCTCTCCTAAGCCTCAAATTCAATGAGTTAAGTCTCCTTTGACAGTGTTTTAGGTAAATGAATGTGAAAAATATCTGTTTCTGTGAACATTTAAAAATCTCTCCACTCTACAACTGTGTTAGCATCTTCAGCTGTCTCCCCACTTGGGAGTTCTTCCCATTCAAGTTCACCCTGCATAAGACGTCCTGCCCTACGATGTCGTGCTCACCGCTGTCCCCCGGGACCTGTAAGATGCCTGCCATACATCCTGGCTCTGTCAAGTACTCTGTGCAGGCTGAGTGAGGTGCCTCTGCCCCGAGCCAAGGCCCATCCTCCCGAGCCAGATCTGCCATCCCAGCTACCCTCCTTCCACCAAAGCTCCCTTTCCTCCAACCACATCAGCCTGCTGCTGCTGCCCAGACATCAGGCCTCACCCACTCTGGTTCTCTGTTCCCCTCTGCATCTGCCTCACCCAAGATCCCACCATCGTTGGGGGATAGACCTTGTGGACCACTTCCCCCAGCCGCAGGCACTCCATCCTGTGTTCTCTTCTCTGCCCGACTCTCTGGGCCCTCAGGGAACTTCCATCTGGGGTTTGAGCAGCTCCCGTGGCTGCTCCAAGGCTGCCCTGGAAGACAGCATGCCTCTCAAGCAGAAGATCCCTTCTGAGTACGAGGCCAACTGTCCTCTAACCTTCTCAACTCAGAGCAAAACACTCGAGGTGACAGATGGACAACGATAAAATAACTTGTCCAAAGCACGTGCTCTGAACATGTGCATTTCTGGTTCATAAACAAGACACCTGGTTTTTTCCCTGAAAGATGCTAACACCCAGCTCCTTTATGTTGTGTGGTGGGAGCCATGGTTATCTGTGGATGCGGGTGCCACAGACTCCTCTTTGAATTTTGCATCCAGGGCTTTTTAAACAGGAAAACATACTTGTATATCATGTATCCGTTAGCATCAACCAGCTGTGTTTTGAATAAAGTTTTGACTGCAGTTCATCCATCAACATCAAAACAGAGGCCCCCATAATAATGACACCTGAGCAGCCCCCACAGCGGGAAAGTCTTGGCCTGCAGAGCTCTAAGAGAGGATGCATTTACACCATAGCTTGGTCAGCCACAATGCCCTGATGCCCCTTTGGGGAAGGGGAGAGCTTCAGTTATTTTATTAAAGTTGGGAGTGTGGTTAAAATTCCATCTCCATATGTGGAAGAGACCAAAGGTTGCAAAAAGCCAGAAGAGAGATGAATGGTGATCAAGAAGCAAGCATATGGGTTTAGTGTAAATGATAAAAGTGAAGTGTGGCATGTCAGAGATCATGATAGCTGATGTTTATCTACTGTGTGCCAGGCACTGAGGGCCGGGTGTGTCCATTAGCCCATTGAGTCCTCAGAACACTCACGAAGTGACCAGGATTCTGCCCCCATTTACAGATAGCAAGGCTGGGGCCGAGTGGAGCTGATGGTGTTTGGGTGATTCTCAGTGACACATGGCCACTGGGACAGAGAGACACACCTGCTCTGGTTCCAGCAGCCTAAGCTCAGCTGCTCCGACACTGCTGGAACCAATGTGTGCAGAGGCTGCCAGGCCCAGGGGTGCCGCTCAGCTGTGGGTGGGCACTGGTGGTCTCTGCCCTCTGGAGCCCTGCCCTGCACACACTCGAGTGGGAGGGCACTGCACTCTCGCTCCAAATCTGCCTCTCAGCTAGCGTGTGATTGAACATGGCTCTTCTGCTTGCCTTGTGTCCTTTCCTAGGGTTCATGGTCGGGTTCCCAGGGAAGCTAAGACTAGGGGGTGATCGTAGCAGTGCCCACAGTACTGGGTCACTGTCCTCAGTCAGCTCCACTGCCCTGCCTACTGCAGGCTCCAGGAGGGACTGTCCAGGGCTGAGCTTGCATACCCGAACTGCCCCACAAGCCTGAGGCTGAGACCAGAGGGGGCTGGGTCACGGGGAGTCAGGCAGGTGAAGCTTAGTCAATGGGACCAGAGCCCCCAGGGGGGTGTGAGCCTCATAGAAAGGAGACCCCCCACCCCGCCCCGCAGGCCTCCTGCGGACCGAGGCTCTGCCGAGGAGAGAGATCCACTGACATGAAGAGGGGAGCACATGTTTGTGGAGGGAGCTGAGGACTGAGATAGGCCAGGAGGTGGTCTGACAGCATAATTGCTCTGCTGTTGCTGCTAAGTCACTTCAGTCATGTCCGACTCTGTGGAAGGCAGCCCACCAGGCTCCCCCGTCCCTGGGATTCTCCAGGCAAGAACACTGGAATGGGTTGCCATTTCCTTCTCCAATGCATGAAAGTGAAAAGTGAAAGTGAAGTCGCTCAGTCATGTCTGACTCTTAGTGACCCCATGGACTGCAGCCTACCAGGCTCCTCCATCCATGGGATTTTCCAGGCAAGAGTACTGGAGTGGGGTGCCATTGCCTTCTCCGATAATTGCTCTAAATGAGTTTAAATTTGCAGATGAATCCTTGCCAGGGGCTGAGGAGCTTGTAGGTCTAGTCACTGACATGCTGGCCACTGACACACTGGCAGGAGGAGTTAGAGAAAGCAGAAGAGATGCCGGAAGACTGGGGTGGAAAATACTGTCTGGTTTTCAGTCAGGAAAGGAGTAGGTTCTAATGATCAGGTGTAATCCAGCGAGACTGGCGTTCACCACAGGCAGAGTTGGATAGCCTGATTCTGAGACTCAGCCTGTGGCTATTTGGAAAGAAAAGCCAGGATTCTGTGAGGGGGCCTGGAGTCTCAGATCACACAATGCCATGCACCCGCATTTCTGTGTTTATAGATGTAACACACCCCTGGATCTTGAGTCCATGAAGGCAGAGGGCTACTTGAAAACAGCTTTCTTTACAAAAATGGAGAGCAGGTGGTGTGGACATCCAGGAGTGGACATCCCAGGGGTGGGTGACTCTGATCACCTGAACTTCCATCTGCCAGCATGGAAGGTATCCCAGCGTGTGGCTCTGCCCCACGTGGGTGGACACAGCAGAGCTGCCGCCAGAACGGAGGGAGGGCACGCCTCACTGTCCAGTGAGGAAATACCCAGGACAGAGGAGCTCGCCGGGAACTGTCTTCAGGTGTCAGACATGCTCGGGGATGCGTTCTTCTAGAAGTCAGGTGGTGCAGAGTTCACGTGATCAGAAGGCAGACACATGGATGAGGAAAGGGAATGGGCCCCTGTGGACACAGTGAAGCTCTTGTCACAGGAGCTGAGCAAACCGCGAGGGGCAGCTGGCCAGGAAGCTGGAAGGAGGGGGGTGGCCCCAGGGGCAGGCTGGCCTCCCATGTCCCCTGGCCCCTATTCACTGACGGCCTAGAAGGGGCTGGTGCTGATGGGGTGCCTGCACCTTGGAATCTATCGTCCAGTGCAGATCCATCTGCAGCACAGGGATAGATACACCCTCAGGGATGTGCACGGAGAAGGCAATGGCACCCCACTCCAGTACTTTTGCCTAGAAAATCCCATGGACGGAGGAGCCTGGTAGACTGCAGTCCATGGGGTCGCTAAGAGTCGGACACGACTGAGCGACTTCACTTTCACTTTTCACTTTCATGCATTGGAGAAGGAAATGGCAACCCACTCCAGTGTTCTTGCCTGGAGAATCCCAGGGACGGGGGAGCCTGGTGGGCTGCCGTCTATGGGGTCGCACAGAGTTGGACACGACTGAAGCGACTTAGCAGCAGCAGGGATGTGCAGGGTGCTGGGGGCACACCCAGAGGCTATCCAGCCAGTGCTGAGAAGTCAGGGGAGGTTTCCTGAAGGAAGCAACTTGTAATGAATTAGGTAAATTCACCTGCCAAGGACTGGAGGAAAGAGTCCAAAGTCACCGAGAATGGAGAAAGTTTAAGGAACTGGTCCGATTAGAACCAGCCTAGGGGGTGATTGTACGGTCCAGGGTCACTGTGGGGAAAGAAGAGGCAGAGCCGCCTAAGATGAGCAGGATCTTCCAGGAGAGTGAAGTGAGGGCCCCGGGGTCTCAAGGACGGCCCTCGGGCCCCAGGAGGGCGGTGGCACGCATGGGCTCAGCGTGTGTCTGAGCCGAGGCTGCCGGCAAGAGCAGTGACGGGGCGTGGCGCCACGGCTGTGGGGGAAGATGTATGAAAATGGCTAAGATTCTCGTGTTCAGTTAATTAGCAATCACTCCATACTATCCTGTCATGTTCTGTCCCTGGTGCAACTTCTCTAGTTCTTCCAAGAATGTCTTTTATGACTTTGTCAACTTTCACAGCCTTTGCAACGTTTACTTAATTTTTCAAACCAGGACTCAGTCAAGTTTCATGTGCTGGCCTTCTGTTATTTTATCACTTCTGTGTCTTTAAACGTGGTGTCTCTTGACAGAGTCCAAGCAGGTCTATAGTTTGCTCCTTCTGCCTGTTTTCTCCACACAGAAAGTCATTTCTGGATTGGACTCAGGCTAAACCATTTTGGCAGGAATTCATCTCAGGGGCCCTGTGTCTTTCAGGTCACCTCGCATGGTGAGGCACAGGGTGGCGGGTGTCTTCACTCTCAGTGATGCTGAATCGTGGCACTCAGTCATGACGACCCCCGTTCCCATCAGTAGATAGCCTCCTGGGTGGGGTGACAGCTCAGCTCTGCATAAGTAACTTGTTGGCCAGCAAACTTCACCCAGACCCTTGTGTGATGCAGTCATTGTGCTGCTTTTGTAAACGGTGATGTTCCAAAGGGAGCAGTCCTTCCAGATTTCATAGCCTCTAGCTATCAAGACTCTTCCTTTCTTTTCTCTTTCTCTTTTTTCAGTATTATTATAAACGCAAAGATTTTGAATTCTGAGTTCTTGCTTCCTTAATTTACAGCGTTTGCTTCATCCCACAGCGAGGACTGTCTTGTTTGCTGATCATGTCAGCTCAACACACAATGAAGATGAGAAACCTCAAAGTCTTGTTCCAGCCTGGACTTGAGAGGGTTTCCATAGGCAGGTGGACAATCGGGATAGTCTCAGGTCTCCCAGGAGGAGGTGGGTGGGGGTTGGATGACACCTGGGCAGAAGCAGTGCGAATTTCCTGAAACACTTAGATGACCCCAACAACATAGACTCCTGTCTGTATTTTAAGGGAAAATCTGTTTTCAGAACAGTGAATGGATAATCGGTAAACATCAACCTCTGACACAGGGGGGCAGGCCAGTTGCTGATGCGTATGTTCTAAGTGGCCTCAGTCTGTCTGACTCTTTGCAGCCCCATGGACTATAGCCCGCCAGGCTCTTCTGTCCATGGGATTCTCCAGGCAAGAGTACTGGAGTGGGTTGCCATGCCCTCCTCCAGCAGTGGGTTGATACATATTTTTAATTTGATCAGCAGAGATTTACTGACTTACTATAAACAGTTTTGGGGCTCTAAACTCTTGCTGGTCCTGCTTCCATCCCCCTCTTTTCCAGCTCCTCTCACTAAGTGGAGACGGGTCTCCTGAATGGGAAGAGTGTGGGTGCTTTTCTGGTGCAGAGCCCTAGGGCCCATCCTGGGGGCCGCCCCACAGGCACTGACTCGGGACAGGGTAGACCTGCACTCTCAATCCCCGCAGCCCTCCGTGTGCTTGCTGACCTCTGCTGACCGTGTGCCCTGAGGTCTGACCGCCAGCTACTCGACCTGCCTTGGCCCACCCCCACTCCCAGGCTCAACCCACCCCCGGCCCCCGGGCTCTGGCTCCCAAGCCCTGCTCACTAGCAGTCGACTAATCAGAACTGCCTGAAGACCGGGCAGCTGGGCCTGTGTGTTGAGCTCTTAAAGAGATCACTCTGTAGAAGCCTGGTCTCTATAAACGTGCCAGACAGGCGCACCCAGAACCTGGGTGGAGGGAAAGGAGAAACAGGCCCTTTGTTTGGGCCGCTCCTAGTCCTTGAAGGGGTTCCTGCAGGTTCATCTCCTTTAGGAAGCTGCCCCAGAGTGAGCCTGAGGAGAGCAGCAATAGTCTTACGTGGCCCGACGTGAGCAACCAGCAGTGAGAAGTGGTATACTCTTACTGTACACAGAGGATTCAGTGAGTTCAGTAACACACAGCTGAGTGCTTCCACACTCACGTTACAGAAGCAGTCAGCCCAAGGGTCTCCCTTCTCATACTTTCCTGAGGGCAGCGCTCAGAGGCGGCCCATAAGCGCCTCATCCCTAGAGTGACTCCGCGAGGGGAGGGTGACCGGCGCCCTGGGAGGACGCACAGGAGCAGCTGCAGACTGTGCTCTCTTCACACAGCCTCGGGGGCTTCTCGACCTTCACCCTGCTTATGTGAATAAGAATCTGCTCCCGAGAGAGTCCTGCCTCTAGCCTTGCTCTAATTTTTGGATTTCCAGGAGACTTAAGTGAGTTTATTAAAACATCTCTGTTGAGCACCTGCTGTGCTTCTGGCCTCATGAGACACTTCCACCCGTCCCTCCTGCCAGAGCCCAGGAACACCTTGGGAGGGTGGAGTTTTCCAGAAGAAGTTATGAAAGTAAACACATTCAGCTGTGTAAGTCAATGCAGCAGAACGCAGTTCAGCCTTTGAAGGGAGGGGTCCCTGCACGTGCTGTCACGTGGGTGGATGCTGAGGACGTTTTGCCCAGTGAAGTGAGCCTGTCGGAGCAGGACGGCCATAATGGGATACTGCCTCCAGCAGAGACCTGGGACACACAGACTCACAGAGAGTGGCCTGTGAGGCTGGGGAGGGGCTGGGAGTGAGTGCTTACTAGGGACAGTGTCAGTCTTGTAAGGTGAAGGGCGGTGCTAGCCCACAGCGGTGTGAATGCGGTGGGCACTGCTGACACATGCCCTCAGCCACAGTCACGATAGCAAAGTTTATGTGTTCAGTTCAGGCGTTCATTCGTGTCCCACTCTGAGACCTCATGGACTGCAGCACACCAGGCTTCCCTGTCCATCACCAAGTCCTGGAGCTTGCTCAAACTCATGTCCATTGAGTCAGTGATGCCATCCAATCATCTCATCCTCTGTCATCCCCTTCTCCTCCTGCCTTCAATCTTTCCCAGCATCAGGGTCTTTTCTGAGGGGGGGCCAAAGAATTGGAGCTTCAGCATCAGCTCTTCCAATGAATATTCAGGACTGTTTTCCTTTAGGATTGACTGATTTCAGCTCCTTGCAGCCCAAGGGACTGTCAAGAGTCTTCTCCAACACCACAGTTCAAAAGCATCAATTCTTCAGTGCTCAGTTTTCTTTATGGTTCAATGCTCACATCCATGCATGACTACTGTAAAAACCATAGCTTTGACTATATGGACCTTTGTCAATAAAATAATGTCTTTGCTTTTTAATATACTGCCCAGGTTTCTCATAACTTTTCTTCCAAGGAGCAAGCATCTTTTAATTTCATGGCTGCAGTCACCATCTGCAGTGATTCTGGAGCCCAAGAAAATAAAGTCTCTCACTGTTCCCATTGTGTCCCCATCTGTTTGCCATGAAGTGATCAGACCAGATGCCGTGATCTTCATTTTTTTGAATGCTGAGTTTTAAGCCAGCTTTTTCACTCTCCTCTTTCACTTTCATCAGGAGGCTCTTTAGTTTCTCTTCACTTTCTGCCATAAGGGTGGTGTCATCTGCATATCTGAGGTTATTGACATTTCTCCCCAGCAGTCTTGATTTCAGCTTGTGCTTCATCCAGCCCAGCATTTTGAATGATGTACTCTGCATATAAGTTAAATAAGCAGGGTGACAATATATAGCCTTGATATACTCCTTACTCAGTTTGCAACCAGTCTGTTGTTCCATGTCCAGTTCTAACTGTTGCTTCTTAACCTGCATACAGATTTCTCAGGAGCAGATAAGGTGGTCTGGTATTTCCATCTCTTGAAGAATTTTCCAGTTTGTTGTGATCCACACAGTCAAAGACTTTGGAGTAGTGAATGAAGCAGAAGTAGATGTTCTTCTGGAATTCTCTTGCTTTTTTTATGATCCAACAGATGTTGTCAATTTGATCTCTGGTTCCTCTGCCTTTTCTAAATCCAGCTTGAACATCTGGAAGTTCTCAGTTCATGTATTATTGAAACCTAGCTTGGAGAATTTTGAGCATTACTTTGCTAGTGTGTGAGAAGAGTGTAATTGTGTGGTAGTTTGAACATTCTTTGGCATTGCCTTTCTTTGGGATTGGAATGAAAACTGACCTTTTCCAGTCCTGTGGCCACTGCTGAGTTTTTCCAAATTTGCTGGGATGAGTGCAGCACTTTCACAGCATCATCTTTCAGGATTTGAAATAGCTCAACTGGAATTCCATCACCTCCACTGGCTTTGTTAGTGATGCTTCCTAAGGCCCACTTGTCCTTGCGCTCCAGGATATCTGGCTCTAGGTGAGTGATCACACCATCGTGGTTATCTGGGTCATGAAGGTCTTTTTTGTATAGTTCTGTGTATCCTTACTACCTCTTCTTAATATCTTCTGCTTCTGTTGGGTCCATACCATTTCTGTCCTTTATTATGCCCATCTTTGCATGAAATGTTCCCTTGGTATCTCTAATTTTCTTGAAGAGATCTCTAGTCTTTCCCACTCTATTGTTTTCCTCTATTTCTTTGCATTGATCACTTAGGAAGGCTTTCTTATCTCTCCTTGCTTTTCTTTGGAGCTCTGCATTCAGATGGGTATATCTTTCCTTTTCTTCTTTGCCTTTAGCTTCTCTTCATTTCATAGCTATTTGTAAGGCCTCCTCAGACAGCCATTTTGCCTTTTTGTATTTCTTCTTCTTGGGGATGATTTTGATCACTGCCTCCTGTTCAGTGTTACAAACCTCCGCCCATAGTTCTTCAGGCACTCTGTCAAATCTAATCCCTTAGAAGGAAAACCTTACGGACCTGAGTAGACTGTAGTTCCATGGTCAAGAGATTTTCATACTCTGAGCTGAAACGTCTCCAAAGGAACAAGGATCGGACCCAGGCAGTTCCTCAGCAGCAGCAGTCACACGAGAGCGGGGTCAGGTATAGCCCCTCAGGATCAAAAAAGAACATCTGCGTAAACCTTCAGGTCCAGGTAAAAAGTGAGTCACTGTAGAACACCATAGTATCAGGTACACAAAGCTCGACCTTTTATCACGCGTGACATGTTGCTAGACTGTATATTCGAGAAAAAAGTAACAGAGGGCAGGTACAGAGAATGAGCAATAATAGCAAATGGATAAACAGGCAGAATTATTTTGTAAGTCGAATTAGTTGTCGAGGATTAAAAATAACCTTTTAAATCCTTATTTGAATAATTGAAAGAAATTATTTCCTTAGGATAAAGAGTGTTGAGTGCTTCTCTGCCTCAGCAAATAACTTTAGTAAAGACAAAATGCATAAAAAGGGCGATAAGAAACACTACATAGGATTACAAATATGTTCAACCTGGGACATGCCATCAGCATGAGCTAATATGCTCCTGACAACATAAAGCATTACATTCTATAAAATCCAAAGGAGAGACTGACAGATCTACAGTGGTAGGTTTCAATTTATTTTTTAGAGACAAGTCATTAAGCCAACACAAAAATGAGACTATAGATGATATGAGCAACACAATTACAAATATATTAATAACATAATAATGTATCAATAAATATTGAATAAAACATTGTAAAGCACAGAAAAAATGTTTTCAAAAATCAACCACAAAAATTTTAAAGAGTAATGTGATGAAACTACTTGCTCTAAACATAATGAAATTAAATTAGAAACCATAATATGTGCAAACACACCTTACATTTGAAAAACAATCAGATGCTAAAAGAAAATAGTCTTCTATATGATTCATGACTTAATGACACCACAGTGAACATTATGAAGTATTTGAAATAAATGTCAAACAAACTAATATCAGTACTTGTGGGAATAAGGCTAAAATATTTATTGTAATTTTTTAAATGCACAGATTTTTAATTTAATTTAATTTTTTAATTTTATTTTGAACAATAACAGGGGTAATGGAAAATAAATGAGTTAAGTGAATAGCAAAATGACCTAGAAAAGAGAACAAAGTACACCAAATAAAAAGAAAGAAAATCATCAAGGTAAAAGAAGAATTAACCAAATTGAAGAAGCTCTATCAAAACTGACCCAAAAAGTCAGAAAATTTTTAAAATCACAGTAGAATTTTTAAAAATCGTAATACAATGAGCAACTTCATGATAATAATTTTTTTTATTTAAATGTATTTATTTTAATTAGAGGCTAATTACTTTACAATATTGTATTGGTTTTGCATCAACATGAATCTGCCATGGGTGTACAAGTGTTCCCAATCCTGAACCCCCTCCCTCCTCCCTCCCCATACCATCCCTCTGGGTCATCCCAATGCACCAGCCCCAAGCTTCCTGTATCCTGATCGAACCTGGACTGGCGATTCGTTTCTTATATGATATACATGTTTCAATGCCATTCTCCCAAATCATCCCCCCTCACTCTCCCACAGAGTCCAAAAGACTGTTCTATACATCCGTGTCTCTTTTGCTGTCTCGCATATGGGGTTATCGTTACCATCTTTCTAAATTTTGAATCAGTTCTAATGAGGTGGATGAAACTGGAGCCGATTATACAGAGTGAAGTAAGCCAGAAAGAAAAACACAAATACAGTATACGTGATAATAAAATTTTAAAATCTGAATTAAAGAGGACAATTTTGAAATTAGCTGAAGAATAAATTGAGAACCCACATAAACCAAATGCTAGTAAATAAACCTATAATAAAAATTCTGAATCGCTGCTCTTCTTGGGGGAGGGGAGTAGAAAAGGAAGAGAGTGGAGGGGGAAGGACGTTATAATCAGCACGGGGTGAGGGAGCCTCAAGGGGCAGACAGTGCTGTGAACAGTGTCTTCTTGACACCAAAGTAGGCCAAGGACAGTACAGCAAAAGAAAACTACAGGCCAATTTTATTTCTGATCACAGATGGAAAATATTCAATAAAGAGTTTAAAAAAATTGAATATATGTAGTAACTTAAAATAGGTAAACAGCAAATATGCACATACTCTTAATTTCAATGTAGTGATTACTCTTGACCAAGTAAGAGTGATCTTGGGAATGAAATAATAGGTGGATGTCAGAAGATGTATCAGACCACAGGCTTAGAGGTGACATGAGGTGGATCTGAGCTTGTGTCAGGATGGGCGTTTTACTTCCCAGACACGCAGAAGCAGCTCGCGTACTGGAGGCTGCCTGGCACCCCCATCCTTTGGGCACTGCACTGCCTTGTTCCAGAGAGTGTGGACATCTCCACAGCAGCCTCCATCGCCCATGGTGAGCTCACAGCGCCCCAGACCACGTTACTCATCTTTGTGGTTTCAGCACTTGATAAAGGAGATGCTAGCTGATGCCAAGAGAATGAAAGCCTAGCTTAACTGAAAACGTGAGAGCTGCAAAGTGCTCCGCAGTGCTGAGGGCTGCTCTTTGGTAAAACATTCTTACCACAACTTGCTGAGAAGTAATTCCTGAAGACATCTGCAACCACAGCGATGCCTGGGGAAAGTGTGTCGGCTTGATCCAAACCAGCCTTCAGCTCAGGCTGTGAGCAGAACTGGAGACAGGGCCAAGCTCTCCTCTCCCAGTCGTGTGGAGGGTGGTCACCGTGGGCTTCCCCCAGCATCCTTCCTCCAAGGCAGAAAAGCAGTGATTTGTGCTCATTAAAAAGAGATTGAAGTAGCACTCATCTCACTCAGCCAAGGTGACTGGGTCATTAACTGTGGGTTCAAAAGTAGATGCTCAGAATATATTGATTTATTTAGAAATATATTAGATATATAACATGCAATCTAAGGTACAGAACATGCTAATTAGATACATTGAGATACTGCAAGGTGATCACCATGGTAGCAATAATTAGCAACTCTGTCATGCCACGTGATTCTCCTTTTTACACTCAGTGGTTGAATTTCTTTTTTTAGATTTTGTTTTATTGATGGGTAGTTGATCCGCAATGCTTGTTAGTTTCCGCTGTGCAGCACAGTGACTCAGGTATACATACACACACATTTGTTTTCATACTCTGTCCCATCATGGTTTATCAGAGGACACTGTAGTTCCCTGTGCTACACAGTAGGACTTTGCCATTTATCCATTTTCTGTATCACAGTGTGCATCTGCTACTCCCAGTCCCAACTCAGGCCTCCCCCACTCCATTCCCCGGGGCAGCCACGAGTCCGTTCTCGTGTCTGTGACTCTGTGTCTGTCTTGTAAATCAGTATGTTTGTGTCACATTTTAGATTTTACATGTAGATGATGCCGTGTGGCATTTGTCTTTCTATGCCTGGCTTACTTCACTCAGTGTGATCATCTCTAGGCCCATCTCCCTTTTTAGTGGTTGACGTAATCAAGTTCTTGTCTCTCGGTGAGTCTGAAGATAACACGGTTACTGTGTCTCTGGTCGCTGATCTGTGTGTTGGTGCTCTAGGGCTTACTGGCCGCTTACTGTTACTTACTGGGCTTACTGTTGCGTTAGAACACACTTTGGACTCTTCATCTGTGCCTTTGCCATTGATTTCCAGATGGACACTGGTCAGTATTGTGCTGAAGGTGGGGAGACAGTTTATACTTGAAAACGTAATTCATTTTTAATGAGAAGGTTTATGTGACAGCATGGTAACATAAATCACTGCAGTACAATTTCCCTTTGGGGATAATTTCATTATTCATTAACTGTTTCAGTGTATGCTTTGAAGATTCTCTGCAAAAGATTTTAATCCCTCAATGAGCTCTGATTTTTCTGGTTAGATTTTAATTTGGACTTTAAAACTGGCATTAGAAATTGTCCTTGCTAAAAATAATAAAACAATAATGCAGTTTAAATATTGAAAAGCATCATTACATTTTTCACATCCATATTATGTTTATTCTTGAATAAATGATAGTGAGCATTTTTCACATTTATTATTTAAAAATTGAGGTATAATTGACATACATCATGTGGGTTTCAGGTGTACAGAATAATAATTTTTTTATTTGTATATGTAGCATATGATCACAATGCGGTCATTTTTAAAAATTTTAATTACTTTTGACTGTGCTGGGTCTTTGTTGCTGTGTGAGCTTTCTCTAGTTGGGGTGAGTGGGGCTACTCTAGCTGTGGTGCGCAGGCTTCTCATTGCGGTGGCTTTTTTTGTTGCCGAGTGTGGGCTCAAGAACACAGGCTCTGTAGCCGCAGCACGCAGGCTTAGCTGCTCTGCGGCATGTGGGATCTTCCTGATCAGGGACTGAACCCGTGTCTCCTGCACTGGCAGGCAGGTTCTTTACCACTGAGCCACCAGGGAAGCCGAGAATTACATCACTGCATTTCGTAGAGGAACTTAGGCGTGTTTATGTCACGTGTGTAAACAGGCATGCACTTCCTAGAACACAAGGAAGTTGAGCTGATACACTTTGCCAACCAGGAGACTCTCTTAACTGATGGGAGTCTCCTGAGGGACGGAGCTGGGATTATGTTCAGAAATCCTGGACCCACAAGCTGTGGTTGTGGTGCCTCCAGCAAACCCAGAGTGTCTCCAGGCTCAGGGACGCAGTGTTTAAAGGAAGACTCGGGCTACAGAGCCCAGTATAGGATCACTCTTCCATAAGGTCCAGGGAAGTTTGCACCCACCTCCGTACTTTGTTGAAAAATCAAAGTCAGTCATATGAAGCCTGCACCTCTATCACGAACACATACACAATTTATTTCCACTGAGAATCAGCTTTCAACTGAAGTCTCCAAAGAAAAACAGAATGACCCAGGGGTGATTCGAAGGCTGTTTGTCTGTAAAATACAGGACAGAACTCAGCCAAGGATGGAGTAGTGAGAAGAAGTAACAAGAGGAGTAGGGAGGGCTCACCCCACCTGGCCCGCGGTTCCTGCTCCTGGGGGTCAGGGCAGCCGTCTGTGTCTGGGCCTGGCGTGGGGCCCGCAGGGTGAAGCCCCCACAGCTGCCCCTGCCTGTGAGGACCAGGAAATGTATGAGATTTGTGAGATTAAGTGGCCCTGCGAGCCAGAGAACATAAACCAGGGTGGCAATCATCGCCCCCATCACGACATCCGTTCACCATCGGGGTGTCTTCAGGCTGTTAATAAAAACTGTGTCTCGTGTCAATCTGTCTCTTGGTTAGAACCATGGTGTTGAAGCCCTCATTTGAATCCTGTGAGTGTTTTTGAAGGCTGGAAATCACTAAACTGTCATAGCGACGATTGGAAGAAGCATGTATTTCTGGGCGCGGCCATGTGAGCCGGCTGGGTAAGGCCACCCGCTGGGTGGGTATCAGACAGCGGCTCGCCCCGAGCAGCTGTCACAGGGCCTGGGCAGACCCTCTCACCCAGCTCTCGGCCTAGGGGCAGGGCAGCTCCTGCTTCTCCCCCTGAAATGTGAGGGGTGGGCTGACTCTGGACCTGCTGCTCCCGGGGATGAGCCAGGCCCTGGGCGCAGGTGCCCCCCACCAAGGTTTCCTCTGCCTGTAACTCTGTGGGGCACAGGGCCACTCAATCAGCCTTTCTTCTTCACTTTGGGTTTTTCATCCATAAAATGCAGATGCCAGTGTAACTGCGTCAGGGACCGCTTGGTGCTTAAATTGGTCCATGGTCTTGAAGCCCCATACTGGCTGGTCACAGCTCGTGTCACCTGGGCTCAGTCTGGGATGCGGGTCGCCGGGCGCAGTGCCCACCACTCATGCCGGGACCAGGGCAGGTGTTCCTCGCCCCGCGCTCTCTCCTCTCCATGTCCCCCGGCGTGGACAATTTGTAAAGGCCAGTTGCCAAGATCGAGATTATAGCACTTAGAAATTCGTCATTGATTGGCTCTGCTTTCTCTATAAAAGCAGCTGCCAAATTTAATCTGAGAAACTGCTCATGCATTCACAAAGTGCTGCATGCCTTGAAAGAGAGGAGGGAGGGTAAAGCATCAAGTTCGTTGAAAGGACTTGCAGTGAAGAGATTAATCCAATCAAGGAAACTGCAGCTTTGGCTACACGTTTATTCTTACTTGTGCCATGAAGACTCCTGGGGCAGAGCCATCGAAAGTGCTGGCTTGGGGTAGGGAGTGAAGTGTGCTGGGCACTGAGTTTCTGAAACTTTATTTTTACATTATTTCTAGAAAGGCAGGGTCTTCTTTTTATTAACAGCAAAATGCATTTGGAATTTTCACATTGAAAGCGTTTACACCCCAGCTCCTTTCCTCGTCTGTTCTCTGGCGTGCTCGAGGGTCTTGGCAATAAAACACCCGGGCAGCAGTGGCTCGTGAGGACCTGCTAGGCTGGGGAGCCTGTTTACTCCCCTTGTGGTGTGTTTGGGTTGATCCAGGTTCAGAGGGAGTTGGCTGGTTCGTTCAGGACCCACAGGCAGAGGCTCAGGAGCGCAGGACAAGGCCTTAGGAGGTGGGAGACCTTGCAGACCCGGGAACATGCACGCACGTGTAGAAGCTCACAGGACCTCCTCCAGGGCCGTGGGTCCTGTCTCAGCCTCCCACTGACTGCTCCTGCCCTCAGCAGACCGCTCACCCCTGGACCTCCGACCTCGCCCTTCTGATCCAGGGGCATTGCAGTCCAGAGGCTTCTAAACGCCTACTCTGGGGCCGCCTCCACTGGACCGGGTGCCCAGGCAGCGCTCTGCAGAGCGGTCGCCAAAGGGGAGCCCAAGAGCAAGCTCACGTCTTCTCCGGGAAGTCTGCTGGGCTTGCCTTCTACCAATTCCCAAAGAGTGTGTTTTGAAAATTGGTCACTTAGGCGGCTTCCTGCATCCTTGGGGACAGAAGCCGTCCAGAGTCCTCCACGTGCTCGGCACTCCCGTACCAGCCTGGCTTGTCCTGTGGTGGGCACGTCATGTGTGGTCCACAGCAGGGCGTCAGCAGTGGCTGAGCAGCCCACCAGCCTGCCCTGTGCACAGACCGCCGAGGCTGTACCCTGCACAGTGTGGGAAACAGCCCTCTGCACGAGGCCTGTTGCTGAGCCTGGGGTTGCTTGCCTGGCACTGGTGTGGGTGCTGCAGACTCGGTTGCACCAGTGCTTGGCGAGCCACCTGGGAAAGCCCTTCAGCCGGCTAGCATGTTTGAGGCGTGTTCCTCATCAGTGTGGCAAAACTGTTGCATGCCGGGCAGTAAAAGCACAACCTGCTGATTGGGGATTTCTTCTGGGTCCACAGACAGAAATTCAGCAAACGTCTGAAACCGCCTGAGATGGGGCCAACCCCGAGGGTGAGCCTCCCGGCCTTGGAGCTGGGCGAGCCAGACCCTGGGGTGACCTCTGTACCTGCAGGAACCCAGGTTTGGTCATACCCTGCACTCGTCTACTGCTGTGTCACTGCTCTTGCTCTGCAAGGCGTGTGTGATCTAGTGCACACACATCCCCACCAGTCCCTGGCATCCTGATGTCTCAGAGACAGAGGGGGACACCTCCAAGACCCGGAAGCCCAGGATCATCGTGTGGACATCATCAGAGAAAAGACAGGAAAGAGGGCGCCGCTGAGCCCAGCCGTCGCCCCCGAGGACACTCCTCAGGCGGTTGGGGCCCAGCGCCTCCTGAGGGGCCCGCAGCCCACGGGCAGCGCAGCCTGGCCTCTGCCCTCAGGTCCCCAGCAGGGACCTCGGCTCTGGGCGAGCTATCCTCTCGGTGAATGGGGCCGTTTTGGAAGGAACTGAGGAACCGGCACCCAGCTTTCCTGACAGACCGAGGGTGCACACAGGGTCATTGACTTGCCAGGACAGGGCGGGAGAAGCCAGCCCGGGTGGCAGAGAAGACCTTCGCATCCCTCTGCCCAAGCACCTCTGTCCCTGAGGCAGGCTGGACCATCCCGCCAACAGGGACCACGGGGCTGCTGCAGATATCGTCGGCGAATTAAAGTGGAAGTCCTCTGAAGGAAAGAAAGCACCGTTGAGCGTGCAGCGTCCTGTCCTGTCGGCATGGGCGGGTGGGCCTGCCGAGGGTGGAGGACGCCCATGAGCAACCGGTCGCCTGCGTGGGACTCAGGGCCACAGGGCTGGCCGTCAGACCCCACGCCTAGGCGGCTTTTCTTTCTCCGACTCCACTTTTGCCAATATCGTGGCAGCCACGGCAACCCCTCTTCCTGCTTTTGGGACATCTTGGCCGTTTGTGATGGAGACTGGTGCATTGCAAACCTGGTTTCTTGTTTAGTCAACAGACACCATTTCAGGTCAGCATGCTGGCGTTTTCACCCCAGATTTCCCACGTTTGCTGTGAGGCTTACTCAAGTTCCTTGCCCTGGGGACTGTGCACCTATCATGACCTCAGGGTGAATGGTAACCAGCTATGGTTCCTTTCCTAACAATACCTGTCTTAAAGGGCATGATCAGTGAGCAACTGCTTTATAAACTCCAAAGTTGCATTAATACTCATTGGCCCTAATACGGGGAAGTCAAGTCCCCCTGCTCTATGGCCCAAGAACACAGTTTATTAGTGGAGTATTACCACTGTTCACTGCACTGGGTCTTCGGTGCTTTGTCTGGCTCTTCTCTAGTTGTGGTGAGCGGGGGCTGCTCTCTAGTTGCGATGCACAAGCCTCTCGTTGCGGTGGCCTCCCTCGTGCCGAGCGCGGGCTCTAGGCATGCGGGCTTCAGGAGCGGCGGCCCCAGGCTCGGCAGTTGTGGTCACGCCAGGGAAGTCTGGGACACTGTGCGTGTGAAGCGCCGTTCCAGCCTGCCTCTGAGCAGGTGTGATCTCACTTCCTAGGGTCCTCAGGTGCCATGGGGGCTTTCCGCTCCTTCCCCTGGTCCCTGACTGTGTAAGGAAAGCCTACTTCACCTCCACCAACTGTTTTGGTAAATATAAGCCCAGCTTATACAGTAAAGATAAATATTTTTGCCACAAGTGGATGACATAACCTCTTCCCCGTGCGCAGGACTTGCCATATTGCAACTGTGTCCATCTCAAATGTTTGTTTTGTCCCCAGAGGCCACTCTGCAGGGAGCTGCCGCTGACGTTGTTCCACCTCCGAGGCTGAGGTCCTGCTCTCTGCGTTACTGGGGGGAGGCAGGGCTGTGTACTGGGAAATGTGCAGCTCTGGAGACAGGCCTCCTATGGACCCCAGCTCTTCAGGGAGCTGACTCAGCGACCCTGACTCCCGGCTGCAGCCCGCAGAGCCTTCCTGGCCTTTGTGTCACTGAGGGCTAACACACGCAGCCAGTTACAGTGGGCTTTTCCGAACCATCTCACCAGTTCCCCCACCAGGAGCCGTTTTCAAATTCTTGGTTTGATTTAACCAACCAAGACCCGAAGAGCTGTGGCTTGTGAGAAAACCCACTGCACATACATAGGGGCTGACTCACCACTCATTTTCCACCACACAGTTTTTATTTTTAAAAAGAACTAACTATCTCGAAAATATTGTAGGGAAACTAGCAAGAAAGGAGGAAATATTTTGCACAGGGGAGCAGAAACAGGGCAACACACTCATGGATCTTTTCTCAAGGGTGGTATTTGACCTCTCCCACCATGAGCTTCCTGAGAAAATCACTTTGCATCTGCAGACTGGAGACAATGAGGTTCACAGAGGGGAAGGCAGGAGCGTTTGCTAAAAACATGATGCTCGTTGCCATGGCAACTGTGGCTTACAACTGTTTCCTGAGCAGGATGGAGCTGGAATTCAAATGGGGTCTAATACAGATACCCTGATATTAATCAATATTCTTCATTAGAAATAGCATAACTTACATGAAAGATAAACATGAAAGAAGAAACGTTTCGTTAAAATATGGTTGGCCATCTAAAAGTAGTTCTTGTTTATGAAGAAATACCAGCTTCTGTTTGGGCTTGGATGAGAGCAAGTGAGAGAAATGGAAAGTCATTATCTGAGCTAGCTAGCCCCCAACTCAGTGGCTTCGTCTTCAGGAACCATTTACCAGGTAGGCCATGATCGGGAATTGGGATGAAAAGGATGAAGCAGAGGCCACACGGAGTGTGTGGTCAGAGTTGAGTTTAGGTGGGGGCCCAGCCAAGCACCTCATGAGGGACGGTCCCAGGCAGCTGTGCCTAGGGCTGGGGACCCGCCTGGGTGCAGAGAGGTGGGAGCGGGGGGGCAGGCACTTAGGGACTCACCTGGGTGCAGAGAGATTGGGGCCGGGGGAGCAAGCACTGAGATGTCCCTGCTGCAGAGGCTGTGGTGCCCAGGGAGACCCTGCAGACGCTTTCCCTGCACTGCTTCTGATTCCTGCGGCACTCAGGCAGGTAGCTATACTGACTGTCTTTCCTCACTGACGAGGGACCTGGGCTCAGAGAGGCTCAGTCACTTTTTCCGCATCACACAGTCATTGCTTGCTGGGCTGAGATTCAAAGGCTTCTCTGATTCTCAGTTCCAAACCCTGCGTGTTTCCAGGCACATGGCCCTACTCTTTGTTCTAGACAAATATTGCAGCCATCGCAGCAGAGAATGGTGGGAGCCGGACTGAGTGTGGAAATAAAGCACAGGCTAAGTTCCTGACCCCACGCACCTGCCTGTCTGCCCTCTGGGTTCCGAGGAGTGTGTGCAGGCCCCTTGGACGGTGTGCTGTGGGCTCTGGGCGGTGCCGGGGGCTGGGGAGGGGCTGGGGGATTTCTGTGGCTGTGCACCGCTTCCTGTGCGCGTTACTAGGCGGTGCGCCCGAGTCCAGTTTTGTTTGTTGTTTGTGGAAGCAGAATTCATCTACAGGGCTGTTGGTTTCAAGTGTACATACATAGACATCTATTTTTCAGATTGTGTTCCCTTACAGGGTTTTACAAAAATTGAGTATAGCTCCTTGTGCTGCCTGGTAGGTTCTTGTTGGTTATCTATTTTACACATAGTATTTTGTGTAGATTAATCCCAGTTCCTAATTCATCCTTCCCACAGACTTTGGTAACCATTCGTTTGCTTTCTGTGTCTGTGAGTCAGTTTCTGTTTGGTAAATGTGTTCACTTGTGTCATATTAGGTGCCGTGTACAGTATAAGTGATACCGTGTGATATTTGTCTTTCTGACTTACTGCACTCGGTATGATAATCTCTAGGTCCATCCATGTTGTGCAGATGGCATTATTTCATTCTTTTTTATGGCTGAGAAATGAACCCAGTTTTTTTAAGGTGATAATATTTTGGTGTTGGAGTATCCGCTATGTGCAGGGCAGTGCTTTAGAGATTTTAACTCACTTATCAGCTAGAATACACCTGTCACTGTTACCAGTTCAAGCAGGAAACGGAGGTTAGTGGAGTGGCAAGAGCAGACCCAGAGGATGGCAGAGCGAGCCGGGACAAGCCGCCTGGCTCCAGCCTCTGCTCTCAGCCCCTCTCACCTCTTGTCCTTCTAGGAAGTAGAGTGTTGGGGTTCACCTCTCTTAATGAAAGGTGGGGAAAAGTCGGTTAAAGTAAGAGGCCCTAGGACAACTTCCACCAAATGTGTAAATTACAAACACGGTCCCAAATTAGGCTGTAATTGAATTGGCCTCATTTGAGTTCAGTCTGTTTTAACATACCATTAAAGTCTGTGCCATAATGTCAGTTGAGTCTAACTCTGAAATGGACTCACATGAGAAAGTACTGTATATGCTGAACGTCGCGTTAAAGCAAACTTTTCGAGGATGTATGCAGAAGCCCAGGTGGCTCATAGGCCCTTCTCCATGAATGGGCTGCTCACCCCCACCACTCCAGTGCAGAAGCGGCCGGGAGCTCTTCACGCGCCATGGGGATGATGGAGATCTGTCAGCTGGAAGGCGAGCATTCGCTGTGAGAATCATGTACAATCTAACAGGGGTGTTTGCAGAAACAGAGACTTGAGGGCTGTTCTGACAGCAGCCTGCCCAACCCAGAGTGTCCCACCAGTGACCGTTGGTGGTGCTGCTCCAGGGGATCATGAGTGCGGCCCGAGACCCTCACCCCCTCACCCCTCGCTTCCGTCACCCCATCCACAGCAGGCGGGCACGGTCGCCCAGAGCCAGCTTCTGCAGACCAGGGGCCAGCGCCTCTCCACTTCCAGTGAGGGTCTCAGCATGGATAAGACAGCCCTTCAGCTAAGTGGAGGAAAATCCACCTGTCACTCTGTCCTTGTTTGGCACCTGGACAGTCCCCATGGAACTGGTTGAATGAGTAAAGCCCACTTTTACTCTGTGTTCATCTCTGAGGAGTTCACTGGTGTTCACAGAGCTGTTTTATAACACATACTTTGACAACCATTCATTTAACCACACATTTTAAACTGCTACTTTTATGCCCAGGTTGGAGGAGTAACTTCTGAAATAGCTTTTAAAAAACAAACCCAACGTAAAGACCTATGTCTGCACAAAGACCTTCCCCACTCCGGGAATTTCTGGCCAAATGGTTGGTGCTGACTCAGAAAAATGAAAAGTCAGCAGTTCCAGTTCAAGTATGTAAGAGCCGCCGAAAGGAAGCTTTCATATTAGAAATGTAATCCGAGGATAAAAATCAAGCTCAAAGAAACACAATTTCAAAGAAGTAATGTTTGAAGAGAAGTGTTGATATAATTGGTGTACAGTGTTTATCTAGTGCTAATCTCTTCATTAAAATGCATTCTAAGTTTTCATAGATTCTAGAGATTTAATTATGGACATACTATTTATCATTGTATTACATGAGTGCATAAAATTATACCTTACTCATGTCTGTGCTTTAAATAACACAAGTGTCTTCAGCCTCATCTTTCAGTAAGTGTCACTGTTATAAAGGAAATTTGTTTTCCAAGTTTATTGTTGCTGTTGTTCAGTCATGTCCAACTCTTTGCAACCCCATGAACTGCAGCATGCCAGACTTCCCTGTCCTTCACTATCTCCTGGAGTTTGCTCAAACTCATGTCCATTGAGTCCGTGATGCCATCCAACCATCTCATCCTCTGTTGCCCCTTTCTCCTCTTGCCCTCAGTTTTTCCCAGCATCAGGGTCTTTTCCAGTGAGTCAGCTATTCACATCAGATGGCCAAAATATTGGAGTTTGAACTTCAGCATCAGTCCTTCCAGTGAATATTCAGGGTTGATAACACAGAGTAAAAGTGGGCTTCACTCATTCATTCAGTTCTCGTGGGGACTGTCCAGGCACCAAACAGGGACAGAGTGACAGGTGGCTTTTCCTCAACTTAGCCGAAGGGCTGTCTTATCCATGCCTAGATCCTCACACTATTGATCAGTTCAGCCATTAGGATTGTGCCTCTCCCCTAGATTATCTGGCCTCTAGTGATTTTTATCAGGCAGCTGTGCTTAAGCCGTTTTCCATAAATAAGATTTTTGAAAGTAAACACATACATCGGTGGAAGTTACTCTTCTCACTGAGGTTTCAATTAACTTCATTGATCATTCACTTAATATTTGGTCTTTGCTAGACAACCATTAATTATATTATCATTTTAATAGTACAGATAATACTGGGTTAATACTGAGTAGCTCAAACATATGCTTTAAAAATAACAACCTTTTTCATGTTGCAAAAGTAATTCATAATCACCATAGAAAGTTTAAACAGCACAGATGAACACAAAAAGATACAATCCTTCCCCCCAAAGATGGCCCTATTTATGTTTCCTCTCCTTGCTCCCTCCCACACAAGGTTAATTATGGCATCAAACATCATTCTTTATTTCTACTCTTTTAGCTTCATGTTTCAGGATTATCTTTTCACATCACTGAGTCTTTTTCTGCAACATCGAGCTGGCATGACCAAAATGTTCAGGGTCACATTATTCAGAAGTGGAAATGATTGGTTTTTTAAAACTGCACTCTTGGCTCTATAACAAAACAAACAGAGCTGTGGCTTCAGCCTTGTGGTTGACGCACTTCTGACAGTTGTGTGGCTTTTCCAGTGTTCTGATCCTCCTGATCACACTGCTTTTGTGGTGGAGAGAGCATGTCCCCACCCCAGGGTGTTCAGGATCCATGTAATTCCCACAGCCTAAAGTGGACTTAGCCAAGCCCAGATAAACGGACGCTTACACTCCGTTCTTCATTGCTAGCAATGCTATCAACTCCTCCACTTGAAACTGCAAGGGTTTTCCTGTTACTGGAGACACTTTCACATTCAAGGCCTTCCTAACCTCCTCTGTTTGACACCTCTCCTCTGGTGCCATTTCCGTGGTGGACTTTGCACCCTTTCTTGGATTAGAAAGATGGACCCCTCGTGGGACACTCTGAGGAGTCCTTCACATCATCAGCCAATCTTTTCTTCTCATTTTTTCAGGCTTATGACCCCATAACTTAGAGTTGTATTAACCACAGTCTCTTCTTTTCTCAGATACTTACTCCCAACCAGCCTCAGCACTTTTTCATAGCCACACCACCAGCAGTTGGGACTTATACACCCAAATAAATGCCAAAGAAAATATGACTTGCAGTTTTTTAGTTACTAAGTTGTATCTGACTCTTTTCAACCCCATGGACTGTAGCCTGCCAGGCTCCTCTGTCCATGGGATTTCCCAGGCAAGAATACTGGAGTGGGTTGCCATTTCCTCCTCCAGGGGATCTTCCCAACACAAGGATCAAACCCACGTCTCCTGCTTTGGCAGGCAGATTCTTTACTGCTAAGCCACTGGAGAAGCCCCAGAAAATATCACTAAATAAACTCAAATGCATAAACTTCAGGTAGCCATCTCAGAAACTTGGACCATTCTTTGCTATTCTTTTTAAACCTATTTTCCATGTAGAGATTCAGCTTTTTCATTCAGCTTTCTATTCCCATCACTACGTTTAAACGTCAGTGCACTGCACTGATAACCCTGAGAAAGTGTTGGACAGATAGCGAGGACAGCGATGGGCCTGGATTTCAGTCCTGACCCTGACTCTGGACGGCGCGTCACCTTCTGTGCACTTTTCAATCATCCCTTGAATGTCAGCTAAACATCAAACACTGGAGGGTCTGGCTGTTCAGAGATCATCAGAGCACTGTCTGTGCCCAGTGAAGCTCTCATTCTCCTTCAGAAGCCAATGTGTAAATTGAACACGGTGCCGTTGTCTTATGAGGCCACACATGGTTGTTGTTGAGTCCAACTCTTTGTGACCCCATAGACTCCAGCACACCATCTCCTGGAGCTTGCTCAGACTCGTGTCCATGGAGTCAGTGATGCCATCCAACCTTCTGGTCCTCTGTCATCCCCTTATCCTCCTGCCTTCAATCTTTCCCAGCATCAGGGTCTTTTTCAGTGAGTCAGTTCTTCACATCAGGTGGCCAAAGTATTGGAGCTTCAGCTTCAGCATCAGTCCTTCCAATGAATATTCAGGACTGATCTCCTTTAGGATTGACTGGTTTGATCTCCTTGCAGTCCAGGGAACTCTCAAGAGTCTTCTCCAGCACCACCATTCAAAAGCATCAATTCTTCAGCGCTCAGCCTTCTTTATGGTCCAACTCTCACATCTGTATATGACTACTGGAAAAACCGTAGCTTTGACTAAATGAACCTTTGTCAGCAAGGTGATATGTCTGCTTCTTAATATGCTCTCTAGGTTTGTCATAGCTTTTCTTCCAAGGAGCAAGTGTCTTTTAATTTCATGTCTTCAGGCACAGTCTGCAGTGATTTTGGAGCCCAGGAAAATAAAGTCTGTCACTGTTTCCATTTTCCCCATCTATTTGCCATGAAGTGATGGGACCAGATGCCATGATCTTCGTTTTTTGAATGTTGAGTTTTAAGCCAACCCTTTCAGTCTTCTTTTTCACCTTCATCTTCATCTTCAGCATGACTGATGGGGGTGGGGCTTAGCTCATGGGGTGGAGCTTAGCTTACGGAGGCAGAGTTGGATTGAGGTTCTTTAGTTCCTCTTTGCTTTCTGTCATTAGGATGGTATCATTGGCATATCTGAGGTTATTGATATTTCTCCCAGCAATCCTGACTCCAGCCTCTGCTTCATCCAGCCCAACATTTCACATGGTGTACTCTGCATATAAGTTAAATAAGCAGGGTGACCCAAACACCCCCGGGCAGGGGGCCTCCCTGCTGTTCTGGTCCTGACCATCATCCTGCCTTGTTTCCTTCTGGGGCTCACCCAGGATGAAAGGCTCGACTCCATGGTAACCTGACCCCACAGCTCTGTTCTCAGTCCGGGCCGAGCCTAGGGTGGCCCCTGGGGAATCTCCAGTTGTGCCCAAGTGCGGTCCTCACCGGGGGCTGCCTGTGCAACCTGTCTGATACGGGCCGGGTCAGGGGGGCTCAGAGTGTGCAGTCTCATCAGCTCCCAGGACTTACGGCTCTGGCCCTAGAGCCACAGTTAGAAACGGGATCACCAGGTGGGCCGTCAGAACCAGGATCCCTCCTTGCTCTGAAGGCTGATCTCAGGGCTGGATCAGTGAGCGTGGCCTAGCCTCCTGTGAAATCTTGTGGGAAGAAGGACCTGTTCCTGAAGCACGTCTCAGAGCTTGGCTGACAGGGGCGGAGCATGGCTGATGGGGGTGGGGCTTAGCTGATGGGGTGGAGCTTAGCTTACGGAGGCAGTGTTGGATTGAGGCAGAGCGGAGCTTGGCTCAAGTGCAGTGCTGGGGTGAGGGGGCGGGGGGAGGGTGGAGCGTGGCTGGTAGGGGTGGGCCTTGGCTGACAGGGGCGGAGTATGGCTAATATGGGCGGGGCTTGGCTTACGGAGGCAGGGTTTGATTGAGGCAGAGCGGAGCTTGGCTCACGCTGTGGCGGGGGGGCAGGGGGGAGCATGGAGCGCAGCTGACTGGGGGTGGCGGGGGATGGAGGGTGCGGAGCGCGGCTGACAGGGACCAGACCGGTCCTAGGCTGGGGGCCCGCGGGCGGTCACTAGTCTCCTCTGTTGACCGCAGCCACCTGGGGCCCTTCCTCACGTCCCCTCGCAGCCCCCACTTCCTTCCAAACTTGGTCTTCCTTCTGCAGTCCTCTGCCCTGTAATTATCTGACGTCGCAGTTCTCAATAATGGATGTGCAAGTATTCTGGGACGAGAAAAATGCTACAGAATGGATGCGCGAGGATGCCAGCTGTCGCCGCAGCTGAGCGGCAGAGAAAAACTCTCTTCTGATATTTGTTTCTCTTTATACTCAAAAGCCTGAGAGACAGAAAAATGCGATTTGAACAACTACTTGAGAGTTAGAACTTGTACAAAAAAATAATTCTTTTTTATTTTAAAAGAAGTGCTGTAATAAGCAATCCTTTTAAAACTGTTTAGTAAACATGTTCTTGTAATTTTTAACTTAAAGTACTGATGGATTTACATGCATACCATCTATGTTTGAAAACTCATCACACCTTCAGACTGTAAACTTGAAAGTCCCCATCATCATGAATTCCAGACCATTTACTTCTCGTTGATTTCCATGGTGGTTTTTAAAGTTTCTTGAGTAACACGGGTCCTATTTATTATTTAAAAAAAAAAAAAAAAAGCCTTCCTGCCAGTTCTGCTTGCTCACCATCTTGACCTTTGCACACACATGTAGGTCCACCTTCTGTGTTTCTCATCACTTAGTCGGTGCATAGCCACTGGTTTCCGTGTCATTTAATTTTTTCAATCACCCGGCAAGGTACTTGTAATGAAGGTCATCATTGCGTATTCGAAGAGGCAGCTCCCATAGAGGTTCAGGCTGGGGGGCCCCATTCCAGCTCAGTCCACCCAATGATCTCACCCTTCATCAAGGGCTATCTACCCTGATAGCATCCCCTGCATCAGGAGTGTGGGGGGAAGGTGGGACGTTTGAGTCCTTTCTAGATTAGAAAGTCCTTTCTAGATTATGTTTTTCTGATTTAGTAACAATGTTTGTGTTAGTAGCTCAGTTGTGTCCAACTCTTTGTGACCCTGTGGACTGTAGTAAGGTTCCTCCATCCACAGAATTCTTCAGGCAAGAATACTGGAGTGGGTTGCCCTTCCCTTCTCCAGGGGATCTTCCCGACCAAGGGATCAAACCTGCATCTCCTGTGTCTCTGGCATTGCAGGCAGATTCTTTCCCACTTGAGCCATTGGAGAAGCCCTTCTCTTAATCCCAATCAAAGGGAAAAACCAGATTTGGGCATTTATTCTAAAGCAGTGCCTATCTCCCTGCATACATGTCACGGACACCCAACTTGAGATGAGGCTCCTCATCTTTTTCAGGCCCCTCCGTGGCATCTCCCCACCCCCGTTGTCAGATTCTGGCTCTGGGCTTTGTGACTTGGGAGGGTGTTAGTATCCACAGGCCTGCACCAGCCTTGTTCCCTGTTCTGGTGGCACCGCAGAGCAGCAGCCTTGACAGGAGTACAGACGAGAGGGTCTGAGGAGTGTGCCCCGGTTCTGGCCCATGCATGGGCTCCCGGCCCACCTTCCAGGCAGACATAGGCGCAGCTGTGCCCTCATGGGGGGGCCACCCTGCACAGTCAAGAAGGCTTCACCACCCGGCCCACCTGCTCACACCGCACACAGCAGCTGGCCCTGCACCCAGGGCAGAGTGTGAGCCCCGCATCCACCAAGCTGACACCTTCCCAGCTCCACAGGAACCAGCCCATGAGTTAGGGATATTGGGGATGCATCCTTAACCCATGAGTTAGGGATGCAGCCTGAGCCCGAAGATCCAGGAGACTGGCACCAGCCTGGGCAGGGCTCGGTGAGAGGGAGGCTTCCTTCCTTCATGTCATCTCTGTTCTGACACAGTTGGCAACATGCAGGATCTGGGGTCAGTTTCCCTGCTGTGGGCAGGCATGTGACGCATGGAGACAGACTGAGGCCAGCCCTTGCACGCACGGACTCATAGCTGGTGGCAACATCTCTGCAATCGGGTCTCTGCATCGGGCCCCGTCACCTGCGAACTTGTAAACTGTGAAAGCCGATTCCCCAGCGCAGTGGGGCTGAGGGCACACCCCCAACCCGCTCCAGGGGTGCAGCCCCTGTGAAGGTGCAGGACCACGTTTTGGTGCCAGGGGATCTGTTATCCATGGATGCAGACTGTACTCACCGCAGATGGTGAAGATTCCAAGTCTGCCGGGCGCTGTGTGTGGGTTCAAGTCACAGAGGTGAGAGAGGCACGAGGAACCCACTGTTTGGAGCAAAGACCATTTCCAAGGATGTGCGTGGAGCCTAGGAAGTAGGTCAGATGCGGAGAGACACAGGCAGAAGGGGAGTCTGCGCAGAGGGAGACGTGCTCGGGGGTTGCGGTACAGCCATTCCAGGGGCGGCGTGGGGCGCCCTGCTGAGCTCAGGGAACAGGGGCTGGAGTTCAGCCATGCGATGGGTCAGCTCCCTGGAGAGCCTTGGGCAGCAATCACCGTGAGACAGTCTTTCCGTCCATCACAGTTTTCTCTGAGCACAGAAGGCCATCTCTCATGTGTGTCCTGCAGACGTCTTCAAGAGCAGCACAGGCCATAATGGAATTTGCTTTTCTAACTAGGTTGTTGTCAAGGTCAGTCTGTAATTCCTCTGGAACACAAGTGACAAAATGGACCGTGTGCCAGGCTGTGTGCGCGTATTTTGACAGTCTTGTATTCTGAGCAAAAGGCCCAGAAATTAGGTGGCTTATCCGAAGTGCAGTCATCTGCAAACTGAATTTGGTGACACCTTACAAAACATCTCCTGGGGTCCCTTGAAAGAAGCAGCACATTGAATCTGTGCCCACGGCCCCATGCTGACCAGCCCCGCCCTGGGTCTGGGTGTGAGAAGGATCAGAGAGTTTCTCAGAGCCCAGAAGTTTCAAAATTGCCACCTTACTGTGTAATCAAAGCATTTGTAAGGGTCAGCAAGAGCACAGCAATGAAAATGAGCTGTCATCAACAAATCTCATTAGAATGCGAGGTTGCCTTTTAGCAAAGTGTGTTTGGAATAATAACCAGCTCCTGGGCATTTCAACACACTCCAGAAATGTAAAGCATCAGGCTAGAAGTATTTAAAAAAAAAACATTTTAAACCCCTCTCATTAGTTCACTTTGATTTCTGTCTCCATAGAAACTGGATATTCGAATGCATTAAGATATTTTTGTCTTTGGAGTTTTTGTGTGTCTTGGAATTTGGATGTGTGCACGCACAGCCAGCCAGATGCAGGGAGCAGGGCGTGCGGTGCGGGCGGACAAGGCATACGGTGGCAGTGGGGCTCGGCTGGAGGCCAGAGAGGAGGTGGCCCCATTCACAGGCTGCTCCGAGAAAGACAGAACCATGAAGTTTCCAAACAACAGGACACTGACCGGGGAGGGGCCACGGCTCCGCACCAGCCGGCTGTCCACGCCAGTGACGCATGTCAGTGGAGACTACATAGGATACCACCCTCTGGGAAGGCAGCCTGGCTCTTCAAAGAACAGCGTCCACCCCGCCGCAGATTCCGCCCCGGGCCGAGCACGATGTCCCTCCCAGTGAAATGTTGACGTTTTCAGATACGCTGGAGCCTCTCATCCTGAAGTGTTTGAAGGCTAGGAGTGAGCCAACAGCACAGACACGGGCTTGCGATGTAGTGGGTGGTAGGGATTTGCTGAGGTGAGTGTTTATTTCTAGGAAAGTAGGTTTTTCTCAAAATGCCCACACATCTCTGAGCTCTGTCGCAGGGGGTGAGCAGGAAGCAATGAAGCCTTTGCAGACACGCCATTAAATGCCCTGCTTTTATTCCACGAGTTCTCTGGTCTGTGTTCCAACTGGGGTAGAATTTTCTCTCTCGGGTGCAGCTCAGAACCTGGAGATAGCGGGTGGAGAAGCCATGGCTGAGGCCAAGTCCTGCCTCAGGCCCTGAGGCCGCCTCACCTGCCCACAGCCCAGGGCTCAGGGCCTCTGAGACCGCTAGGCCGGCCCTGCCCTGGGGAAGCTGAGTCCACCTTCCTGAACGTGCTGGTCCCACCGCCCTGGCATTCCTGCCCTCGCCCACACCCTGCTGGGTCCAGCCCACAGCGACTGGTGAGCCTGGGCAGCGGCACCTGCAGGGAGGGCTTGGGCCAGGCTGAAGGTGCGGCCGGGGGTGCCCTGGGCCCTCTGGTCTTCAGGAGGGACACTGCCGGGCCTGAGGCCGCCATGAGTGCCCTCAGGCCTCCAGGAAGAGCCGTGGTCCCACCTGCTTCCTGGCCTCCAGCTCATCGTCTGAGTCCTGGGAGGACTGACCTCGGGGCCCTGGAGGTGGAGTGCAGGTGGGGGGCCTGTGGAGCCCCGGCTTTGGGGCTCCATGTCTAGGTGACAGTGGCCAGCAGCTCGGTTGCCGGACCCCAGGCTAGGGAGAGCAGAGTCAGGGAGCGGGTGCATGGATAGGGTGATCCCGGTGGTCCTAGTCCTGGCTCCTTCGGTCCTTCTCAGAGACTGCCCCTCCCATTTGCTTCTTCCTGGGCTTCGCCTAGGCGGCTGGATTCTTTCTTCTTGGATCAGCCCTGCTCCCCTCCTCAGAGGCCCCCAGGCCTCCCACCCGCTGAGGCCCAGAAACCCATTTCTTCTGGGGTGAAAGGTCACCTCCTCAGGGGAGCACTCAGACCTGCAGCCTAAGGGTCGTCACCAAGTGTTCGGAGCACTGTGCACCTTCCCTGTAGCAAAGCTCCTCTTCTTTGTCATTTCTCGCCGAACATACATGAACCCGGCTGACCTGAGCACCTGGGGGGCACTGGCCAGTGCAGCCTTACTGGCCCCTCCGAGGGCCATGTGTGCAGTTGGAGGCCTACCTGGGGACCAGATCCACAGCCCCTCCCACGGGAAAGCTCTGGCTCACGATGTCGACTCCTAACCCAGCCATTGATCCCCTGCTTTGTTCTGACGGACCCCTGCTCCTGACCTGTAGGTTTTTCCAGCTATTTTCCTGGATGAAGTTTCTGCTACCGTTTTGCATGTCATTGAGAAGAGACCTCCTCGCTGGTTTTGGAACAAGCTAATCCCTGAGAGAGCTGCAAGCTCTCGGCCTTGTGCAGATAGGAAGCCTTCCCCACTTTGCAGAAGGCCCATGTGAGGTGCCTGCTGACCCCGAGGACAGTCTCCTGATCGCAGACAGCGTCGCAAGTCAGAGAAGCGTCTCCACACTCTAGCCTCCACCTCCTTACACGGTGCCAACACTGCTTCTGCTCATTTTCCCTTTTAAATATGACCGAGGTTCTGTCAGTCTCACTAAATGAGTATCGCCGCGTGGGTGCTACAGCAGTGCTTTCCAGGCAGCACAGGACTGTTCAGAACTGACTTGGGCGCCTGTTCTTGTTGCTTGCAAATATAGAACTCAGGGTTGTTATAGTGTAGTTTCAGAAGTGCCTAGTTTAATCATAAAATTGCTTTTAAAAATGACTATGACAAGGATCACCTTTCTGCAGCAAACTAAGCTTTTCAACTTAAAAAAAAAAAGCATGGGCACAGAAACACAAACTTCATTTATTAAAAAAAAAAGCGACATAGATTGTTGATGAATCGTCTAACATCTGTGCTTGATCAGTGCCAGATAGCAGCCGTCTCTGTACGTGAACTTCAGTGGGATCCATTGACAAGCCCGGGGTTTGCCATTGACCCGAGAAGCCCAGGCAGTAGCCCGGGGTCAGGCTCCAGCCTGAGTCTGCCCATCCAGGCTCCAGGCTTCCCCCGCCCACCGGCCTGCAGACCCTCGGTGTTACAGGCCCCCTGCCCTTGTTCCCGCTGAGCTTCGGGTGATGTGGTAAGAGTCCCAGGTCTGAGGGGAGCTGCAGAATTCTTAAGGGTACCCCGTATTGAGCAGATCACGTATGTTAGCATGGGCATCTCTGTGTTTTTATCCTATTTTACTCATCTTGCTTATTTACATTTGTAAAAGGTCCAAGTCCAAAGGACTGTTCTCAAGTTACAGTCATAATCCACACCCATGGTCCCTGGTCGGACACCATAGAAACAGCTGCAGAGAAAACCGCGTTAGACACCCCCTCCCCGCCCCGTCCTGTTCTAAGCATTGCTCCGAGGTCTTGTGTGGGCTGCAAACTAGAAGAGAAGAAATGTAATGAGAAAAGTATTCCAGCCGGTTAGTCTACACCCTGCCTCCTAGAAACATGGGTTTATCCCCTTAATTAGTACCTTTAAGATCTATTTTGAATACTAACAGGACAAGCTGATGGCAAGCTTTCACTTCTGATAAAACAGATGGATCCTTGCAAACATACTTTCAGCCAGCTTCGAGACAAACTGAGATCTGACAAACTGAGATCTGATATTTACTAAAAAATGGCATCTTTCATGCAGGTGCTTTCTCTTCATTTCAGGTTGCTAGCCGTATTTCTCCTCTTCTACGGCAAAGTTTATCTTCCTCGGTGAAGTACTCCAGCCCCCTCCCCAGCCCCCACGCCCTCATCCTGAAAGACTTTCTTGTTTTCCAAGCATGTCTTCATGGAAGCAAAACAGAGCTGCAGTCGCAGGCGCTATGTCTCGGTTATTTTCCTCATTAGTCCCGTTGTGAAGGGAACGCACATGTCTACAGCTCATAAAGTTGATGCAGACAAGTGATGAAAGCGACCGCTCCTGTAATTGTGTCTGTTCTCTGTCTTCACAAGACCTCTGTGTTTTTCCTGCAGTGTGTTTGGAAATATACATTTTTTTTAAAAAAATGGTTAGTAGTGTAGTCATTTAGGTTGGGCTAGTGTTCTGAATAACAGAGTGTTTTCCCTCAGTGAGAATAAAAAAACTTACTGCATTTTCCGATTTCAGATGGAAGTTATTCTAATATATATTATTTCTCTCCTTTTAGTCTGTTGAAGGAGATGCAGTGCCTGATATTTCACTGGCTTTGACCTTTTAAAATGGCAGATCCATGGTTTAACCAGATGCATTTAGACACAGGGTGTTTGTTGGCTGGTGGATAATGGCTCAGTTTCCGAGTTAATGAAACCCTAAAGTTTTCCGCAAAATGCTGTGCAAATGTGTCTGTACCCTTTACCAGCCTGAAGCAATGTCTGACTCGCCCATGAGTGTACCTGAACTGTCTTGAGGGTACGAGGGCTGGACATGGCAGGTGAATTCTGAGGAACGCTGTTTTCTCGAAGCTTTAGTGATGGAGCAGTGATGGGCGGGTTTAGCCAGAGGACTCCGAAGGTTTGCTCAGTTCCCAGAGATTCAGAGAGGGGCAGGAAGGGGAGTGGGAAGCGGAGTCCAGGCAGAGGAGGGCAGGTTTTTCTGGTTAGGGAGACTCGGGGCTGGACATCCCCGTGTGTCCCGGCCAGTCTTCATCCGCTCCATAGAGGGGAGTGTGTGCTGGGCTGTCCTGACCCATCCGCCAAGGGGTCGCCACACTCCCCCAGGGTGTCACCAGCCACTAACCCCACTCCTGTTTGGAAGGCTTGATGCTCCGTATCCACAATCAGCATTGAAGCTGGGGGTCCTTGAAGGGGCTCCATTCTAAGAGGGTCTGTTTGTCACTGTTGGGGAGACTCTAAATGAGCTTGGGTTCACATCTTCGCCAGATGAGCCACATACCCAGCGCAGGTGGTTTGTGAATTGATTGACGGGTGAACACCTGAAGTCTGGCCCGTCCTGCCCCGGAGAGGGAGCCTCGTGGCCGCGTCACAGCCTCTCTTTGGGCTTTGAGGCCTGTTGTTTCCCTTGTGGGGACAGGCAGTGTTAAGGAGCTGTGCTACCTTCCGACCTGTTGGCATTTAGTGGAATGAAGTGGATCGTGAGACCCTGTACTGGTACCGACAGACTGACACTGATCATAACCAAACAACCAATGGGAAATGTGTGCGTGGCCACCAGGAACCTCCTAGCACCGCCTGGAAGGCTCCTGACTTATGGACGGCTGTCCCCAGTCACTTCTCCAAAGCATGGAGTTAAGGAGATGAAAATATCAAGTCTATCAAGTTAAAATTGTTCTACATGTGAGACCCCCACCTGAACACCCCACAACTGCTCCCCATGTCCTAGCTGCTTAGTATTGAACTTGTGTCTTGTAGCTAATTGTTTTGATTAGCTGTGAAGAAGCAAGTATTAGTGGAGTTTTTAATCACTTTAATTTTTTATAACTGTGTAAACAAACATTTATCCAAACCTTTGCTAGGACTTTTTCATCTTATTTCACATTGTCCTCATAATACCCCTGAGGATTATGATGATAAAATAAACTCCTACAAAGCAAAGTGACTTCCCGGGCCTTACAGCCAAGTTGAGGGCTGGGGGTCAGCACATCTTCTCTCTGCAACTCCGCCTGCAGACAGTGCGAGGCTGAGGGTTCACATCAAAACCACCACAACACTCTCACCGCTTCAGGGTTCTCATGCTGTTTATACTATAGGAATTGTGAATTTTATTCCTTTCTATAGACAGAGAGAGACTGGAGATAACTTCTGGTGCATTTTCTTTACGTTGGATTAGGGCAGTATTTCCTCAACTTTACAGAGAAGAAACCTCATCATCTACTTTGTTCAGTCACTCAGTTGTGTCCTATTCTTTGTGACCCCATGGACTACAGCATGCCAGGCTTCCCCGTCCATCACCAACTCCCAGAGCTTGCTCAAACTCATGTCCATTGAGTCAGTGATGCCATCCAACCTTCTTATCCTCTGTCATCCCCTTCTCCTTCCACCTTGAAACTTTCCCAGAATCAGAGTCTTTTTAATAGCTTTAGCTTCAGCATCAGTCCTTCCAGTGAATATTCAGGACTGATTTCCTTTAAGATGGACTGGTTTAACCTCCTTGCAGTCCAAGGGACTCTCAAGAGTTTTCTCCAACACCACGATTCAAAAGCATCAATTCTTCAGCACTCAGTTTTTATGGTCCAAATCTCACATCCATACATGATTACTGGAAAAACCATAGCTTTGACTAGACGGACCTTTGTTAGCAAAGAAATGTCTCTGCTTTTTAATATGCTGTCTAGGTTGGTCATAGCTTTTCTTCCAAGGAGCAAGCGTCTTGTAATTTCATGGCTGCAGTCACCATCTGCAGAGATTTTGGAGCCCAGGAAAATAGTCTCTCACTGTTTCCATTGTTTCCCCATCTATTTGCCATGAAGTGTGACTGGGGACTGGATGCCATGATCTTAATTTTCTGAATGTTGAGCTTTAAGCCAGCTTTTTCACTCTCCACTTTCCCTTTCATCAAGAGGCTCTTTAGTTCCCTTTCGCTTTCTGCCATAAGGGTGGTGTCACGTGCATATCTGAGATTATTGATATTTCTCCCGGAAATCCGGATTCCAGCTTGTGATTCATCCAGCCCGGCATGTCTCATGATGTACTCTGCATAGAAGTTAAATAAGCAGGGTGACAATACACAGCCTTGACGTACTCCTTTCACAATTTTGAACCAGTTCGTCATTCCATGTCTACTTTGTGGTACAGTCTCTTTGGGGAAATGAGGGGTGGAGTCAAGAGTGAAGAACTATTAGCAGTTTTTAAATCAGGGATGAAGACTGCAGTATCCCACAGGGAAACTGTTCAGCTGTGTTACCAGTGCATTTTCACATGCAGTGTAACTTCCACACAAAAGTCTGGGGTGATGGAGATTCAAGAACACACTCTCTCTATGGAATATAAACAGCAAGCCAGATTTTAAAAGAATTGAAATTGTAAATGCCAAGCTAGGTTTCCCATTTCCAAAACCAGGCAGTTGGTGAGCCTGCTGAAATGATGGATTCTGGTGAAGGACCAGGTAGGAGAGACCAGCTGGGTTCATGTTGGAAAGGACACAGTTTTCGCTGGGTTGTTGTTGTATCAGGAAGATATAAATTAATTTAATTCCTCTGCTGCTGTAACTCAGCCTTCAGGACTTGGGCTGAACATCCTGGGTTGCTAGGCAACGGGTACCAGTGGGCGGGTGCGGGAGCCAGGACTGAGCAAGTCCTGGGCGGGCGCAGAGATGCTTCCGCTGGGCTACTTTCTGAGCAGCATTATCTCCGAGAAACATGCCAGGCCCCCAGCCCAGGGCACAGCAGCACTGATTTATAGGAGCCATTTTCTTTTCCAAGGGTTGATTTCAGAAGAAATGCTAGTTTCCAGCAGGTGACAGAAGCAAACATTGCTCATCATCTCATCACACAAGAAATCTTAAGCAACAAGGAAAATCACTCTTGATGTTGATAAAGAAGGCCCTTTCGTTAATGATGACGCCGACTGCAGAACCGCTGTGCTGTGCGTCGTGTATAACATACACAAGCCGCTGAATGAGACAAACACTGATGCGGAGAAGCACCGACACAGTTCAGCGTCCTGATGGGTCTTCTGGAGCCCACGGTGCTGGCTCCCTCCTCCTGGGCTTTGGCTTGATTTTCCGATGCTTCTGCCAGGAGGCCCGCTGGGCGGTGGCAGCGTGGCACCAGGATGGAGCAAGAACCCTGAGTAGCTGGAGCCCTGGAACTGGGCCAGCGAGACATGGCTCCAGGAGGCCCAGGTCTCAACCAGTCTCGCTGGCGCTTCTCAGCCAGCCTGTGTGTCAAGCCGGGTTCTGGTGAAGCTGGACAGCCAGCCCCTCCTTCCACTCCTGCCCCGTGTCCTCCCCCATGGCCCCCACACTCTGTACCTGCCTAAGAGCCTAGTCCAGCAGCCCCGTCTCCCCACTCCCTCACCCCCATGTCCCGTCAGGCCCCCTCGCCCTTTCTCTGCCTGAGAGCCCAGCCCAGCGGCCGCTCCTCCAAGCCACCCCTCAGCAGCTCCTTTTCCTCACATGCCTCCCCAGGCAGGCGTCAGGGCCCCACACGAGGCACAGACCCTCCAGGGCAAGCATGTGTGAGGAGGGAATGTAGGAGCCCCCGGGCCAGCCCATCCAGTGACTGCAGAGAGTGGGCAGAGAGGAGGGAGCCCACTGGGCTCTCAGACTGTGTTCCTCCGGCTCCAGGCCTCCATGCTGCACAGCAGGGCGAGGCAGGTTGAGGAGCACGCTGAGACCCCAGAACCCCAGACCCACGTCGATCAGAAGGCCACCGTGCTCACGTCTCATCACTCAAGTTGATTTCACTAGAAAAAAATAAAATAAAAATTTTTGGAACTTGTCACCAGCAGAGGAATGCTAATTTCCTCAGTAACCCCCCCGCCACCCCCACCTAGAGAGTGTGTGACCCACAGGCTTCTGTGCACGGCCGGGCCTGGCAGGGCATGATTGCATCATGCCTCTCCTCGAGCCACCTTCAGGAACATTCTGCCCCAGACGTGGACCCAGGGCAGAGCGTCAGGGCATCCAGGCTGGTCCCGTGTTTCTCTGGGAACCTCAGTGCTTCTGAGAGTGTCCGAGTCTGTTCAAGTGGGTGTTGGCCCAGCGTCTGGTCTCGCCAGCTCAGAACCTGGGGCGCCCTCCATCCTGGGAAGGAGACGGGCAGTGTACCCCGACCTCATCTGTGTCCTGCAGTGGCTTCAGCAAAGGGCCACAGGCTGGTGTGGGCAGAGTCCACAAGCATGAGGCCACAAGCCCAGAGTCAGGGCAGAACCCGCTGGGCAGTGGCTGTCTGCGTCCGCTGGGACCGGCCAGGTGCATCCCTGAATCCCAAGGCTGTTCTCCAGTTGCTCTGCACCAGGACAGCCTCGTTGGCCCCAGTGACCAGCCGCCACCCCAGCAGGGTTGGGATTCATCCCAAGTGGTCAATGCTATGGCCTCACGGTTGATAAATGTTTCTGATAACGCCTCTGTGGTGTTTTGTCATGCACTCCCTTCTTTAAACCTTCATAGAGCAGCTCAGAAACGGCCAAAGCAGTGGCTTTGTGGCCAACAGAGGCACTACTGGTATTTATTCTATTTTCTGTTAAGTATTTGATGCTTGACTCAATCCTCAAGTGATAGAATGGAGAGATAAACAGATTAAAAGAGGCAGTGAGTTATCTTCAGGCACCATCTGCCATTTCCTGAGCTCTTAGTTCCCACTTGCTGTTCTGTCATCAAAGGTCTTGCCCGGGGTTTCCCTCCCCTCTCCCAGGGCTCCACTATGACCGCCGCCTGGACGGTCCCCCAGACTGTCCCCAGGGGCCACCCATTCAGCGCCCAGGTCCTGCCTCTAACTGCAGGCCCTTCTCAGGCCTCGACAGCCCCCTTCCACAGCATCTGACCCTCTGTGCGTCTCACCTGTGGGTTCAGACTCTCAGCTGGCTTTCAGCCGGGGGACCGTGGGCAGGTCCAGCTCCCAAGTCTCGATTCTAAACCTTTTGAAGCCTGACTTACCGCACTCCTGTGGGAGGAAGGCGACACAGCCCTAACACAGCAGTGAAGCCTCAGTAAGGAGTCAGCCTGCTCCTGGGGTGCCAACCCACCTTCCCCTTGCCTCTGTGCCCCCGGGGCCCCAACCACTCCCCCAGCTCCAACTTCCACGGCTCAGCCGAGCACAGTGTGTGTGTGTGTAGCCGAGACCAGCTCGGTGACTGGGATCCCACTGCTTCCCTGCAGTCCCAAGCAGCCAGGCCGCACTCCGTGCCTCGCCCTGGGTCAGACTCCACCCTTCCTGTGTTCTCCTCCCGCTACAGCCCAAGTCACACTCTGCTCTGTGAAGTGTGTGCCCCATCTGACACTCAGGACTCTGTGTGCAGAGCCGAGCTTGGGCTTCCCAGGTGGCACAGTGATAAAGCATCCACCCGCGAATCCAGGAGATGCAAGAGTCACAGGTTTGATCCCTGGGTCGGGAAGATCCCCTGGAGGAGGGCATGGCAACCCACTCCAGTATTCTTGCTGGAGAATCCCATGACAGTGGAGCCTTGTGGGCCACAGTCCGTGGGGTTGCAAGAAATTGAACACCACGGAGCAACAAGAGACAGGTTTATTCCAGGCAAGTCTTGCAGGATAGAGCACCTACTGTGTGCAGCACTTCCTGTTTTACGCTTACCTGCACTAACAGGTGGCCTGTTACCCCGGGAGGGTCTGGTTCATCCCCCCTGGGGGCACTGCAGGATGGCAGGGGTGGATCAGGGGTGGACTGCGGTCCAGACCTTGCTGCCCCCAGGACAGCGGGACCCCCCACCCCTGCCTGGTCCACGCCTGCGGCTCAGGCCCCAGAGGACAAGCCGTAAGTTGAGAGATGGATGCCGTAGGATGGTCACCCCAGGGCCGCGCCGTGGCCAGTGCTGCATGGGAGAGGACTCAGCCATAATTACTGCCTCCCCGCCCTGCACTGGGTCCACGCTCCCCTCCATGCCCTGCACCAAGTCCACGCTCTCCTCCTCTCCCTGCTCCCTGTACAATCTCCTCCCCCTGCTCCGTGTCCACGCCCCCACCTCCCCCGCTCCATGTCCATGCTCTCCTCCCCCACCCTACTCCAGGTCCACGCTCTCCTCCCCCTGCTCCATGTCCACGCCCCTCCTCCCCCTGCTCCATGTCCACGCTCTCTCCCCCTACTTCATGTCCACGCTGCCCTCCTCCCCCTGCTCCGTGTCCACACTCTCCTCCTCCTGCTCCGCGTCCATGCTCTCCTCAACCCCTTGCTCCACGTCCACGTCCCCTCCTCCCCAACTCCATGTCCACGCTCTCCTCCTCCCCCTGCTCCGTGTCCACACTCTCTCCCCCTGCTCCATGTCCATGCTCTCCAACTCCTGCTCCATGTCCACACTCTCCTCCCCCTCCTCCGTGTCCACCCCCCCTCCTCCCCCTGCTCCGTATCCACACTCTCCAACTCCTGCTCCGTGTCCACGCTCTCCTCCCCCTGCTCCGTGTCCACGCTCTCTTCCCCTTGCTCTGTGTCCACGCTCTCCTCCTCCCCCTAATCCGTGTCCACGCTGTCCTCTCCCTCCTCTGTGTCCACGCCCCATCCTCCCCCTGCTCCGTGTCCATGCCCCCTCCTCCCCCTGCTCTGTGTCCACGCCCCCACCTCCCCCTGCTCTGTGTCCATGCTCTCCTCCTCCTCCTGCTCTGTGTCCACGCTCTCCTGCCCTGCTCCGTGTCCATGCTGTCCTCCTCCCCCTGCTCCGTGTACGCTCTCCTCCTCCCCCTGCTCCATGTCCATGCTCTCCTCCTCCCCCTGCTCTGTGTCCACGTGCTCCTCCTCCCCCTGCTCCGTGTCCACACTCTCTCCCCCTGCTCTGTGTCCACACTCTAACCCCCCTGCTCTGTGTCCACGCTCTCCTCCCCCTGCTCCGTGTCCTTGCTCTCCAACTCCTGCTCCATGTCCACGCTTTCCTCCTCCCCCTGCTCTGTGTCCACACTCTCTCCCCCTGCTCCATGTCCACGCTCTCCTCCTCCCCCTGCTCCATGTCCATGCTCTCCTGCTTCCACGCCTTCTCCCTCGGCCTCTGTGTGACTCTGTTTTTCCTCCACATGGCTCAACTCAACTGAACTCACTCTGTTAAGTCCTCTATGGGGAATCTTGCTCCTTTGTTGAAACTCTGGCGCAGAAAGGCGACTTTAAAGCCAGGTCTGAGGCCCCATCCATCATCTTTGGACCTGTGCCTGTCTGCTCTGGGGTCGACTCTCTCCCAGCTCACCTGTCTGTGCTGACGACGAACCGCCTCCTCCCCATCTGCTCGCAGGAGTGTTCATCCAAAATAGCTGCTTGTTTTCTTCCCTGACATTCACTTCCTCTTGTCTAAACATATGGGTTCTCATGGTTCACAGACACAGAGCCCACCAGCAGTCAGGTAACATGGCCCAGAAGAATCTGAAAGGTGGGAATTGAAAGTGATGACTGAAGGGAGGATCCCTGAACCCAGAGAACAGCTGGCTTGGGACAATGGTCAGCAGGAAGGAGTGACTTTGCAAGAGTTTTGCTCTGGTGGATGAGTCAGTGGTGTCTGGCCAGCAGAAAAAGGATTTTTCACGGTGACGGTGTGGGGGTTCCATGTTTCTTTGGGTTCATCGCCCTCTGTCAGGGTGGCTTGTCCCTTTTCCTCCTTTGTACACAAGGGGTTAACATGACCTTTGGAAATGACCCACCTTCCTTTTCCCCCAGTCGGCATCTTTTACTCTAATCACCATGTCTAAATCCCAGTTAAGATCGCATGGCCATTTGCATTTGACCCAAGTCAGTGGCAGCGGGACCACCACCATCTGACAGCTGGGTGGGGGGCTGTGAGAACTTGGGGAGGGTTCCAGGCCTGCTTCTAGCTGGGATCTGCTGGTTACTATGCAAACCAGGCAGTTACCTACGTCATGAGACTCTTAAGTTTTCCTGAGCTGTCACTCATGACCCTAAATGCTGTTAGTGAAACACCTTCTGTTTCATCCTCAGCTTCCTGTTCCTTTTCTTGCATTTCTCTTAGGAAAGAGCCTTTTGCTGTCTTTGCTTATTTCTCACTTCCTGAGACATCAGGTTACTTCCTGGGCCTGTCCCAGGCAGCAGCTGCTGTCCCTTTAGGTTGGGGACTTGTGCTTTGGAGAATGGTAAGCCTTGGAGACTTGTGATGAGATCATCCCTGGCACAGGCAGCAAGGGCTGGGTGTGGACGCCCCTGTTTTCTCAGAAAGTCTAAGGTTCCCGTGAGACTTCCGCAGGTGTCAGGGCTGAAGTTGTAAGCCCTCGATCTGGGTGAGCACACGGTTGTCTGTATCTCCGGCCACTCTTCCTCCCCAGATTGTCCCTGTTGTATCAGTCTCTCCATTAGCATGGTCTCCAGTTGGATTAGGCAGCTCCTTGGGGTCAGAGCCGTGCACAGTTGTGTTTGGTAACCCAGAGGGCCTTCCTGGTGGAGGGGCTGTTATTCCATCTCACTCCTTCATTCCTAAGGATGTGTCGTTAGCTGAGTGCTAAGAAAAGTTGTGAGGTTAACGGATAAATTGAAGGTCAGAATGCAGTATTAGCCAAATGCAATTTTCACCACAAAAACTCCAGGAAATAGTGACTAATTAATATTCCCGTATTAGTCGGAAGCAAACCTATCAGCGTCATCAGGTCCCATATCACCAAGTGGCAGCACCCAGGACCCGAGATCGCCAGCCTGTCCCAACGACAGGACAGCACAGGCCGTGACCTGGTGATAGCAGGGCTCCACGTCTGAAATATGCTCCATTTCAGAATCCTAAAAGCATGTCCTCAACTTGACTTGGCCGCCAGGAAACACAGATGGGAACCCTAAGGGCACATCGGCTGTGACGTGGATAGGGCGATCGTTCGCATCTGCTCAGAGCACCGGACACAAATGACCTCCGTCTTTGCCTGAGGACACTCTGCCCTGAGTAGCGGGCGAGGTCAGGAGCACTGACTGCCCCGGGGCTAAACCCGGAGGCCCATGGCTGGGGGTGAATGGGAGCCTGGGGTATGGGGGCGGGGACGGAGCCTGCCCAGCTGGGAGCTGGTTCTGAGGCAGGAGGGGGATGAGCAGCTGACTTTCCCTGCGGGCTGATCCCTGTGAGACAGGCGTGGTCACCACTGCACCACGGAAGCCACGGGCTCAGTCTCCTCCTCTGTGTGGTCCTGGCGGGTTGGCGATCCCTGTCTCTGTAGTGCAGAGGGTTTGGCTGGCCCCGCCCTAGAGAAAATAGTGGACTCTGGGCCTCGGCCACAGGTCCAGCTGGCTGCTGGTTTTGCGGCATTTCTGCTCCACCTGGCTTGGCAGTGAAGTAGCACGAGCAGCAGGAGGATGCGTGTGGGGGGCTTCCCCGGAGGGACAGTCTGGGCAGCGCTCGTTGTGCAGGATGTATTGTGATGGCATCTCAGTTGCGTGTCTAAACTGGCTGTGCTCTTTGACTATTTAAAGAAATAAGAGCCCCAACCCATGTGTAATTGTCAATGTGTTAATCTGTTTAATCCTTATGTAAGCCTGGGCGGCTGTGTGCTTACCCTCGGTGCCCAGGGAGGCCCTGGCTCCTCGGTAGGCCTTGCAGCCCAGCCCGTAATCGGTGCGCTGAGTAACGACTGCACACAGTCTCCCTGTCCACCTCATTTTGATGATTCAAGAACCGCCGTGTGGCCGGTGAAGGTTTCTGGGTCTTCAGAGGTGGCGTTTGACTTCTCTGCTGTTCAGAGCCCCCATGCAGCTTCAGGGAGGTGGTCCCCATGCTTTCCTGAAAGGGAGCGAGCAGGGGTGGAGGACGGTCCAGGGGCGACCCAGTTTTCCTCCAGTTTTGTTCAACATCACATCATCAACAGCATGCTATTCACAGGATGGGCTTGTAGGCACACATGTTTTCTTTAAAACAACTTAAATCAAGAAAGAGTTGATGTGAGCAAATACACAGATGGTTGATCCTTGGTTGCCCAGTGGGCCGTTTATAAGTGATTTGCCGAATCGGAGAGTTGGTGCTGACAAAATGAGAGAATGATGGAAGTGAAAAAGAGTCGCCTGGGTGCTTTCTGAACACCAGTGTGTTCACGTGTTTCCTGTGTGGTCACCATGTGGGGCTGTGACCGGCCAGCCCCGGCATCCTGGCCTGAGCTGGGAAGAGGACACACACTTTGTCTCTGGTGGCAAAGCCGTTAAGAGAAAAATCTCAGGAGGAAAAGTCAGAGTTGGATGACAGCTTGTTGGATTTTATGGTCTAAGGCTCTAAAGCCTGGGAAAATGGATTCCTCGACCAGCCCAGAAATTAGATTCCTCCTGGGCCCCTGTGCTGAGCCTCCACTGGACTCCAGCCCTGTCCTCCCTGATGGCTCTCGTTCAGACCTGTGTTGTTGCTCTGGTCCAGCAAGCAAACAGCTCATGAGTTCCAGAATCCTACATTTCTGACTTGGAGGAGAAACATGAGTGGTGACTGAGATGAGACTGAGCTGAAATGAGCTCCATAGAACCTTATTGCCCGAAACACTTGAAAAGAAGGGAAATCTAGCCCTGGTGGTAGGTTCTGTCCCTGGGAATCCAGGTGAGCCCAGCTGTCCTTCATGCAGCTTTAATTCTCCATTGTTGGTGACAGCCCAGAATCAGACCCAGAAACTCAAGGGGTTCAAGATTGACTTGAAAGCACCTTCCTGCCTCCTTGAAAGGCAGGTCCTTCCTGCCTCCTTCAGTCGGTACAGCTAACAGCGACCCCAGGGGAAGGCCAGGCACCTGTCCAAATGGCTGTAGCATCTGAGAGAAAGTATTCACACTGTTAGTGCATAAATTAAACATTCTTGACTGCCGAAGAATTGATGCTTTCCAATGTGTTGCACAAAGAGTTAGACACGACGGAGTGACTGAACGACAACTGACCATAAATATATGAGAAATGGGGGAGGTGATAGGTCATGATGTGGTTTCTGAGATGCTGTCAGTCCCTCTCAAGCTGAGTCCACCGACTGTGTCTTCTGGACACTGACCTGTCCCCTTAACAAGTCACACCTTCCTCCCCAACTTTCCCACTCTTTTTCTCACTAACATCTGCCCTGTTGGGACTGTTTTGTCGCTGTGGCTACCATGTCAGTGAGGAAGCGTTGTTTTAAATTTTGATGAGAATGAATAAACTGAGGGTGAAACTCATCCACCAGTACCAGGCATTTCCACGGTCTCTCACGGAGCCAAAGAGAGCCGTGTGGACGCTGAGTTTAGCTTGACAGGAGGCTTCAGAAATGAGCTCGGAAATTGGGATGATTTTAATTCAGCTGCCCTGTCATTTTTCTGTTTTAAAAAATGTATTTTTTTCCTCCTTTTCCCTCATCTTGCCAGGTAGTTATGATAAGCTTCTTCAGTGTAATTTAGGTGGGGTTGGAGAGCCAGACCCGCTCTGCACTGTAAACTCAGTCAATGAGTCGCAGACTTTCCCTGGCTTTGCCACCTTTGCGCTCAGGCAGGACTCAGCTCCCATTCACCGGGCTGAAAGCAGCCAGGCTTCTTCCGAGTTCATGGGAACCTGCTTAGGATGGACCGGCCGCAAGGCCCGAGTGGGCAAGAGAGGAGTACGGACTTCAGGAACGTGTTCTAGGAATAGAAGTTCTCGCTGTGGAGACGATGCTGAGACGTGTTGGGTGGGGGGGGACGGGGACGTTTCCGTGGAGATGTCAAGGGTGATGAAGCGTCAGTGCCGAATGCCCCGCGGAGGGCTCGGTGCGCCGGGACGCTGGTGGAAGGCAGCCAAGCCGGGCGTACGCTCCAGACGGCGTGGGGACTCTGCTCAGGTGGGGCGGCGTCCGGCTGCTGTGGCTTAGGAAAGACGGCCGCCCCATCAGGCGGATGGTGTCCGTCCTGTGCCCACAGCTTCGGGAGTGGTCCTCCCTGAGAGAGGGGATCCGGGGCCTCTGCTCAGCGTCCCCAGGCAAGCTGAGGCCGTGACAAGCTGCGCTGTGTCCCCAGGAACAGCCCGCGCCCCTCGACTCCCAGGCCCCGCCCCGCCGATCGGCCTCCTCCCTCGCTTCTGCCTCACCGGCTAGGAGCTGGCGAGGCTCTCCTGCCAAGTGCGGTGGCGTTGCCAGGGCTCTCATTATAGAAACACAAATGGCTCGAGGCGGATTCGCTGCCAGTGAACCGGGAGGTTGAGGGCCGCGCACTTGGGTCACAAACACGCATTAAAATGTGGAGATGCGTGCGTTCCTGCAGCTGCGAATCTCCTGAAGCGCGAGCAGATGGGGAAGCTGGCGTCCGGTTCGCCGTGACCCGCGAGACCAGCATCTCCTGAAACCATACGGTGGCAGGGGGGCAGCCAGTTGCCGGCACTGACGCCGCTGGGCAGGTTTTAGGTCAAGGACCACACGATTTGTTAAAGCCGAATCAATCTGGAATCCAAGGGCTTTAAAAATGAATTGCAATCCAGGTGCTACTGTGAAGCTTTGTATGTTATTTCGTTTTCTGGGAGTAAACTTGATGTAAAGATAGATGCCCTGGAAGTGATTTATTGATGCACAAAGTAACCAGGTTCATTTGTCATTTCCTAACAAATATGATGCTTTTATTAATATCCAAAGGGGAATAAATGAGTAACTGCAGCTCTGAGGTGTAGATCAAAATGCAGTTTTATGGCTGAGGGGCCCTGGAAGTGGGTATTCACAAAGATTCAGGAGCTGAAACAGCCAACTGCAAATCAAATTTCCAAGGTTTCTTTCAGAAAGTAAGAATCTACATAACGTTTTGGCTATGAAATAGTTTAATATATGGACTTTATAATGAATTCTGTACATAATTGAGTTTATTCCAGTCTGTGTAAGAACTGAATATATTACATTTTAACTGCAGAATGACTGGAGTTAAAAGTGTATCTTATCTGTAAGTGAGCTGCTCTAAGAAGCCACTGTCCTCGCCCACAAAGCCACACAGATGGCGCTCATCCTCACAGCCCGTTCCTGCCTGCCTTCTGGGCCTTCGGGCACTGTTTCCTGCAGCTTTCCTGCCAGGCCGCAGGCCTGACTCAGAGGCACAGCACCCAGTCCTGGGTGTCCACGGGCAGCTGTGGGGTGGACATGAGCGAGGTTTCAGGGGCTGAGAGTGGGCAGGTGCAGGACAATGTCTTTCACACGAGGGGGGACAGGACACAGAGGCTGGGACACCCCTCGGTGATCCCCCTCAAGTCTCCTCCCCAAATGGGCTAGGTTCAGTGACACAGTGAAAGTGAAGTCGCTCAGTCGTGTCCGACTCTTTGTGACCCCATGAACTGTAGCCCACCAGGATCCTCTGTCCACGGGATTCTCCAGGCAAGAATACTGGTGAGGGTTGCCATTTCCTTCTCCAGGGGATCTTCCTGACCCAGGGATCGAACCCAGGTCTCCTGCATTGTGAAGTCAGTGACACAGCAGCTGTGAAAATACTACCTTTTACATTGTATCTTTTTTTTCCTTTTCTTTTTTTAATTGAAGTATAGTTGATGTATAATGTGTTAATTTCAGGTGTACATCAAGTGATTTAGTTACACAAATCATTACTTTTCAGATTCTTTTCCATTATCATGTATTATGAGATATTGAATATCGTTCCCTGTGCTGTATAGTAGGTCCTTGATGTTGAACGATGCCTTTTGAAAGAAATTTTAGCCATCGGGCAAACCCATGCTGAGGCAGGTCCGGCCACACAGTGCCCTTCAGGGCCCCCAGCGGGGCTGGTGGACAGCCCAGGGCCTCCTCCCCAACTGTGATCATGGGGCAGGGCCCCCAGCACGGCTGCAGTGGGGCTGGTGGACAGCCCAGGCCCTCCTCGCCCACCATGATCGTGGGGTGAAACCCTCTGCGTGGTGGCGTCCACAGGGGGCCCCATCCCTCTGGGCATGGATAGTGCCCGGGCACGGAGGCCGAGCTCAGGAAGACTGACTGAGCCCTTCAGTAGAGTGACTTTAGCACTCTGTTTTCTGAGCCCAGATTTTGATGCAGGAAAAGGAGCGTCTTTAACGAGCAACCCAGAAAGGAGAGGGGACAGGTGACCCCCAGGAAAGACGGTGAAAGTAACAGTGCCCAGGACACATGCTGTCCCCATCACCTTCCCAAGACAGATCTTGACCCCCCCCCTCCCCCACGCCCGCAGGGGCTGCAGAGGTTCATTCCCACATGGAGCAGGAAAGAAGACGGACTTGGGAGCCAGCCCATCTAATTCCAATAAAGAAGAAAACAGATGCTGGCTCTACTGGAGTCTGTGGAACACCAAGTACTTTTATCATCTCTTGTATTTATAAAGCACATGCAGGACGGCTGAAGAAAATCTGGAAAGTACAAAAAGTTTAAAGAGGAAAACAAAATGTGGCTGTAATTCCTCCAGCTGGAGGCAGTCGCTCTTGGCATCCTGGTAAATGGCCCCCAGTCTTTTTTTTTTTTTTTTCCAAGCTGACGAGAATCATAAAACACTCAGAGTTGGCTCTTGGCTATCTCTACGTAGCATTGCACCGGGAATTTCTGAAATGGCTAAAAGCTCTCTAACATTCCATGCTGTGATTGTTCCGTAATTTATTTAACCATTCTGCTTTAATTGGATATTTGAAAATCAAGGCTTGCCAATTTTTTTTAAAGGGGGAAAGAAATGGAGCATCAATACTTTACTCTTGAGTCGTTTGCACAAAATCCAGGAAGAGACACAGGATCGCTGGGTCACTGGCTCTCTTGTTAACCCTGGCTCCTTAAAGCCCTTACACTTGGGTGAACTCTACCCTCTGGAAGGAACCAGGAGATGCGGGAAATTTATCAAGTGTAGAAAATTGAGGTGATATATCAAATAAAGAGTTTTGAGTGCTTAAACATTAACACTGTGGCCTTTCATAACGTTAATAGTGCCTGAAAAACTCCTCTCCAGAAAGCAGGAGATATCACAGGGAGGTGGGGGAGGGTTTTCCTCTTCACCCAAAACCTCCCTGAGTGAGTGCTCACATTCTTCTCAAAGCCCCCAGGGCACTGATTTACCAAATAAAGATACAAGATGCCCTGGTGAGTTTGAATTTCAGACACACAACAAATTCTGTTTGAGATCTACTGCAAAGTTATTGTTTTGTTTTCTGAAATTCAAAGTGTCTGGGTGTCCTTGGCTGCCCTACCCAGGAACTTCTAATACACCGGTGGAAAACCACCCGTCAGAGACAAAGAAGGCATGTAGTTTCTGCATCATTCACGCCCAGCTCTGAGACAGTTACCAAGCCCCGGGACAGGCAGGGACAGCTCAACTGCACAGGGCAGCTTTTTCTAATCTTTGTACACTGCTTTACAACCATCTTTAAAACTATTTTTCCAGTTTAAACATGGTGAACATGTCTTCAAGCAAACTTAGGTGTAAAACCATATTAAATACAGATGGTGATACAAAGGATTTGACACTACATTCATTTGGAATTTAGATTTCAAACATATAAAATGTAATTAATGTCACTTTTGAAGTGAGTTATGTTCAAATTTAAGAACAGATAGGTAAGTTTCGCCCTGAAGCTTTCTCTTTTACCTAAGGAAGTCTTCTTTTTACTTCAGCATTTTTTTGGTCTTTTTTCTGAGTCCAGAGAAATTCAAAGTAAAGCGCATGTGCCCTCAGTCATCTGTGAATTCCTGTGGAAGATGATTTGTGATTTGTTCGAATGCGTGATGAGGGCCTGGAAGCCTTCTAACCAGGGAAGCGACTCCCCAGTGGCAACCGGGGGTGTGAACCCCGACATCCCCATAGGGGCTTCAGGAGTCCCTGCCTTGGGGGGCGCCCTGTCCTTGCCCATGTCCCTGGGGCTGCCTCTCATGACCTGAGTTTGCTCTCACCTGATTGAAGTGGCATTTAACTCTGAGTGAAATTTCTGCAGACTTCAGGACAGCATCTTCTGAGACTTGATCCTTGGTCCAAAGTAAAATGATGAGCATTTTTGTGGGTTTCAAAGAAAAGCCGTCCGTAGCGGTCCTGCTGGGCCAGATGCAGGCGCAGCTGTGACTGGAGCGTGGGAGGAGGGACGGGGAGCTCATCAGTGTCATTGTCCTCGTGAGCGGGGATGGTCCCGAATCTGTGCGGCTGCAAGTCCTCTCATTAGGGGGGCGGCTGAGATGAAGCCTGGAGTGTGCTTTCTGCAGGAGCAGACTTCACAGAGGGCAGAGAATCTAGAGACCGGGCAGGCTTTGTGGGTGCTCCTTCAATGAGCTGAACTCACCCAGCATCTCCTGGTGCATCCAGAGGTAGCTGCCACGTGTCACGCCTGGAGACGAGGTCACGCCCCCACCCCCGAGGTCATCACTCTGACTCCACGGCTCCATGTCCATCAGGAGGATGCGCAGTCAGGAGACATTTCCACCAGCAGAACCTTTGTCCTGACCCCACTCTCCCCATCTCCATCTTTAAATAGACAGACAGTAGGGAGGGGTCCCAGAGGGGCTGAGAAGTCCTCACTGGCCTTGCGGCCTCACATGGCTCAGCAGAGATGCAGCTGTGCGGGAGGTCAGCAGGTGTCCAATGGGGAAAAGCGCGCAGCCTGAGAGCTGTGAGGTCAGGGTCATTACCGAGGGCTGTGGCCCCACAGCCTCCCACTAGCTTGAGGAACCACTTCTAAGAGCTAGGAGTCTGGCCAGCATGTGTGCAACTGTGGCCAAGCTCACACCAGGTGGAGGCTCTCCTGGTCACAGGAGCAGACGTCTTAGTTGATGGCTTTAGTGCTCTTCTAAGAAGGGGCAAGGCAAGAATTTGGGTTTTAAAGTCTCCCAAAATATCTATCTATCTGAAGGCCTGTTAATGAGTTTTCCTGGAGCACAGAGCACCTCCTCCCTGAACTCCTTTCAGGGGGGACTGAAGGTCAACAGCTGCAGAGGCTTGCGGCTCAGTCCTCCTAGAGCCTGATGGCCAGTGACCTTGTGTAATTGGCAGAGGATCTGAGCGAGGCCAGGGGTGCGAGTGAACTCAAAGTGTGTGGGTGGACCAGGTGGATCAGGGGAAGCAAGGACGAGTGGGTGGAGCACAGGTGGGCTGAGCTGGACGGAGCCCCGGGCTTGGCTGAAGAGGGGCCCCACCCCCAGAGAGGACCAAGGGCACAGCCGGACTTGGCGGGTGTGATGCGGGCCTGGGGTCCCCAGGCAGACTTGGAACCTGAATTCAATCGCAAAGCTTCAAGTACTGCTGCCCTCATTTCACGGGTGTGATGCGGGCCTGGGGTCCCCAGGCGGACTTGGAACCTGAATTCAATCGCAAAGCTTCAAGTACTGCTGCCCTCATTTCACATGCCGAGTCGTCCCAGCCACAATGGGAGTCGGGCGTGGCTCTCCCCGGGATGTCCTGGGGGTGGGAGGGGGATGTGTCACAGCCGCTCTTGGGCTCTGCAGGGGAGCTCTGAGGGCAGCAGAAGGGGGAGCAGACATGCCACGACACCGCCTTTTACCCCCAGGCTCCCAGACTTTGCCCACAGCATCCTTTCTCGTCCTGGGAATTCTGTGCAGACTTCATTTGAAAATACCCCTCAGACCTCTGATTCTGCAGGGACTGCGGGGGAGTCACACTGCAGTCGGGGTGGTCGTTTGGGAACCCCACCTGCTGGGAAGCGCAGTGGCCCGGCGGCCCTGGGCCGTCCTGACTTCCCAAGGCTGGAAGGATGGCCGCGCCTCACAGCCACATCCCGGGATTACACCTGGGGAGATGGTGGTGACACGGGGTGGGGAGCCCACAGTGCTGCACGCCTGGCGGCGGCAGGGAAAACACATGTGCAGAGCTCGGGCGAGGAGCCGGGCCGGGAGCAGGCCTTCTCCCCTCCCCGTGTCCCCGGTGATGCCACCCCCTCGCTGTCCTCAGTCCTCACTGCAGCGGTGATGCCCTGACACCTGGAGCACACTTGTAAGACTTGACCCCTGACCCCTCAGGAGGGGCGCCAGAGGGAGGGGAGGGCCCACCCCACCCTGTGCCCTGCCCCCACCCGTGCCCCACCGGTGCCCTCTTCTGGGTCACCCCAGACCGTCTCGTCCCGCTGTGGATGCTCTGACTGGCCCTCAGGTGGCCCTGTGCGCACAGGCTACACAGTGCCCAAGTCAGGGTTCTGGGCTAGCCTGAGTGTCGAGAGCTGAGGGGACAAAGCCAGCGGTGAGGCAGGGCTGGAGCCGCTGGTGACGCCGGCGCGGCTCTGAGGGAAGCCCTCTTGGTCAGGCCGTAGAGCCAGAAGCAGGCATCGAAGGTGTTTGCCCTCGGCCTTAGCTCCACGTGTGCGGCTGGAGGGTTTTACCGAGCCTCCCTTCACGTGACTGGAGCAGGGACGAGCCACTGGTCACATCTGCCTCACAGCCCAGGGCTGACCTTTGCACGCCGCGGGTCGTTCCGTGTCCTCCGATGATGAGACCTACCTGCCCTGGTAGGAGGGCGCTGGTGGGTGGTACACGCTGGGCTCTGTCCATCCACATCCGCTGGGCGTTTTGTCATTGTGTGACATCAGCTCATAGTTCAAGTTCATACTGTAAAAACTCGTCCCTTTGTTTCTGTGCTTGTGTGTGTTTAAGGAGAACAAATGGGATCTGAATCTAAGGCTCCTTGTTTCAGTTTATCCTCCTTTATTCTCAGTGACCCACCTCATGTAGACGGTTTTCAAGTTAATAACACTGACCACGTGAACATGGTCTCCATGGCAACTGTATTTAATTAGCACTCCACATCCTATTGCATTATGCTTCTAAACAAATGAAACGTGGCATCTTCAGTTTCATATTATCTTTAATGCGGTCACCTGACCGGCCAGCTTTGTCATTGATGGCTTATTAGCAGGAAAACAGGACTTCAGATATGCAGAAAGTCCTCCTAGCCATTACAAACGGGGCATACTGAATTATGTGAAATATTTCAAATGAGCTCTTTTGCAAAGTACTTACCCCAATCCAGACAGACATTTATGAGACATGTAGACACGTATAAGGCTTGTACTTTAAAAGAAGCACCTGGGAGACCCCATAAGATGAAAGACCATCAGGATTAACCCCAGGCGTGACCACAGCTGTGAGTACCTTTCACAGCCAGACCTCCCACCTTCTCCCTTAGCGTCCTGTATACTCACTGCGAGTGGGCGTTGCCTTTTTGCTGGTTTGGAGATGATGAAAATGTCAGTGAGGTGATCAATAGTGTCCTAAAACGAAGCCTCCTGTGACTGTAACGTGCAACTGTATTCGGGATTGATAGAAGGATGTAATTACCAGGATGGTGGACACCTGCATGAATGCAGGTCTGAATATGTAATTCTATTTAGAGTCATATTGTAGAAATACGGGCTCAAATGATGGTACATATATGAACCTTACCTGAAGCACCCCATCCCCGGCTGTCTGCACCCACTCCCCCTGGCGTGGGGCAGATGTCCCTGGGCCGCCTAGCAGCTCGCAAGGAGCCCAGAGCAGCCAGCAGACGGAAGCACCCAACTCACTGAGTGAGCCCAGTTCAGATGGCCACTGGCGTCTCTGGGTCCAGCTCCCTGGGTCCAGCTGGACAAACAGCCAGGCCTTTCAGCTCTTTGGCTTCACTGTCCATCTGGGAAGGGAGGGCCAGGGAGAGATGACCCCCAAGGCCTTGTACATCACATACTGCTAAGATGCAGCGTCCGTTTCTATGCTGACCACAGAGCTGATAATGGAAAATCAATGCCAGGACCTGGGATGTTCTCCCAACAGAAGGAAATGAGATATGAACAAAAGTGACCTAAGATGAACTAATATTCACAAGAGAACAGTGACTGCAGACGTTCAGTTTGGCGGAATAGGCTTCTAGACGACAGAGGGGCCTCCTCAGGGCCATGCGGGGCTCACCAGGGCTCACTGGCCCACGTGGGCTGAGCAGCTGGGTTTGCAGAATCCTGTCCACAGGCAGAGAATCTGCAGGAACCCAGAGTGCAGCCGAGACCCCTTGCACAGCCCCCAGAGCGGGTGCCTCCGTGGGGCAGACGTGCGCCTGCCACCGCGGGGCTATCATCAGAAAAGTGCTGGCTCCTGCACTTTCGGCCCCCGATGCCAGCGCAGGTCATGGGCGTCTGCACGGGTGGGAAAGCACGTCCTGTGCTGAGAGTCTGCGGAGGGGAGCATGGAGCCGCACTGAACCGTGACTGTCTCTCTCTTTGCAGAGGAGGAAGGCGCGGACCTGGCCCAGCCGGGCATCAGCTTCCCGGGGCCGGCTGAGGACGACCCAGGTAGAGTACCCCGCGCCGGGTGCTGCTCGGGGCACCGGCACCCTGCTTACAAAGGGCTTCACATGTACAGTTGCCCTCAGGGCTCCTAGTCAGATCCAAGTAGATGTGGTGAGAGATTTTCCTAAATAGCAGTTTGTAAACACCGTGGGCACTCTAGGTGAGAACACATTTGCTCCAGATCATCATGGATGAATTATTAAATAGTTATTACTGTTAATTATTAAGGCCGCAGTAACATAATTGAGACGTGTCTACATGTGTAGAATGAGACCCCTCTCCTTTCTTCCTCCTTCACTAAAACCCTAAGTCAATCTGAGGGAGGGAAAGGCTGTTTTATTTGCATTTTTTTTGGGTAACTGTTACTTGACATTAAACAGCTGAATTCTCCAGGCGAGGCCAGCTCCACTGTGGTTTGGATGCTGAGTGCAATTATGTGCTTGCTTCCAAATTACTGTCATACTCTATTTTCCCCAGTGCTCATTAAAATCACGTGCAAATTTTATTTTTATGCGCCATGGACACAGTGAAGCTGGAACCAGACTCAGCCATCACCGATTGACATGGAGTCGGGCTTACATAAAACGGGGCAAGTGCTCCTGCTGGAAACAAGGAGCGTTGGATAAATTCAGCGTCAAACGGTTGAACGGCATCCACATGAAATCTAGCTGAGAATACACGCCCTCTCCACGGCCCAGGGCTCCTGGACGTCCACCTAATGAGGTTATTCACCCGAAGGACTTGCAGCTGCCTCCTCGGCTTCTCACGCCCGTCTGCCGTGGCTGCACTGAGGCCAGCTTATGCACCATAAGTCTGCTTTCTATTCTATTTAAATTTGAATTTTTCTTAATTTGTATCCAATCTTTAGCCAGTGATATGTTTCTCATTGATTGACTTCAAGAATAATATTGAAATCACAGGAGTTCTCTTGTGTATAGCTGTGTTTTCTTTAAAAGGAAATTAGAACCAGAAAAAGTTTGCTTTTCAATGTAAAATTGTGAAACCAGGGGTAGTCCTAAAGGAATGAAAGTATGTTACTGGTTATGATTGAACTAGAAATTGATTTCCAACTGGCCAGTTTAACCAAGCCTTTCTCTATCTGGAAATTGGCCAATACAATTATTTATTGTAAAAACTCCTTCTTAGAAGGAGTTCTGGCTGTGTTGGTGGAATGAATCCGCATGCGATGGTTTTGGTTTCACTCTGTGAAGCTTCCGGATGAAAGGGTGACTCGTGGGCCGTCTGTCTCCTGAGACATTGATGGTAACTCACCTGCATTTGTCCTGGGTCTGAGATGGCTCAGCATCAGTACTGTGTCTGTGGCAGCCTCCCATTTCTGTAGCGGGACTTGGCGCCCTGAGGTTACGTCTCCATGTCCATGGTGGGGAGCCCTGGGGGCTGATGCAGGGGCTGCATCCACCCAGGAGCTGACCCTCTGGGCGGGCGCAGTCCGCGGGGTGCTGTGTCCCCTGGGCCAGCCCAGCCCGAGTGCGGGGGCCTGACTCTCATTGTTGGGGAGAAGCCACCCCACCATTAGGGACAGAAGGTGCTTAGTGGTCCGTCTCTGCAGTCTGGATGTGAGGGGAGGGTGGTGCCTCCAGTGAGCAGAACAGGCATGCTTCAAAGGACTTGGGGAGAGACCAGCTGGAGGATGTGGTGACTTGGCCACAGAGTCACTCTGGGAATGTTGCCCCGTCCCCACGTGGTCACCACGGAGGCCCCATCAGCCGTCAGGCGACTCAGGAAAGAGCCACGTGGCTGCTAGACTGGCTGTGGCTCCGGGCAGCAGTGTGCCCACAGGAGCGGGGCCCAGGGGTCTCGAGCAGCCCACCCGCTGAAACCCAAGGGCGCAACCCGCCTCTCATGGTCAGCATCACCTGGGGCATGTGGGCACTGGTTCCCGGTGGGCTTGTTGTCTGTAAGCAGTCTCTAGTGACTCCATCTCGTGCCTAAGGCCAGGGACACAGCGTAGAGCATGTGCAAGCATCATTTATAGAAGGTTCCTGAAAGGAAGGGAGGAAAGAACAGAGGGAGAAAGGAAGGTGAGAAGGTCTGAGCTATGTTCCCAGTGCTGCTACAGAAAGTAACTGGGAGCAGACATCGTCATTTTAGACATTTTCCAAACTGAGTTTTCTAGTTTCCTCATCTCTAAATCAAGAAGGTGAAAATGGACAAGTTTTTAAAGGCTCTTCTGAGCTTCTGATTCTACCATGTTGCATTAAAATTTAAAACACTTCCTAATGATGTGAACACTGTTGCAGTGAAATGAGTCACCACCATTTACAAAACTCAGACGTTTTACTGCCTGGTCGAGGTTAAAGGCATAAAACAGTGGAGGAACTCTGCCTCTGGTCCCATTCAAGATACTGCTTATTTTTCTTAACTGGCCTCAATTTCAAAAGCGCCAAGGACAGGTATGTGACATTCACTGAAAACCCTTAAATTTTCTTCAGTGACAGATGAGTGAAGTCATCTTTTTGGAGATGAGACCCACACTCCTTGCCTTTAGCCATTTCAGGGCTCAGACGTTCTCTCTGAAGGGTGTCATGCGTGAAAAGTAACTTTATGATGGGCAAAATGGCCATGAAAGAGAGGAAGATAAAGAAGGTTTCTGTGAAATTAATCTAAAGTCAGTGATAAAAGTGCATTAATGCCACATATTCAAAGTGACTACAAAAAAAGAGAAAACCCACTTTTCCCAGAAGAAGCATTTCAAGAGAAGACTCTCAGAGGCAGTGAAATTAAATTGCCTGCCAGTGATTTTTGTGACATTGGCTCAGTTATAGGAGATGTGATTTCTAATAATGGCTTTTCTTCATTCCTGTGAATGCTATGTTTAAGTCGGTTGTGATGAGTTGGTGATTTATAAACACTTATGAGGACTGTTCTGTTGAACCAAACTTTGCACCAGCAAGTCAATTACAAACTGAAATAAAAAAAAAAAAAAAGGTGGACGAAATGATCAAAGAATGTTAGGCAAATATTATGTGAGACAAAACACGGAGAAAAAGGACAAACTGTGCAGCTTTAAAAATACCTGAATATAAAATAACAGCTGCCAATACCTAAAGCCTTCTTCAGGATGGGTGCAGGTTGTGAAAATATTTTAATAAAGCACATTACGTGGCATTGTTAAGGTCTGCACACCATGTAACTGCGTGACTGTCTCATAGTAATCTGACACATAACTCATTTCAAAAGAACTGCCCTTTCAGAACTCCTTTTTGCGTCCTTTTATAATCGCCCCTCAATGTACGTATAGAGGTGTAACTCTGCAACTTGAGCAGCGTCCACACTTAATTCCTTCAGGTAAATTTCTAGAAGTTTCTAGAAACAGTGGACACGGTGCCTCACCACATTTGTGTCTGGACAGTGACATATCCACTTACTGCATCCTTCCATCCTGCCACCTCAGAGCACCCCCCCTTGCCCCTGTCCACTGCAGAGCCCCCCAAGGGGATCCCTGCACCCTGGAGAGTGTGACATCCCTTGTCAGAAGCTTCAGAAAATGAAAGGTCACATGCCAGCTGGCAAGGGGACAGTCCAAAACATGTATCTTATTTGGTAACTTCATGTTAAAACTTAATTTCTGCACAAATCAAAATCAGTCTTAAGAGTTACCAATACTTGTTTCTGTGGCAATCAGGAGACTGCGTTTCTTCATCTGCATTCCTGGAGCGTGCGCCCGAGCTCTTCCCTGAGCATCAGTGTTTAACTTACACGGTTCCCGAGCCTGGATGCTGCATGGTGAATTACGGCTCCTCTCCTGGCCGATTCCCTTCTCGAACAGTAAATCTATCGACTCATTCCCACCTCGGAGACTGCGTGTGTGGCTTTGTCTTACTCCATTTCAGCTGCTGTTAAAAAAAAAAAAGTGCCACAGACTAGGGGCTTGTAAAGAGCGGGCGTTTATTTCTCCAGCTCTGGAGGCTGGGGGTCAGGGCAGAGTGCGAGCAGAGGCGGTGTCAGGGAGGACCCTCTTGCTGGATCACGGAGGGCTCTGCTCACTGTGTCCTCCCATGGAGGCGGGGCTGGGGGCTCCCGGGGGTCTCTGCTGTCAGGGCACTGGTCCTCCCACCCCCGTGACCTCATCACCTCCCAAAGGCCCCCTCCTGACACCACGACCTTGCAGCTTAGGGAACAGCAGACTTCCTTCTTCCACACAACAGCCACCATGCACCACCAGCAGGATGCCTGACTCTGCAGCCCCCATGTGGCCGAGGAGGAGTCGGAAAGAAGCCAGCACATCACCTCTGTGTGTACGAGAGAAATGAACTCAGTCCTGCGAGGGGCACCGATGGCATTCATTGAAACGCGGCAGACCTGGGGCCAGAGAGCCTGCTGAAGAGGGCTGCTTCCACCACCGTCTCCGGGACAAGCCCTTCCAGACACGGAGGAGCAGCAACGCTGTTCCTGCCACCAAACCCGAGGGCCGAGGGGCCCGTGCCGTGGGACAGGCCCCTCTCCAGGGCTCGGGGGTGCAGACAGGGAGGGCTGCGTGGGCACCGGGTTGCCCCTGAACTTGGAAGACAGGCCCTGGCTCCCTGACATAGGTCTGGCTTCCTCAGAGTTATTCTAGAAATCAACCTCCATGGCTCCTAACCTCATCTGCAAACACTGAAAACAAGGATTCCAAGACTGCTTTTTGATTTTGAGGATTTGCATGTGTGTAAGGGTTTGCCTCTTCAACTGCCTGTGACTCAAAAGCACACATCCGTTCAGACCCGAGTCAGAAGTCACCCGGATGTGTGTCTGTCTTGTCATGTGGACAGACGCTTAGGTAGAAACAGGGCGGTGTTCTGATCTGTTTGGGGATCGCGCTTGTGAAGCCTGGCATCCGGACGTAGAAAGCGAGTGGAAGTGAGCGGTCAGCTGGCGGGGGTGAGGCCAGGCTTCTGGAGGAGCTCTGTGGTCTGTGGAAATGAGAAGGAGCAGACGTACTGGGGCTGTGAGAAGTCTCACCAGGGCTCAGCGGTTGTCACAGCCCTTGTTTATTGTTGGCATCAAGACTGAGGCGGGCGCTGGTGTGCTTCTCAGTCACTCGGTCCTGTCCTACTCCTTTGCTGTTGTTGCTGCTTAGTCACGAAGTCATGTCCAACTCTTTGCAACCCCGTGGACTGTAGCCCACCAGGCTCCTCTGTCTATGGGGTTCTCCAGGCAAGAATACTGGAGTGGATTGCCATTCCCTCCTCCATGGGACCTTCCCCACCCAGGGATCGAACCCATATCTCCTGCATTGCAAGGCAGGTTCATTACCACTGAGCCACCAGGGAAGCCCTTGGCAATTAGCAATCCAAGGAACAGAATGAAAAAAGAAAGGGAAGGGGGCTTAGGTGGCTCCAAGGACCCCTGCAGTGCTTCCTGCTGCTGATGGGCACCTCGTCCAGTGAGCCAAGCCCCACGGCATCCTCAGGACACCTGTGCGGGGACTGAAGCCCACAGAGGTCAGTGATTGTCCCAGGTCACTGATAAAAGAGAAGCCACTCTGAATCTGAGCTGAACCAGGGTGGAATCATTCTACCCCTTGGATCTTCCTTCTCCAAGAAACCAAAGTATCCTACATCCCGTCCAGTGTATCCAGTTTATAAACAAAAGGCAACCATGGATTTGGCACCTGAACTTGAGCTGTTCTGTGGTTGAGGATAAGTTACGCCTAGACATGGAACCGACAGGTGCACGTGAGGGGGTGCTCTATCTGCTTGCTCAGTTGCTGTCAAGAACTGGACATATCTCCGTGTTTGTTCTAGCTTCTCAACCAGAAAGTGCCCTCCAGGCCACAACTTAATTCAGCTGAAAGCCATTGCTATGAACAAGCATTCCTATCATCACCAGAGAATGGAGCTGAAAGGGTTTCAACCAATGAGGTCCTCAGGATGGCGGCTGTATTGTCTGTTGTGCCGTGTGGATGGAATTGGACCCCGAAGTCTGTTTAGTCATTTAAAAGAGAACTGTTACGTTCCGTCTTATCAAGTGGAACAAAAAGCATGCATATTTTATGTCAACGCTAGCTTTCCCAAATCATAGATCTGACTGAAAAATAAACGCTAGCTTTGATTAGCATTAAACTTGTAACTAACAATGCACATAAGCCTCTTTGAATCCATGCCCACGACCCACCTGCATCACCTCGGCGGCAGAATGAAGGCTGGGGCCCCTGCCCCACCCCAAGGCTCCCACGCAGCAGAAGGGGCCCTGGGCAGAGAGACCACAGAGAAACTCCTTGTGCAAACCGCAGAAAGCAGTTACATGACAGGACAAGCATATGACCCAATACACAGAAATGTTAAATATAACAATGCCCTATAAACTAAAAATAACCCAGTAATTGTATTTACATTTATCCTGACAGTATAATCAGTTACTTATTTCACACAATTTCCTAAGCATAAGATCACTCTTTCTGCAAATTGTGGTTAAATTACCAGAGGTATTAGGGATGGAGGTTAAAGGATATTTGCTCCAGCCACGTGTGTATGGCTATTCTTCCTTGAACCTTAATGCCCACATACTTTACAATACTCTAATACAATTAGAGTATTACAGATTCTCTAATTTTTAGAAAATTAGAGCCCAAAATTCTAAGGTTTCCCTCAGGCTTCACTGTATACTCTTATTAAGTGAAGCCAAGACTCACAGTAAACCAAACAGGAAAACACCCACACTCAAGGTTGTTAATAATTCAAAACATTGCACCAACTGGTCTTGTCAAGCAGTTCGCTTTGCTGAAAATTCTGTGGACTGCAGCTGATTGCAGATGCCCACGCACACTAGCTTGTGCGCGCTAGCTCACTGCCACGTCCATGAAGCTGAGGCCAGGAAACGCTAGTAACTTTTACGCATTCGTCTGAAGACTCATGAGACAAACTGTGTGTAAGTTATTAATAACATTTCCTAAAGGAAAGTCGGCACCCAAGTCTCTAATCTGGCTTCCCCGTGACCCTGGCTCTAGCCTGGGAGGTGAGCGTGTAGCCAAGCTGCTCTAAGTGTTCTCACTGTCATCTCAGGGACATAGGGGAGGGGACAGGAGGGTCCACGTGGCCCTGGCTGGCGTGGGGTCCCTGCACAGAGGCAGCCCCATGTCCTCCAGCCTGGCGGAAGGAGGGAGAGAGGAAAGAGATGCTGTACCGTCACAGGGAGCTGGCCATCACCAGCACCCGCCGTCTGTGCACGCACCAGCCTGTCACCACCCAGCATACGCCTGCCTCCCAGAGACAGATGCTGGCTGGAAACTGATGAGGAGACAGAGCTCCTGAGCCCAGAAATGATGGTGAGTCTCCCGAGCTTGTCTGCGGGCACGGCCTGGCGGGAACCACAGCCTTCCTCGGTTAAAGCTCCTAATTACGCTCCAGTCCTCGAAACTAGAAGGTGAACTCTTTAGTCAATAATCAGAGCCAAGGGAAGTGATGGAACCATGCCGAGGGGTCAGGGCCCGTCTCCCACCCCCGACCAGGCTCATACCATGATAAACAGCACAGTGTCCAACCCTGCAGAGTTGGAGATCCAGCCAGCCACCCCCCGTCAGGGGGGCACTGAAACCCTGCCACGTAAAAATGGCCGTTTAGATCTGGACGCAAAAGATGCCAATAACCCTACATTGTTTTCTGAAAATTCTTGGTTCTTCAGGCTGTGCAGGGCTTTGGCTTTCTTTAACGGAGCACATTCGGGCGCCCCCTGCAGAGAAGGCCACCGCTGAGCTGAGCAGTCGGGGGAGCATGGGGCCAGGGGCCAGGTGGACGTGGAGGGGGCGGGGAAGCAGAGTCGGGTGGGACGAAGATGTCCACATGCCTGTGTGCTAAGTTGCTTCAGTTGTGTCCAACTCTTGTGACCCTGTAGACTGTGGCCCACCAGGTCCTCTGTCTGTGAGATTCTCCAGATAAGAATACCAGAGTGGGTTGCTGTGCCCTCCTCAAGGGGATCATTCTGACCCAGGGATGGAACCCACATCTGTTACATCTGCCTGCATTGGCAGGTGGGTTCTTTACTGCCAGTGTCCACAATTAGTCAGAAATAAGAATATCTGTCCAGTGCACGGTGTCCTCTCCTGGCCCACAGGCCGCCCACTGTGCAGCCGAGGGTGTCCTTGGGACAGAAGACAAGGGCGGGGTGAGATGCACTCCCCTCGGCTGGTAGATGCAGGAGCCCTGGCCCATGCGGGGAGGTCGGCCTCAGAGCCAGAGAAGGTGGGAGCCAGCTCCCCAGAGCCCCCGCCCAGGAGGACCCAGCCTGGCTACTGTCTGTCCTGTACCCCAGCAGGATCTAGTTCAGATTTCCAAGCCCCACAAACTAAGATAAACGTAAGATAAATATTTAGGTGTACAATTTGTTTTCTGTTAATGTTTATGAAAGGTTTAAGGTCTGTATCCAGATTCTTTTTTTCTTTTTTACATCTGAATATCTAGTTGTTCCAGGATTGTGGCAATATTGAGTCTTCCTATAATATACATAACTATGACCAACCTAGACAGCATATTAAAAAGCAAAGATGTTACTTTGCCAAAAAAGGTCCATCTAGTCAAAGCTATGGTTTTTCCCATTAGTCATGTATGAGTGTGAGAGTTGGACTATAAAGAAAGCTGAGCACCAAAGAATTGATGCTTTTGAACTGTGTTGTTGGAGAAGACTCTTGAGAGTCCCTTGGACTGCAAGGAGATCTGACCAGTCCATCCTAAAGGAGATCAGTCCTGAATATTCATTGGAAGGACTGATGCTGAAGCTTAGACTCCAATAATTTGGCCACCTGATACAAAGAACTGACTCATTGGAAAACACCCTGCTGCTGGGAAAGATTGAAAGCAGGAGGAGAAGGGGATGACAGAGGATGAGATGGTTGGATGGCATCACCGACTCAATGGACATGACCTTGAGCAAGCTCCAGGAGATGGTGAAGGACATGGAAGCCTGGTATGCTGCAGTCCATGGGTCGCAAAGAGCTGGACACAACTTAGTGAATGAACAAACAACAACAAATCAATATACATGAAATAGCTCTTCATTTGTTTAGATCTTCTTTGATTTCTTTCATCAGAATTCTGTAGTTTTCCTCCTATAGACCTTGTATACATTTTATTAGACGTACACTATTATTTCATTTTTTGTTGCCAGTATAAATGGCTTTGCATTTTTAATTTCAAAATCCTATTGCTCATTGCTAGTATGTAAGACAGCAGTTAACTTTTCAGTGTTAACCTTGTATTCTGCAACCTTGCTGTAATCACATGTTATTTCCAGGAATTTTTTAATTGATTCTTTGGGATTTTCTACATGGAAAATCATGTCATTTGCAAACAATAAGGATTTTATTTCTTCCTTGGCAATCTGTATACTTTTTATTTCCTCTTTTTGGTCTCATTATGTTAGCTGAGAATTCCAGTATGATCTGGTGAGGGTCATCCTTACCTTGTTCCCAATTTAGCTGGAAAACATCTGGTTCCTCACCATGAAGTGGTATTAACAGTAAGTTTCCACTCGTGTGTTTTATCAAGTTGAAGTCCCCTTCTGTTCATAGTTTACTGAGAGTTTTTATTGTACGTGGGGGTTGGACTTTGTCAGGTGCTTTTTTTTTGCATCTGTTGATATGATCACGTGGTTTTTCTTTTTAAACTTGCTGATGTGGGGATTACATCATTGATTTTTAAATTTGGAACCAATCTTGCATACTTGAAATCAGTCCCTCTTGGTCAGAGTCGTCAGTGTGCACAAACCCCCCGTCTGTGGCTTGGAGGGAAGTCACCAAATGCACTGAATGCTGAGCACTGAGGACAGAGCAGTGCTGGAGGCCGGGGGACACAGTGTGGCCGTGTCCCTTCTCGATTCCTCCATCATGAAGAATTTTGCTAGTGTGGTATCTCCAGTGACAGAGAGGTTCCTTTTTGCCAGAGACTATGTTCCATTGGTGTGTCTCGGTCCCTACCTCTTCCCAGCCTTGAGTGACGGGGGTCAGCCAGACACGAAGGTCGACTGCATTCTGTTGGTGGACCCAGGAGCAGGTCAAGAGAGTCGGACTTCAGGACAGTAATCTTGGAGACCTTCCTTTGGTGTGGCCAGTAAACACGTAGGAAGCTCATACCAGGTGCTGAGAACACAGGCCCCGGGCTCGGGGTTTGTGGCCACCAGCACGCTTCTAGTCCCCGGGAGATCCCCCCATCAGTACAAGGGTACCAATGCCTCCCTGTGTGGCTGTCATTAGGACTTAGGTAACAGGGTAAGCAGCCAGCGGAACATGGGAGTGCAGTGCAGAGGCTTCTGTTTGAGCAAAAAGAAGAAAAATGAGCAAGCAGCATGAGAAGATGGAAATTATCTATTCTGGATAATAATTCAAAAACTTTCAGGTTTTATGGCATTAAATGTTTCCCAAACAAATAAATCATATTAACTATCAAACAACAATCATTTATCCTTCCTGTAGTCTTGTGTGAAAAATATGATGTGACAAATTTTGGAACAAAACACTTAAGACTAGCTCTGCAGAGAAGGGTACAGCTTTGCACTTTCTCCTCTGTCTTTACCATAACTGTGTGGGATACAGAGGCTGAGGCGAAGAGGAGATGGCTGTCCAAGGAGTGAGCATTGCTGGCATCCAGGCAGTGCCAGAGACCAGCAGGACAACCTTGGAGGTCACCTCACTGTCCCCCATAGAGGCCCCTCACAGAATGAGCTGGGGGAGGGCACAGTCCCCCCGGGCTCTCAGGGACCCCAGAACATTAAGACACGACCCTTCAGTGGGACAGTCGGGGCATCACGGCCTCTGTGCTTTCCTGCCCATAGGGAGAGTGGACCCGGTCGTCAGCAGCATCCCCAGCCTGCAGTCTCAGACTACACAGACTCGGCTGCAGGCGGCCCCCACCTAGCACGGCAGCCGCGGGGTCTCTGAGCCGTCCTGGGTGTTCCACAACAGACCCGCAATGGGGCTGTGGAGCCGCCTGCAGAAGATGCAAGGACATGGGGTACCAGCCCCGCTCTGCAGGATCCCGAGGCAGAATCCAGGCCACTCAGAACGCAGAGGCTCTGAGAGTTCTGGGAGCACCCGGACCCCACAGGGCAAGACTCAGTGCCTGGTGCTCCAGGCCTCTGCTCCACGCCGGGTCGGCTCCAGCAGGAGGGACACATGGCTCCTGAGCACCCGCGTCTGCCCTTTGATGAAAGACGAGACCCCGAGCGCATGTCCATGCCAGCCTCTCAGCACCTCGCGAACTTAGGGATTTGAAAGGAATCTGTTGAATGAATCAGCTGAATAAAACAGTTCAGTTGAACGCATTCAGTCAGGAGCTGGACTCTCACGGCTCAGGAGTCGTATCCTCAGCAGGGCGCACAGACCGTGCCAGGTTGTGGGAAACCTGGGCCCAGGCTGCAGACCCCGGAGGTGGAGTCAGGTCTCCTCCTGTTCGGGGCTTGGGGAGAGGGAAGTCAGGCTGTGGCGGCTGCAGGAAGCTGCCTCATCTCTGGGATGGTTTGCTGTTCCAGCGGGTCTGTATTCTAGGGGGTGGGCAGGAGCGGCCAAGGGGACTGTCCAGGGTGGGGAGCCTCTGAGCAGCAGGGCCGCGCTGGCCTTGAGCCCTGAGGCTGGGCTGGAGCCTGGACTCCATGAGCAGCTACAGGCCTCTTCAGGCAGCCTCCGCAGAGCCTGGGCACAGCCTGGGGCGGGCCCTGGGCTCACACTGCCGGGTCAAGGAGAGAGGGACTGGTTCCTCCCTAAGCTGTGCTTCTGAGAGCACCGAGCCTAAAGTTCCATCCCAGGGACTCGGGCGGCCGCATGGAGGTAGTGCGGACCAGGGCGGGGACCAGGACCAGGGCAGGCAGCATGGACCAGGGCGGGCACCAGGACCAGGGCAAGCACCATGCACCAGGTCGGGCACCAGGACCAGGGTGGGCACCGCGGATCAGGGTGGGCATCAAGACCAGGGCAAGCAGCATGGACTAGGGTGGGCACCATGGAGCACGACGGGCACCATGGACCAGGGTGGGCACTACAGACTAGGGTGGGGACCAGGACCAGGGAAGGCAGCACAGATCAAGGTGGGCACCGGGACCAGGGTGCCCACCATGGACCAGGGTGGGCAGCACGAACCATTGTGGGCACCATGGACCAGGGCGGGCACCGGGACCAGGGTGGGCACTATGGACCAGGGTGGGCACCACAGATCAGGGCAGGCACTGTGGACCAGGGAGGGCACCAGGACCATTGTGGGCAGTGTGGACCAGGGTGGGCACCGGGACCAGGGCGGGCACCGGGACCAGGGTGGGGACCAGGATCAGGGCAAGCAGCACGGATTAGGGTGGGCACTGTGGACCACGATGGGCACCATGGACCAGGGCAGGCATTGTGGACTAGGGTGGAGACCAGGACCAGGATGGGCACCGTGGACCAGGGCAGGCACCAGGACCATTGTGGACAGTGTGGACCAGGGCGGGCACCAGGACCAGAGCAGGCACCGTGGACCAGGGTGGGCACCAGGACCATTGTGGGCACCACGGACCAGGGTGGGCAGTGCGGATCAGGGCGGGCACCAGGACCAGGATGGGCACCGTGGATCAGGGTGGGCACCGTGGACCAGGGCGGGCACCAGGACCAGAGCAGGCACTGTGGACCAGGGCGGGCAGCGTGGATCAGGGCGGGCACCGGGACCAGGATAGGCACCATGGATCAGGGTGGGCACCATGGACCAGGGTGGGCACCAGGACCAGAGCAGGCACCGTGGACCAGGACGGGCACCGCGGACCAGGGCGTGCAGTGTGGATCAGGGCGGGCACTGGGACCAGGATAGGCACCATGGATCAGGGTGGGCACCGTGGACCAGGGCGGGCACTGTGGAGCAGGGCGGGCACCGTGGACCTGGGCAGGCACCGGGACCAGGGTGGGCACTGCAGATCAGGGTGGGCACCGTGGACCAGAGTGGGCACCAGGACCATTGTGGGCACCACGGACCAGGGTGGGCAGTGTGGATCAGGGCGGGCACCAGGACCAGGATGGGCACCGTGGATCAGGGTGGGCACCGTGGATCAGGGTGGGCACCGTGGACCAGGGCGGGCACCAGGACCAGAGCAGGCACTGTGGACCAGGGCGGGCAGCGTGGATCAGGGCGGGCACTGGGACCAGGATGGGCACCATGGATCAGGGTGGGCACCATGGATCAGGGTGGGCACTGTGGACCAGGGCGGGCACCAGGACCAGAGCAGGCACTGTGGACCAGGGCGGGCAGCGTGGATCAGGGCGGGCACCGGGACCAGGATAGGCACCATGGATCAGGATGGGCACCATGGACCAGGGAGGGCACCAGGACCAGGATGGGCACCGTGGATCAGGGTGGGCACCGTGGACCAGGGCGGGCACCAGGACCAGAGCAGGCACTGTGGACCAGGGCGGGCAGCGTGGATCAGGGCGGGCACTGGGACCAGGATGGGCACCATGGATCAGGGTGGGCACCATGGATCAGGGTGGGCACTGTGGACCAGGGCGGGCACCAGGACCAGAGCAGGCACTGTGGACCAGGGCGGGCAGCGTGGATCAGGGTGGGCACCGGGACCAGGATAGGCACCATGGATCAGGATGGGCACCATGGACCAGGGCGGGCACCAGGACCAGGATGGGCACCGTGGATCAGGGTGGGCACCGTGGATCAGGGTGGGCACCGTGGACCTGGGCGGGCACCGGGACCAGGGCAGGCACTTGGACCTGGGCGGGCAGTGTGGACCAGAGCGGGCACCACAGACCAGTGCACATGCGTTTCTTCCTCCCCGTCCTGGAGGCTAGACACCGAGATGGAGGCGCCGCAGGGCAGCCCCAAGGCCTATCTCCGAGCCGTTTGGACAGCGCTCTCCTCCTGTGGTCGTCCCTCCACACCTGCCTGTGTCCTGGTCTCCTCTCAGGACACCGTCACATTGCACTCGGCCTCGCTGGGGACCCTCCCCTCCAGATGCGTCTCCGGCACACAGGCAACAGAATGGGGCCGTCAGCGCGCTGCCAGAGCCGAGCTAGGAGGGGCTGCGGAGTGGGAGACCCCCCCACCCAGCCCCAGCAGCTTTCCTATCGTCCTTTCTCTTGCTTCATGTTTAAATTTTTTAATTTTACTTCCCTTTCTCCTTTCTGTTTGTAAAACCAAATCAAATCCTTATTGGAGCGTGTCAGCATTTAAATAAACAAGCAAACTTGAGACGGACTTTCTAATATCACGGGAAACACCCTTGTGCAGAAGTGACGTCATCACCGAAGACTGCTCCTTCTGGAGAATGCTGCGCATCTGCTTCCCCAGCTCTGGGTATAAATGTTCTTCTGGCTTCAAAGATTCTGCCTCACTTATGTCCCAGAAGTTCACACTAATTCATAAACACCCTCACATAGTGAACGATTCATGCTTTGCCGCTTCCTGGCCACAAGACCTGGTTTTAATCATTAATACACCTATTCGATGTATAGAAGCGTGCAGAAATATCTCAACTTCAGCTTTTTTCATTTATTTTCTAAATGAGCAGAAAGGAGTGGCTGGTTTATAGACACACTTTTCTCTCCGACTTGTAATGAAGTAAAAGAAGGTTCAGTTCTACTCAGGTTCTGAAAACAGATCTTTGTAGGAAGGAAACCCAGTCACACAGAACACAGGCACGCACCTGCCGGGGTCCTGGCTTCAGGCCCTGCCCACCTACCCACCTACACCTGTGCAGGGACCTTCTCTAAGCTTCTCACATGAGCTATTCTGCCCCAAAGAAAGGTCCCTGTTAATGAATCTCCACTTGTAGTCATTGATCCTGGGGAAAAACGAGCTAATGGCCTGAATCCACATTGGTGCTACCTCCTGAATCTTTTGATTTAGCAAAAGATTGGTCTGCTCCTAGAAACTGCCAGCACCATTTGTGATAAATGAATCCTGTCCTGGCTGCTTTCTAGTGCAGAGCGTGGATTTTAAATTAAAATGTTTACACCTGGGATTGCACTATGAGTTTCCATCATGTAAAATCTTAAATTGAATTTAATTTTCATAAAACTTCAAGTTTATAAGTTGAGTCTTTTAAGGTGGTCATGAACCCTACCTGAAAATTTACCGTGAATTCTTATTTCAAAATCACTTATGAAATAATCGTCAAAAATCAATTATTTTAAAACAAGCATTCTTTTTGCTGGATTCTGATATATACATTGGGAATTGGCAACAGACATTTCTGACAGGCTATAAATTTTTGTCGAGGCAGAAATATAAGGTAATCATCAAAAAACTATGTAAAAGAGATTGATTTAAATTAAGGAGTCTGATTTGTATCGAAGGAATTCAAGGAGAAAGAGACTTGAGAGGCAAATATAATTATTTTTGCGAAGCTGCACGTTGTTTCACAGGCGTATTTTCTAATAAAGAGTCAGAAATGACTGTCAGCTTCATGAGTAAGGGATTGGATTTACAACTGACAGAAGTTGCTTTTTTCCTGTGCTTTGGAAGCCATTGTTTTAGTGAAGAATAAAGATCTGTCTAAAAGCTATTTATTTAACCCATAAATAAGAAGTCATTTGGCAATTAAGTACAACTTGGTTGCCAGCGTGGTTGCTCTCCATAAGTGCTTGAACAAAAATATGGTGAAATTCTGGAAAGTAGCTTAAGATTTCATCACCTGAGTTTATTTTTGTGACAATTTTATTATTGGTTCATTTTGGATGTGCTGGGTATTTGTTGCTGCCTGGGCTTCTTTAGCTGTAGTCTGTGGGCTTCTTCTCTGGCTGTGGTGCCCGGGCTTCCTCTCTAGCTGTGGTGCCCAGGCTTTTCTTCTCTATTTGTGGTGCCCGGGCTTCCTCTCTGGCTGTGGTCTGCAGGCGTCTTCTCTCGTTGTGCTGTGCGGGCTTCCTCTCTAGTTGTGGTGTGCGGGCTCTTCTCTGGCTGTGTGTGCAGGCTCTTCTCTAGCTGTGGTGTGCGGGCTCTTCTCTGGCTGTGGCTTCCGGGGTCCAGACCACAGACTCACTAGTTGGGGTGCACGGACTTGGTCCCCCCTCAGCATGTGGGATCTTCCGGATAAGGGATTGAACCCGTGTCTCCTGTGTTGACATGCAGATTGTTGACCACTGAGCCACCAGGGAAGCCCAGCATCTGCGTTTAGAATCAGAAAACTCCTTGTGTTGATATTGTCCATTCAAAAGACATCTATGTGCAATTATTCTTCTAAGGTAGAACTTTGATATATGTGAAGTCAGAAGGAGTAAGAAAAAAAAGCTACCTGCCTGCGTTACAAATTATTGATTAAAACTGCGGACCAAAAGCCCAAGTTAAATCAGCAGGGGGTGTGTATGGGAGAAATCAGCGCCATGCACGATACACAGTGGAGCAAACCTTAAGATTTAAAAAAATGCAAGCTGATGGACTTCCTGGGGGCTTGGACATTAAAGCGTCTACGTGCAATACTAGCTGAGATGTGGTTCGAATGCATGAAACCCTCCTTTTGGTCAGTTTGGTTTGCAGGTTAGCCGTGTTCTTCTGTTTGCATGAGGCACAGTACTCATCCCCAGGTGTCCCGTCTACAAAGCCCTTTCTGGCTACAGGAAGTGGCTGCCTCAAGTCACCTTCAGAAAGACAGTTTGCTGCAGAGGTCACAGGAGTCAGGGCCCTGTCAGCACAAGCCCCGTTGCTGGTGGGAGAGGTAATGGGGGTCAGGGGTCAGGGCCCTGCCAGCATGAGCCCCACTGCTGCTGACAGGAGGCCCGAGCATCCTTCCAGGAGGAGGGCAGCATGGGTGAGGTGCTGCTGCTCTGGTCATCACACCCTGGGACCTGAGTGCCCCTCACAGCGCTGGGACACCCCCACTTCTCTGCTGCTGCACTGATGAACTCTTGTCTTCAACTGTCCAGACTTCAGATCCCGAGAAAGAGTGTGGTTCCTTGTCTCCATCATCAACGAGTGGAATGTGCTGGCTTGGCCTCATGCTGCGCTGGGCCAGGAGCCTCCCTCAGGCCCCACCCTCTGAAGGATGCCAGGAAGCAAGGTTTAGGGCCAGTCACACACAGTCAGGCAGCTGTGCCTCAGGGTCTTGTCCAAAGGTGCCTCATTGGAAGAACAGGCGGTGGGTGGTTTTACTGGACACAGTGTACGGGGGTTGTGCTCGTCCTTGACGTGACTGTACGACGCGATGCTTTGTCCCCCGGCGTGAGGCGGCCGCGGCACAGCACGAGGCCTGCTTCTGAGGAGTTCCCGTGGCGCCCTGGATGCCCCTGCTGGTGCACCTGTGGGTCCAGACGCCCGCAGGCACTGCAGGCTGCACACGCCTGCTCCATCCTGCCCCAGGGCCCCAACTCAGACTGTGAGTGGACAGAGCGGCTGGGAGGTGAGTTGTTCCTCCGGGAGGCAGGCTGCAGACTGCATGTGTGCTGTAGCCACATCTCGACCCAGGCAGGCTTGGGCCCTGCCGGGACGTGACGGCCGTGGCACCTGGGCAGTTTCCACCCCTGCTTGTCCACCTCCAGAGTTAAGCCTTTTGTGAGTGTCAGCTCGGGGGCCCCGGCACCAAGAGCAGGCGAGGGACCAGTGAGCACTGTCCTGGATGAGATCTCAGGGGCCCGAGTGAAGGATGCAGGGGGTAAAGCAGTGGGGCTCAGCAGAGCAGGGCTTGTGCACGTTTTAACCTGGGGGCCCTGACCCTCCTTCACCACCTGGTCTGTCTCATCCCAACGCCCTGCCAGCTGCACGCAGTCCTCTGGACCTCAGAGGCTGTGTTAGCTCACATGCTCTGTGTCCCCTGAAACCAGCGTCTCCCACGCAGCTGCTCAGAGCGGGGCCAGCCCCTGACCCAAGCCGGTGCCCTCTGGGTGCTGGCTTGTGGCTCTGGGGTGAGGGAGGGTGGACACAATGGACGTCGCAGCTGAGCCCGGTTCCGAGGAGGGCCGACTGGGCTCAGGCGGCACCGGCAGAGAACACTGCAGGGGTCTGCGGGCCAGTGGGGCCCAGTCTGAGGGGGCATGATGGGGCAGCACTGGAAACAGGGTCTCGGAGGGAAGAGAACTGCCCCCTTCCCCTGCTGGGGAACCTGGGCCCAACCTGGAGAACCTCCATGGGGCAGACAGCTCAGCCCCTTGGGCCCCTGGTGGAGCGAGAGCTCCCCTCCTGCCTGGACCTTCCTCTCTGCTCCCAGCTTCCTCTCCTTACTGGTTCTGAGCTGAGTTGTGCCTTCTGTTTCTCTCTTCTTCACTAAGGAAAGGCTCTGTAGCACACTCAGAGCCTGTTACATCCACAGGGTGCTTCCTCCCCGGACGGCGCTGTTTCAGAAAGGCCGTGCCCTCCTCTCACCAGAAAACCTGCCCTTTCCGTGACCCCAGGTTCCCTGGGGACCAGAGAGGAATGGCAGGGGAGTGAAAAGTATATTCCATTGGTCTCAGTCCCTGTGCTGATTTCTGTAAGGCTCACACATGATGAGATGAAGCTCTTTACAAGGAAGGAAGGCCTTTTCTGGGGGCGCCCGATGTGCAGGGTCACGGAGATGGAGACGCTGTGACCCTCCCCGCCCTCCAACCATGGGTAAGGGCAGCTCCCTCACATGTGTTTCCTACCAAGATCCACAGGATGCTGTAACCTCTGCCTCCAGAAACTGGGTTCTGCCCTCAGGATTTAAACCTCTGTCGTCTGAGAGGAGACCCACAGTGCTCCCTGTGAGTGAGGAAGGTTCCGGACCCAGCAGGGCCCGAGCACGCACACGTGGTTCCATCCTCATCCGGCAGGCGGTTAAGCAGCTCTCAACCCTTTACTGTGTAACTTCAGTTAACATTGTCAAACCATTTAAAGTTCATTGATCCACTAATTCATACCTCATCTCGTTTTATAAGAATGCAAAGTGTGAATAACAAAAGCCTGTAAAATATACTGATGAAACGTAAATGCAAACTGAAAATCATGATCAGAGAACTTTCAAAAATGAAGGAGCAAAAGGAGACACGTGACCATCCATGGACCACAGACCAGCCCTGAGCTGTGTGGGGTGGACCCCTGTCCGGCCCTGAGCTGTGTGGGGTCTGAGCTGTGTGGCGTGGACCCCAGACTGGCCCTGAGCCGCAAGGCAGTCAAGTCAGTGGGGGATGCAGCCTCATTCACGCCCATCCTGCCCCAGAGAAAGAGGACATTTAGGACAAACAAGCATTGTTTTCCTAAACTTTACTAAACAGGCCTTTTACTGAGTTCTAAACACATGAAGCAAAGTTTTTAAAATGATCTTTGTATATATTCAATGTTGTGTTTTTATTTCTTCTACCATATAAATTAACTTGTAAGAGATGTATGGGGATGTGTCACCTGCCATACAGGTACGTGCTACTACCGCTGCCGTCACTGTTAGAACATTTTGCCACCCTGAACCCTGGGGGTCACCCCCACCCCAGCCCCGAGAGCCGTTTCTGTTTCTCTGGCCTCTTCTGCACACTTTACATGGTGGAATCATGTGGCGCGTGGTCCTTTGTGACAGCCCCTTCCACCGACACAGTGTCCTGAAGGCCCACCCACGCTGTCGCACGTTCCCACACTTAACTGGCTTTCACTGGAGAACAGTATTCCATTTGGACAAACATAACCACTTCTGTACATCTGTTTGATGGGAGTTTGGATTGTTTCCTTTTTTTAAACTATTATGAACAATGCTGCTGTGAACATTCATGTACAAGTTTTTGTGAGGATCCACTCTTATTTCTCGGGGGTGTGCACCACCTCAGATTTGAATTCCTGGGTCACACATTTGTTCCATGGTTAACCTTTGGAAGAGCTTTCCAAAGCGACGTGAGACTGTCCGTATGTAGGGGCATGTCATCCATGAGCAGAGATAGCTTTACGTCTCCCTTTCTAATTTGAATGCCTTTTTCCTCCTTTTTCTTGTCTGATTGCTCTGGCTAGAACTTCCAGCAGCAAAAGTGGGCGGCTTTGTCTTGTTCCAGATCTTAGGGGCTTAGGGGTGTATCTTTCAGCCTTCCACCAGTGAGAAGGTGGGTTGTTCATAATTGCCTCAACATATTGAGGAAGTCGCCTTCATTCCCAGCTTTCCAAATGCTTTTATCATGCAATGGTGTTGGATTTTGTCAAGTGCCAGTTCGGCAACACCTGTATTACAGTACTAACATGTTGTCACACGGTGGTCAATTTTTGTTAAGCTGAACCATCCTCACGTGCCCAGGATGAATCCCACTTGGCCGTGGTGTGTAATCCTTTCTCTGTGCTTCTGGATTATGTTTGCTAAGTGTGTTGTTGAGGCTTTTGCTCCTATAGTCTTAACAGACATTGGTCTGTAACTCTTTTCTTCTGATGTCTTTGTGTGGCCGCCACACCAAAGTACTGCTGGAGTTGTGAGTTAACAGGTCTTCCTCCCTCTAGTAATTTCTTGTTAGAGCTTGAGAAGGATTGGTGCTAATTCTTCTCTGAATGTTAAGCAGAATTCACCCCGAAGCCATCTGGTCCTGAACTTCTCGTTGTTGGGCGATCTCTGGTTCCTGATTCCGTCTCCCTACTTGTAGTAAATTCTGCTGAGAATTCACTGTGGCAAGCTCTGCTGCATAATTCTGTCTTGTAGCTCTGTCGTGGCTTTCTGTTTCTTCTCAGAGTCATTTGTGTGTTTCTGAGTTTGCCTGTTTCATCTGGATTATCTCATTTATTGGCATTTAGTTGTTTGTAGTACACTTATGGGCTGCCCTGGTAGTCCAGCTGGTAAAGAACCCGCCTGCAATGCAGGAGACCCCGGTTTGATCCCTGAGTTGGGATGACGCCCTGGAGAAGGGAAAGCTACCCACTCCAGTATTCTGTCCTGGGGAAGTTCATGGACAGCAGAGCCTGGCCGGCTACAATCCATGGGGTTGCAAAAAGCCAGACACGACTTTCACTTTCAATCCTTTTTATTTATATAAGGTTAGGTCATCCGCCACTTTTGTTTCTGATTTTGAGTGCTTCTCTTCTTTTCCGTCTAGCTAAAGGCTTACCAGTTTTACTGATTTTTTTTTTTTTTTTTGGAGATCCAACTTCAGTATCATTGGTTCTCCGTATTGTTTCTTTTTAATTTATTTTATTTGGAGGATAATTGCTTTACAATATTGTGTTTCTTTCTGCCATATATCTCTGTATCCTTTCTTATTTCATTTCTCCCAGCTCTGAGCTTCATTCTGTCTCTCCTCCTGCTAGCTTTAGATTTAGTTTTCTTTTTCTATCCCTATGAATTTGAAGATCAGATTTTGAATTTTCACAAAGAATCCAGTTGGGGTTTGGGTGGTGATTGAGTTGGATTTGTACATCAATTGGGGGAATATCCCCATGTTAACTGTGTTAGTTCTTCCAATTTATGAATATGATATATCTTTATTTTTTATTGAAGTACAGTTGACTTACAATGCGTTAATTTCTGCTGTATAGCCAAGCAATTCAGCTGTACATTCTTTTTTGAGGATTCAGAGGAGCCCTTCCATTTATTTAGAGCATCGCAAATTTCTTTCAACAATGTTTTGTAGTTGTCAGCATAAAAATCTTGAACTTCCCTGTTTAATTTTTGAGGAAACATTTTTAAAGGGGTTTCAAACTGGCTCCTTTTTGACACAATGGTCCCATCTTTCACACCTCACACAGCAAATTCAGGACAGGTCCACCAGCTCTCTCGCTGTCCCTCCTGCCCAGCTCTTTGCTGCAAGGTCCTGGTGAGTGAAGCTCCCAAGGAGCCCCGTGGGTAGGCAGGCTGAGCTGGTGCTGTCTGGGGGGCCATGGGAAGGAGGGAGTCAGGGAGAGCCCGGAAGCACAGGGAGCCGGGCAATTCCAGGACCAACCAGAGGCGCACGGCTTCACGCCAGATCCGACTGAGATTTCTGAGGGAGTGTTGGCAAGTTTCACTCATCTGGGAAAAGATGTCCTTCTTTATTTAGCAAGCACCACCACGGTTCACTGGAGAAAGTTTTTGCACTTCCATTTTGTCTTGCTTGGATTGTTCTTTCCATTTGGTTCGGCGAGATTTCCCCTCCAACAGGGTTCTCCTTCTCGGTGAGGGAGCAGCAATGACACAGCAGACAGTCTGTCTTTCCCCTGAGGGGGGCGAAATCAGAAGGAACTGCAGGCAGCTCGGGTGTGAGCGAGCTCCCAGCAGAGGGTCCTCGGGGAAGGACCTCCAGGCTCAGGTCTCTGCACCCAGGGGTGGGGCAGGCGCAAGGCTCCAGACTTCCCCAAAGCTCCTGGGCCCATCGCCGCAGTGCATGTCCAGCCTGGGTGGCTCAGGCTGTGCTAGATGTGGAACCTGCAAGCCTGGTTTAACCAGAAAGGGCACAGAGGACCCCGCTCTGCCCTCCCCGTCATCAGCTGCCCAGAGCCGGATGCAGGGTTCTGTCCAACGCAGCTCTGATGTGAGCATGTACGTGTGTGTCTGCGTGTGTGGAGCCCCTTGGGGCCCTGCCCACCTGCCCTGTGAGCCTTGGTCTCTGCCTGTGGTGGAGACAGCTCCCGGGTTGGGGGCAGCTTCCAGGAGGGTAAAGTCTGTGACTCGACCCAGCATGGTGAGCACTCCATCACATTAGGCATATTTTAAAAGGTTAATTCCACAACTCAGAATGTGTTTTTCACCAGGCATGCCAACTGTCTTGTGAAATCCAGCCATAAAATGTGCATTTAGATCCTCATGTGAATTTGGGGAGATAGTTAATGCATAATGATGATAATTGCTATTTTCTTTTGCTTAATAACAAAAAAGTGTTCAGTGAATAGCTGGAGATGAGAAAACCAAGATGCTTCCACATTTTGTTACCTTACTTTCACAAAGAGAAATTACCAGCCCCTCAGTATTTATTATATGTTATGCAGACTTATTTAAAAAAAAAAAAAACCTACACTCTAAGTCCTCGTCACATGTTTCCATTCGGACATTATTACAGTGTGTTGTTATTGCTTCATTTTTGAGAGGTAAGGTGTAAGTTTCCACGCGTACACCAGGAAATTCAGTCCCTGAACTCAGGGCAAATGACAGTGTTATCAACATCTGGCAAAATCAAATTTAATTCATTTCAGTTAAACTTTTCTCTTTGATGCTGTTCATTTATGGAGCCACAGCCATAGCGTCGCTTGCAGGCTGAACATTAAGCAGAAACGTGATGCATGTGTGGAGCAATAATGGGTTGGCTCTTTAGCATGGAGCAACTTTAGAACTGTATTAAATTACACGTTAATGGAAAAATAAAGCAGGCGATAATAGGACGACAACTTAGGCTGCTGTACGGTCTAGATTACAGAACACGGTCATGCTGTTTACTAGCTGAACCCTGAATTTCCTTTGAAAACTTGCTTTTAACTGTGTTAAAATGTAATGGAACCTGAAATATCCCTTCCTAATATTTCAAGTTTTCCGGTTACAGTTTGGCGGTTGAGACGGGCAGGCGCTGTATAGCTATTAGGGGATGGCTGCTCCTCCGAGGCCACGGTGCGGCTCACGCTGGATGGAGTGAGGCTGTGCCAGGGGGTGAAGGGCCCCCAGGCCCAGAATCACAGACCCTGTGCTGTGAACGCACAGGGGATACCCCATGCTGCCCCCAGGAAACCGCGCCCAGCCTCGCCTCGACCCCGGCATCCCCGGGAAACTTCTGCTTTCTCTCCTGCCAGCAGGCACTCCCTGGTAGACGTCTCGCCCCCAGGTTCCTGGGATCAGGGAAGCTGAGTCCCCTTTTATGACTTGTCCCCTAGTCTGGACCAGCCTGACAGGTGGCAGCCGTGGAGCCTGGGACAGGGCCTTGGAGCCCACACTGGTGTTGGCCAGCGTGGTGGCGCCAGATGCTCAGTGAGGCCGAGCGCGTGGAGAGGCCTGAGTCAACAGAGACAGGTTACTGACAGGAGGCTCCAGCCGAGACCACGGAGTCTCAGATCCCTGTTCCTGGAGTCAGGAGTAGACAGGTTACTGACAGGAGGCTCCAGCTGAGACAACAGTGTCTCAGATCCCTGTTCCTGGAGTCAGGAGCAGACAGGTTACTGACGGGAGGCTCCAGCCCAGACCACGGCACCTCAGATCCCTGTTCCTGGAGTCAGGAGCAGACAGGTTACTGACGGGGAGGCCCCAGCCAAGACCACGGAGTCTCAGATCCCCCTGTTCCTGGACTCAGGAGCAGACAGGTACTGACGGGGAGGCCCCAGCCGAGACCATGGCATCTCAGATCCCTGTTCCTGGACTCAGGAGCAGACAGGTTACTGACAGGGACACCCCAGCCGAGACCACGGTGTCTCAGATCCCTGTTCCTGGCCGGCCTGGCCATGAGGGCACACTCAGACCACGGCCTGGACATGAGGGGTGACGCTCCAGGAGCCTCAGACCTCAACCTCCGGCTGGTCTGGGGTGTGAGCATGTAGTCACCACCCTCCACCCAGGCAGGGGTCTTGTTTTCTGCAGAACAGCCCCAAGATATGTGTCAGATGGTACATCCATCCCTGAGGAGCAACCAGGACCCTGTGTTATCGCTGTGCTGATGTTGAATCTCTTGTCTCGTTTCTTCAGGACATTTTCCTTTTTCTGCAATTCTCTCACTTCCCCAGCTAGTAACTGCTGACTCTGCTCTTTGAGCCTTGGGGAAGCCTGGGAGCCTAAAACCTTTTCTCCAAGCTGAGAACGGGGGACGTGGAGGGGCCTGTGTTCCGGGCCTGCAGGGTCCCGCCCCATTTCCACAGGCATCGTTGGTCCAGTGCCTGGCAGCTGGAGATGCCTCTCCTGCAGGGTCATCGAGAGAACTGGGTCAGTGGCCATCGGGGAGACACCTCGTGTCTGTCTGCTTTCTTCCCCGTTTGCCTTGGTGGCCCGGGGGGCACCTTTGGGGCCAGGGTGGGTGGCTCTGTGAGCGCGGGTCCTCGCCTCGTGAGGTGGCGCCGGGGCAGGTCTGTGAGTGAAGAAAGCGGGATGCTCTTGGTGGAGGGGGATAGGGCCCCGGCCCTGGGAGGGTGCTGGACCCCGAGGCGGGGTCAGGCTCAGTCAGCTTCCTTCCTGAAAGTGTGAGGCCCTTGGCGCTGACAGGGTGCCCTTCTTGTCCCCGTCTGGACAAGCGCACGGGGGTCCCAGGCTCGTCTGAGCCGAGGCGGATGGTGTTGACGCCGGGTCTCAGAGAAGAAGTCCTGGAGGAAGCGTGCAGCCTGGGAGGTGGGGCATGGAGAGGACTCGCAAGAGCAGCCGCTGGTGTGACCCAGTGCAGGATGCTCCTGGAGGCTGAGAGACGAGCCAGCAGTGCGGGGCGCCAGGCTGCCCCGGTCTCCTCAGGGCTCGGAGCATCTGCTGGGCCTGGCGTGGGCTGGAGCCGGCCAGTGGCCTCACGGGGCCCGCCACCCCGTCTGTGTTCCCTGCATGTACATATTGTGTAGGGGTGTATGCATCACAGATGCTTGTCACGTGTGCACATTATACACTCTAACAGGATCTATTCCCTGTGTGTACTGGATCCTTACTAGACACTATACGTGTGTACTATATATGAATATATGCCTTATATATACATGTTATGTGTCCATTATACATGGTAATAGAATCTATTCCCTAGGTGTATTATATGCATGTTAGTTGCTCAGTCATGGTCTGTAGCCGGCCAAGTTCCTCTGTCCATGGAATTCTCCAGGCAAGAATACTGGAGTGGGTTGCATACCCTGCTCCAGGGGATCTTCCCAACCCAGAGTCAAACCCATGTCTCCTGCAGTGCAGGCGAATTCTTTACCACTGAGCCACTAGGGAAGCCCCATATATATGCATACTATATACTATATGTGCATATTATATATATGTATTACATACACATGTTATGTGTACATATTATACATGACCATAGAATCTATTTCCTGTGTATGCATATTTATATTATATATACATATTTATACTGTAATAGAGCCTTATTTTCTGCATATTATAAATGAATATGTGTATTACCTATACACTTGTGTAAAGAGCCTCTTGATGAAAGTTAAAGAGGAGAGTGAAAAAGTTGGCTTAAAGCTCAACATTCAGAAAACGAAGATCATGGCATCCGGTCCCATCACTTGATGGCAAATAGATGGGGAAACAATGGAAACAGTGGCTGACTTTATTTTTCTGGGCTCCAAAATCACTGCAGATGGTGATTGCAGCCATGAAATTAAAAGACGCTTACTCCTTGGAAGGCAAGTTATGACCAACCTAGACAGCATATTAAAAAGCAGAGATCTTACTTTGTCAACAAAGGTCCATCTAGTCAAGGCTATGGTTTTTCCAGTGATCATGTATGGATGTGAGAGTTGGACTATAAAGAAAGCTGAGTGCCGAAGAATTGATGCTTTTGAACTGTGGTATTGGAGAAGACTCTTGAGAGTCCCTTGGACTGCAAGGAGATCCAGCCAGTCCATCCTAAAGATCAGTCCTGGCTGTTCATTGGAAGGACTGATGTTGAAGCTGAAACTCCAATACTTTGGCCACCTGATGCGAAGACCTGACTCATTTGAAAAGATCCTGATGCTGGGAAAGATTGAGGGCAGGAGGAGAAGGGGATGACAGAGAATGAGATGGTTGGATGGCATCACCGACTCAATGGACATGGGTTTGGGTGGACTCCGGGAGTTGGTGATGGACAGGGAGGCCTGGCATGCTGTGGTTCATGGGGTCACAAAGAGTCGGACACGACTGAGCGACTAAACTGAACTACACCACTTATGTATATTACATACTGTAATAGAATCGGCTTCCTTACACATTTGTTGTTGTTCAGTTAGTTGTGTCCAGCTCTCCGTGATGCTATGGACTGCAGCATGCCTGTACATTATTAGGGTCTGTATTTTCTGTATGTATTACATTATATATCATATATTCTTACTATGTACTATTGTGACCCATTGGACTATAGCTCTCCAGGCTCCTCTGTCCATTGGATTTTTCAGGCAAGAAAACTGGAGTGGGTTGCCATGCCCTCCAGGGGATCTTCCCAACCCAGGGATCAGACCCGCGTCACCTGTGTCTCCTGCATTGCAGGCAGACTTCTTTACCTGCTGAGCCATTGAGGAAGCTATATATATATATAGTATATACTATAATGGGCTTCCCTGGTGGCTCAGATGGTAAAGAATCCATTTGCAATGTGGGAGACCTTGGTTTGATCCCTGGCTCAGGAAGGTCCCCTGGAGGAGGGAGGGCATGGCAACCCACTCTAGTTTTCTTGCCTGGAGAATCCCCATGGACAGAGGAGCCTGGCGGGTTACAGTCAGTGGGGTTGCAAGGAATTGGACATGACTGAGCGACTAAGCACAGCACAGCACACATATACTATAAAGTCTGTATTTACTGTATATATATTATATGTATACGGTGTACAATGTATACATATTACGTGTGGATATATGCATTATGTATACACATTACGTATGCATATATTGTGCTGTGTTGGAGTCTGTATCTCCTGCATCTCTTTGATGGCCAGCTGGAAGCAACAGAAGCAGAAATCCTAGGACAGCAGGATGTAGAGGTAGAGCGAGGGGCAAAGCCTGGAGCCCAGTAAACCCTGAACTTCATGAATGCTGACCCAAGAGAGTTGAAAATGGTAACAACCACAATCATGGCAACTTAGCTAGAGTAACCATTGCGTGCCCTCCTCCTGGACCTCCACTGTTGAGGACATGGAAGCCCACCTAGAGTCCTGCACCAGTGGGGGCAGAACCTAACTAGTCATGTCCAGAGGCCCTGATCCAACCACTAGGCTGTGCAGCCTTCCTCCTGGCAAACCCAGCATCCTGCAGAGGTCAGCTCTGGTAGTTCGAGGGTCTCCGTACAGTAGCACCGTTCACAAAATGAAACCTTTTTTTCTGAGTAGAATCGTAGAGCTCAAAATCAACAGTGCAAAACAGGAAATCAGGGCATCATGGCTTCATCCTCATATTGACTTGGACGGTGGCCTTGAGAAAGTCACCTCTGCTTCTTGCCTGCACAGCCAGTGTGTGGCTTTACGCAGCTCACAGCCAACCCTCTGTGTGGTGTGGCGCATCAACCCACCAGCTATCTCACTTCTTAAGTAGCTGGTGCTATTCCTCAAACTTCTTAAACTGAACTACAGCACTCAAATCTAGTCAATGTAACTCTTTTCCCCCAAACTGAAACTTCTTAAACTGAACTACAGCACTCAAATCTAGTCAATGTAACTCTTTTCCCCCAAACTGTTTGCTTAACACCACCAAATCTTACTGTCAAGACCTGATGACAACTTTAGACATTCAGTATTTGTAGTTGCAGAACCACCCTGGGGAATAGTGGTTACTCTTCTTCATACTCCTGGAGTTTGGAGCTGTCCATGTGGTGTGAAAAAATGACCATTCAGTTGAGTGTCCAAATCAGGAGTGGTCCCGGGATAAAAACAGTCCCCGTGTGGACGGGGGTGTCCACGCAGGCTTTCCCTCCGGGTTGCTCCACTTCTGACCCGGCTTCTGTGTTCTCTCGACAGACCAGCAGTATTCATGGTCCCCGACTCCGCACTTCAATGAAGAGAGGTACTCCCCCGCACCGAGGACTATGAAGGGCTTATCTGGGAGTCGGAACCCGCCGCTGTGCTCTGGCCACACATGTGGCCTGACGCCGCCCGAGGACTGCGAGCTAGGCCACCTGCACCACGGCCCCGAGGCGCGGCCGCCCTACCTGCTCAGCCCTGCCGACAGCTGCCCGCTGGAGCACCACCGCTGCTCCCCGCGGACCTCCATCCACTCCGACTGCGTGATGCTGCCTGTGGTGCTGGGCGACCACGTGTCCAGCAGCACCTTCCCCCGCATGCACTATAGCTCCCACTATGACAGCAGGGACGACTGCGCCGTGGCCCACGCAGGCGCCAAGATCAACCGCATCCCGGCCAACCTGCTGGACCAGTTCGAGAAGCAGCTACCGCTGCACCGGGATGGCTTCCACACGCTGCAGTACCAGCGCGCCTCCGCGGCCGCCGAGCAGCGCAACGAGAGCCCCGGCCGCATCCGGCACCTGGTGCACTCGGTGCAGAAGCTCTTCACCAAGTCCCACTCCCTGGAGGGCTCGTCCAAAGGCCACGTCAACGGCACCAGGGCCGACGGCAGGGCGGACGAGCACGCGCACGGCCACCACGCCAAGCATGGCCGGCGGAGCAAGAGCCGCGAGCGCAAGGTGGAGGGCCGGCCGCGTGGGGGCCCGGGCAGCTGGTGGGGCTCCGACGACAACCTGGACAGTGACAGCACCTGCCGCGCCTCCAGCGCGCTCGGCCGGCCCCACGCAGAGCCTTTGGCCCGCTGCTACCCCGACGCGCTGCCCGGCCCCTTCGGGGACCTCTCGCTGAGAACCTCCAAGAGCAACAATGACGTCAAGTGCTCGGCCTGCGAGGGCCTGGCCCTGACGCCCGACGCCAAGTACATGAAGCGCAGCTCCTGGTCCACGCTCACCGTGAGCCAGGCCAAGGAGGCCTACCGCAAGAGCTCCCTGCACCTGGACAAGCCACCCGGGCCCCCGGAGTTGAAGCCGCCGCTGCGGCCCTGCCACTACCTGCAGGTGAGGGCTGGGTCCCGGTGCTGCAGGAGAAGGGGGCGTTCTGGCTCTGCAGGTCAGGGGGGCGTCCGGGCTCTGCAGGTGAGGGGGGCATCTGGGCTCTGCAGGAGAAGGGGGCATCCAGGCTCTGCAGGTCAGGGGGGCCTCCGGGCTCTGCAGGTGAGTGGGGGGATCCTGGCTCTGCAGGTGAGGGGGGCATCCCGGCTCTGCAAGAGAAGGGGGCGTCCTGGCTCTGCAGGTCAGGGGGGCGTCCAGGCTCTGTAGGTGAGGGGTGCGTCCAGGCTCTGCAGGTCAGGGGGGCGTCCGGGCTCTGCAGGTGAGTGGGGGGATCCTGGCTCTGCAAGTGAGGGGGGCATCCGGGCTCTGCAGGAGAAGGGGGCGTCCTGGTTCTGCAGGTCAGGGGGGCGTCCGGGCTCTGTAGGTGAGGGGTGCGTCCAGGCTCTGCAGGTCAGAGGGGCATCCGGGCTCTGCAGGTCAGGGGGGGTGTCCCTGCTCTGCAGGTGAGGGGGTCATCCCAACTCTGCAGGCTGCTGGTGGGAGCATCCTGGGAGGACCTGGAGTGTGGCGGGCCAGTCCCGGGGGCCTCTGAGGCTGCAGGATCCAGTGACGGCTACAACGTGTGCGCCCACAGCAACGTTTCCCCATCTGAAAGCGGCCAGTGGGGCCCAGGAATGAGTTTGCATGAGCTCACCAGCTTTCCCCACGCTGGCAGCTTTAAACCTTGGATATGTCAGGGAGCCTGGTTGTAGGAACTGAATCTGTTCTCTGGGGTGTGGGTGAAACACACCGCAGGCAACAACAGGCACAGGCGGGTGCGGACACAGTGACCTCGGAATTCTCTGGGGCCCTTCCTGTCCTCTTGGCTCCTAACCACATGTGCCCAAATGAAAGGGGAGCCCAGCACCAAGAGGCCCCCTCTTTTTTCCAGAGGCCTCTGCAGTTACTTCTCTCAGCTAACAGTGCTGTTAGCAAAGCTCTGAAACCTGAAGTTTCCTTCAGGGCACAGGTAATTTGCATTCGAATCCGCCCTTCGATGGGTGATGCGGGCTGTGCACAGGATTGGAGAAGTTCCCTTGGAATCCTGAGTAACCGTCTGATCACCAGTGTCTGATTGCTGGCTGAGTTGTCAGGAAGTCAGTTAACCAGGCAGATAAGCAACCGTGATTCTTCTCAGGCATCAGGTGGCTGTGAATTGGAATTGCGTTAGCAATTCGAACTGCCACCTGGAGCATGCTCCATGACCGAGTGGATCTGGTTTAAAAGGAAAATATGCTCATCAGATTGCTTTAATAGGCAGATTTATTCAAAGAGACAGATTTAAATAGCAATATTTAAATAATATTGCTTATTATTATTTTATTTTAAAATAGTAATATTTGATTAATATTAATTAAAATATTAATATTTAAGAGACTTAAATTTTACTTGTAGTTACTTGCTAAATGCCCTTCAGTTGTGTCCAACTCTCTGTGACCCCATGGACCCCACCAGGTTCCTCTCTCCTTGGAATTCTCCAGGCAAGGATACTGGAATGGGTTGCCATCCCCTCCTCTAGGGGATCTTCTCAATCCAGGGATCGAACCCAGGTCTCCTGCGTTGCAGGCAGGTTCTTTACCACTGAGCCACCAGGAAGTCCTTGCTAATGCATAAATAGGAAGTTTTTGCCTGAACATCTGTAAAGGACTGTGATAAACATGGGAGATGTGAGACTTGGAGTGCCCCAGGCCCCACCCCTCCCCAGGCTGCTGGTGTCCCGGGGGCTGGAGCCCCAGCCCTTCCACAGGCTCCCTGCTGACTGCACTGCACTTCCTGGGAATCCTCCCCAGCCAGATCAGAGGCAGAGGAGTGGAAGAGTTTGTCTGTAGCTGCTGCTGTAGGAGTAAGATTTAAAAGAACAGAGGAGAGAAATAAATGTTCATAGGCTCTTTTTGTTTTCTCCACCAGAAGCTAGAGAAATCTGGAGGTGAGCAAAAGTGTTGTATTTTGTTTTCACCTTTGGTTTGTACAGAATACGTAGTTAACATTAGAGGAAGTCCGTTTTATGTTAAGTAGGTCAAAGCAGACAACAGAGTTGAAAGAAAATTCTGATGTTTTATTGTTTCAAAGAGCTTGTTTTGGTTGTTTCCTCCATCAGCAGACACAACATCTAAAGTTGGAGTTTTAATGAATATCACACTGACCGGGTGGGTGACGTGCAGCTGGTCAGCTCAGGAGCGGATGCTCCCTGTCACGCCCTGCCCTGAGTTCCAGGGACACAAGGTGGACGATGGCTGCCCGACCCTGGTGGGAGGACAGATGGGGGCAGCTGCCTCTGTCACACCTAGAGCACACTGGGAACACACCTGGAGCACACTGGGAGCACACCTGGAGCACACTGGGAACACACCGGGAGCACACTGGGAACACACCTGGAGCACACCGGGAGCACACTGGGAACACACCTGGAGCACACCGGGAGCACACTGGGAACACACCTGGAGCACACTGGGAGCACACCGGGAGCACACTGGGAACACACCTGGAGCACACCGGGAGCACACTGGGAACACACCTGGAGCACACCGGGAACACACCAGGAGCACACCAGGAACACACCTGGAGCACACTGGGAGCACACCAGGAACACACCAGGAGCACACCGGGAGCACACTGGGAACACACCTGGAGCACACCGGGAGCACACCGTGAACATACCTGGAGCACACCTGGAGCGCACCGGGAGCACACCGGGAACACACCCGGAGCACACTGGGAGCACACGGGGAACGTGGGCCTTGACCCCTCCAGTGCAGCCCCCCTCCAGCATCACGCAGCCTGGGACCAGCACCAGCTCTGGTCCCCTTCTCCCATCCTGGGCCCTGGCATCTCCCCCCGCCTCCTTCACTTTCTGTCCCTCCTTCCTGTCTCTGTTGTTTCTGCCCTACTGGCGGTCCAGACCCACGGGGCCCCTCATGTGACCAGGGTCTCCCTCCACATGTGTGTTGACCATGCTGCAGTGTCTTGTCTGGGGTCTGCTGGGGGAAGAGCTCCCGGCCCGACACTCCAGGACCTATTGGAGGAGATGAGCAGAAGCACATGGAGCTGAGGGTCACCGTGAGCACGGAGGCTTCCCCAGGCTGGAAGGGCATTTCAGCCTTGCCCCCAATACCCAGCCCTGCCAAGGTCTGCGCGTCCCAGCCCCAGGCACCCAGCCTGCCCCACCGTCCTTCACGGGAGAGGGCTTCAAATGCTGTGGGTCGTGAACAGCCTGCTCCTGGGTCACTCATGAAGCTGATAAGGTCCCCTGGCCCCTGGCTCGAGTGCACACAGAAATACAGCCTACGACGCTGCCTTTCCCAGCATTGCTACCACAGTGGGTTCTGTGCCGAGGGTGGCGGGCGTGCCAGCCCACGAGGCAGCTCCTCTCTGACTTCCCACTGCGAACATTCAGTCACACACAGGCCCTGTCATTCTTAACTGGTGAACGGGAATGAAGTAGCATGCTCACCCACACAATATTACACGTTTCTGTAGTGACTGACGGTTTCCCAAGGGCCTTTCTTACACTCTCTCGAATCTAACCACAGCGTCTGATGTATACGCAATCAATGAGGCAGAGAGATTTACCAGGCTCACGGCTGGCAAATGCTCAAACCCCAACATCCGTCAATGAAGAATTTATTTCAGCAACATTCCTCAAATGCCTGCCTGTCACAGGCCCGAGACCAAGCCAGCACCTGACAGTGATGCAGTGAACGGTCGCAGCCTCCTGGGTCAGTCCACGTGCTGGACAGTCGTCACTCCCATCAGCCCTGCCCCCATGTGCTGGGATAGGGGACAGCGTCTGGACAGAGGTGGGGTCACTTCAGACGGGGTGTGGAGGAGTCGGTCTCAGAGCTGACCCACACCCTCAGCTCTTGGTCAGAAGTCAGCATTTACTTCGGGCTGTGTGGAAGCACCCAAGGCCTGAGGCCTTTGAAGTGCTTGAGGCAGAAACCAGAAAAGGCCCATTTGGTAAAGATGGATGGTTTTTCTAAACCGCACATGGAAGGCTGACTGCACGTTAGGCTCGACTTTTCGCCGCGTGGATGGGTGGCACCCGACTCCCACGTTGTTCAAGGCTCAAGTGCACAGGCTCATGTCCATGTATAAAGCCTCCAAACACTAATAAAACAGAGAAATAAAAGGAAGGTCACTTGTGAAATAAGAACATGAATCTTAATATCAAATCTTCTGGTCCCTGACAGACGTGTCCAGAGGGAAGGGGAGAATTTGGGAGCTTGTTTCTGGGTGAAGACTTGCCGCTAATCTGGACCCGAGGAAGGAGTCTCAGAGGCCCGCCCGCAGGCTGCTCTGACCTCCAGGTGGAACAGCGCACCACAGTTCCCTCCATCAGTGACACCGCGCAGAGGAAACCAAGAGCACTGTGGTTTACAGACAGAAAAGAGCTGTAGTCAAGGCTTGGGTCATCACAGACAGGAAGGCAAACGCTGGGATCACACAGGACAGGAGCCTGCCCTCCAAGGGGTGGGGTCACACAGGACAGCAGCTGATCCTCCACGGGGTGGGTTTGCGTCCTGCTTCTTGACCCCTGGGGTGCTGGCCACGTCCCCCCAGTGTGTGGCATCACAGCCGCCCCAGACAGATGTCCAGGCTGCCCTCGAGGGCAGCCCCACTCAGACCCATGGTCTTGCACTGTGACAGCCTGGAACTGGGAAGCCCAGCTGTCTTGCTCTGTTATATTCCCAGGGCAAATGTGCCTGGCGTGCATTTAAAACAAAACAAGAAAATTGTGGACTGAATGGAGAAGACATGTCCCCACATGGACACCTAGTGTTTGATGGCATTTTCTTCCTTGGTTTCAGCACCTGGAAGAGAGTATTATTACAAAACCCCCTGTACCTTTGCCATGCTGCTTAAAAGGAAGAAAGGACATTTTAATCTGCAGCCTGAAATCTTCTTCAAGCAATAAGCAGGAGATACTGAAATCTACACTCACCTCAACCTTAAGAAGATGCCTATTCAGAAATTGTAAATGTCAGTGCTCTAAGCAAGTAGGAAATTAGAGTAATAGTTATCTCTAAATGCAGCAAAGGTTACACATGGATTCGCAGAAGCTGTGGATACCGTGAAAAGAAGTTTATTCGTCCATGAAGCACTTGATGTTTTGGGGTCCACCCTGGCCACCCTCACGCCCGCCACTGCAGGTTTGTGACCCTGTAATGTGCTGAAGAAAGCGTTCTTTACTGAGGCACGGTGGCGTTTCAGCGTCACTCCCCCGTTCTTTTTACAGTCTGCAGACATATGCTTTGGAATCAGCGTTGCAACTGCCCTTGACTCTGGTTTACTCTCCTTCTGTATTGAAATCTCTTCTGTCAAAGACTGCGAAATTGGCAGCTTCAATCAGAAACAAAAATATACAAGCTGATCTCATTTGTTAGTTAATTCACAAGCTTCTGGGGAAAAAAAATCTCTACTTTGTTTTTTTTTTAACAGAAGCATGTTTTTGATTCACAAAAATTCCATAAGCTGCCAGTGGGAACGCGTCTTCCCTGGCACGTGGCTCCTCCCCATCCACCTCCCGTCAGCCTCCTTGGAGCGCCTGCCCCACAGCCGAGCCCCTCTCCGGGGTGCTGGCGGGGGAGCTGGAGTCTCTGTGAGACTCTTCTGCCTGCTGCTCGAGTCCCAGTGACTTAGAGCCCCCAGCCTCACCTCCAGGAAGCCTTCCCCGATCACCTCCTCTCTGTCAACAGCTTCCTCTGGCTCCTTCCCTATTTGCCCTCTGCACCTCCTTCTTTGCCCTAATTAAACCATAATTCACTTTATTTTATGCCTGTCTCCTCTACTGAAATGTATTCTCACTTGGGACTAAATTTTCTTAAATTAAAAAAATAAGTTTACTTTTTATTACAATAGTTATTAATATATATATGGTCCATGTAGAAAATTTAGAAAACATAAAGAAAAATCATTGAAAAGCCCACCATTACTGTCTCCCAGTGATCATTGCACATCCTCCCGGCTGTGTTTCTATGCATAATACAGCATCTCTGTCTTTCAGGGCTTCCCTGGTGGCTCAGCGATAAAGAACCCCCTGCCAATGCAGGAGACAAAGGAGACATGGTTCAATTCCTGGGTCGGGAAGATCCCTGGAGAAGGAAATGGCAACCCACTCCAGTATTCTTGCCTGGGAAATCCCATGGACAGAGGAGCCTGGTGGGTACAGTCCATGTGGTCTCAAAACATCAGACACAACTGAACACGCGTGCACACGCACACACATCTGCTTTTACAGTATCAGAAACATGGTGTCCAAAGTTTAGAAAGTGCTCTCCCTCATGGACATCTCTCCTTGGCTAAATACTCGTTCTTGTGCATATTATCCATGGCATGGTTTAGTAGATATTTTCAACCACCCCATGAGATATTATCAGTTCCCTCCTTTGACCCTAATGATTAGTTCACAGTCCCCAGCACGAATCCTGTTGTCTGGGGACATTGCTGGGTCAGAGGCACCCACAGATCGAGTCTTCCGACTAGTGGCATAAAGCGTGGGCCCATGTTACTGCTGGGCAAGAAGCTGGGGGCAGCCTCTGTCCCACAGCCTTGTCCATCCTCCAGTTTTCGGGATTGCTGAAACTGACCCCTGTGAGGAGAGAGGCCTGGATGTCTGGAGAAGCCCAGACTTCCCTCCTCCTGATCTCCTCTCCCGAGTGCCCCCACTCCTGTAATCCTGTGTCTGTTTCCCCAGTGGCTGTATTGCCGGCGTTTCTTCTTCTTCCCGCAGTGTCTCTGGCAGCTCTGTGCTGCCCTGTGCTGCCCTCTGTGGTCTCGTGCCCACCCGCCTGCCCAGGTCTGGACCCCTCCCCGGGGTCACCATCCCCTTGAAAGCCTCTGGGAGATGGGCGCTTGGCACCTGGCTGTAGGGAACTTGGACATTCTGCCCCCAAGCCCTGCTCTGCAGCTGGGAGTCCCTGGGCCACGCCGCCCTGAGGGTCAGGCCTGTGAGGACCCAGAGTCTCTGTCCTGTGAAGCCCCCTCCTCTTCCACGTGAGGCTGGCGTGTCTCTGTGTCTTTCTTGGACCCAGCCTGGCCCGGGGTTGGGGCCGGTTCCGCACCCAGGCTGCAGGGAGGTTCAGCGGAGTGTCACCATGGGGTCTGGGGGGCTCGGTACCCATGCGCTCACCCTCACTGAGGGGCGCCCGCTCCCTGCGTGTTGGTGGGGGCCCCAGAAGGGGCATCCGTCCTGCCCTGGGCTGCAGTGTGCAAGATGGAAGATGGAGAAAAAGTGCTTTCAGCTGATAACTCTGCCCTGGCAGCTAGCCCTGCGTGTCCCTGGCTGGGACGGTAACGAACAGCCCAGTGGCCCCATCAAAACTGAGAGATGACAAATGAACGCATCAACAGACAAGCTCACAGACACAGAGAAAAGACGGGCGGTTGCCGAGGCGGGCAGGAGGGGTGGGGAGGACTAGGGGTTTGGGGTTAGCAGATGTAAACTAGTGTTTACAGGGTGGGTAAACAGCAGGTCCTACTGGATAGCACGGGGAACTGGATTCAATATCCTGTGATAACCACAGTGGAAAAGAATATGAAAAACAGTGTATATATGTATAGCTGAATCACTTTGTTATACAGCAGAAATTAACACAAGGTTGTAAATAAATTGAACTTCAATTAAAAAAAAATTTTTTTTTAACGTGGAAAGATGGCAAGACTCCTTTTACAATGAACCCACTCCAGTATTCTTGCCTGGAGAATCCCCATGGACAGAGGATCCTGGCAGGCTCCATGGGGTCCATGAGGTCGCAAGGAGTCAGGACTGAATGACTACGCACAGCGCAGCCATTAACCACAGGACAAGCCCCACCTACGAAGACTTTGTCAACACGGAACTGCATCGTCCCCTGTCTCCACGAAGAGCATGGTGGGAGATTCCCTCCTCCAGCGTGAAGAGCATGTGCACTGGGTCCTTGGACTACATAGCTCTGTGTGATGGTGCCAGCGCGTGTGGACTCACACAGCCCCCTACACTCGGCCACTGCCTGGTGTGGTTTTGGTTTTTATCAGCATCACGGCTGGTGGAGTGTGAAGGGACCGCTCTGCCCTGAGCGCCCGTGGCGGAGACACCCTGTGATGTGTGTGCTGTGTGAGGACCTCAGGTTTCCTGGGGGGCAGGTCAGCACCGAGTGCAGGCCTGCTCCTTCCTCCCCGCAGCGCAGCCTGCACGCACGCCGCCGACAGCACACGGTCTGAGTGCCGGGACTCAGGTCCGGGCGTGCCCTGGCGTGCAGGGCCCCAGCGTGCCGGGCCCCAGCGTGGGGGCCACGACCCACGCCCCGTGTCAGCGCTCACAGGCCTCAGGGCCTCCTCCTCTGGTTTCCTTCTTCTCCTCCTTTCTTCCTCTCCACACTGGAGACCTCTTTTGTCCAGTTTTCTCAAGGTTCAACTGCTTTCTCACCACAAGGAAATAAATCTAAGTGTTAGCAGTGGTTTTTCCAGGTGCTGAAACTACGTTTTTTCCTCATTCTACTTTTCTAACATTTTCTCACTTTTCCCATAACGTTTGTCACTTTTATAACAGGAGGAAAAGCAATGATTATATGTGAACATCCTTTTGGGATTTGAGTGACGGACCATGAAGAAGCATGTGACTTTCGGTGCTGAGTGCTGGTGACGAGCCGTGTCTTCGGGGGCCGCGTCCCCAGGAGGCAGCTGGGGCCCTGACGCCCTGTGTGCTCTCCCCAGGTGCCCCAGGACGAGTGGGCAGGGCGCCCCACGGGGGGCAGAGACGACGAGATCCCCTGCAGGAGGATGAGGAGCGGGAGCTACATCAAAGCCATGGGCGATGAGGACAGCGGGGACTCGGACTCCAGCCCCAAGACGTCCCCCAAGCTGGCCCTCCGGCCGGAGCCCCTGCTCACATCCATCGGACAGAGGCCGCTGGGAGACCTCCAAACGTAAGCCCCCTGCACCTCCCCCGCCCCAGCCCAGGGCTTTCCTCACACGAGCCAGCAGTCAACCCAGAAAAAGCCCAGGATTGAAAATATTGGACTCAATGGCCATCAATTTAAAGTCCTCTTTAAAAAACCTATTAGACCTTTGGTTACACTTACTGCATAGTAATGAAGGAAATATACTAGGGTGATTTTTAAGTCAGGTATTAATATTTGAGCACCGGTCATAGCCAGTGAGCACCGGTCATAGCCGGTCATAGCACCAGTCATAGCCGCCCATGTCTTCTCAGATCATTGCAGCTATGTATCAGGAGTTCCTGTGTGTGAGAGACAGTCACAGTGGGGAGTTTTGTGTTTACTGTAACTTTACAGGCGCGTAGGCAACAAAGTTTTTGCAAGGTAAGAACAGGAACTGGATTAATTTTACAAATATCATAGAATATGCCTTATATATTTGTCCAAAGATACACTGTGGGGTTTTTAAAATTGAAATATAGTTGATTTACAACGTTGCGCCAATCTGTGCTGTATAGCAAAGTGATTTAGTTACACGCATGCACACACTCTTTGTTTAAAGTCTTCCACTGGGTTTATCCCAGGATATTGGGTACCGTTGTCTGTGCGCTTGTTTATCCAGCCTGTCTGTCACAGTTTGCACCCGCAGTCCACGCCCACCCCCACGCCTCCCGGCAACCACACATCTGTTCCGTGTCTGTAAGTCTGCTTCTGTTTCATAGATAAGTTCATCTGGGTTACTTTAGATTCCACATATAAGCGATATCATGTGGCGTTTGTCTTTCTCTTTCTGCCTTACTTCACATAGTATGATAATCTCTAGGTCCATCCACGTTGCTCAAATGACATCATTCCACTCTTTCTTATGGCTGAGAAATGTCCCGTTGCGTATCTGTTCCACACCGTCTTTGTCCACTCATCTCTGCGTGGACAGACAGGATGAGCCCCGGTCTTGGCTATTGTGACTAGCGCTGCAGTGAACACAGGGGTGCGTGCTGAGATACACTGCGGGTAAATTCAACTGATTTCCGAAATATAAACAGAGGAAACGAGGAACTTGGCTATTCGTTTGAACGATGAAAACGCAACTGCAGTTCTTAGCTGTCAGACTGTCGTGTGTTTCCGGTCCTTCCAGCTAAGTCTGGATTCACATGCAAAGAAGCACCTGCTTTTTCCACCACGAGCTTGGCTTCTCTGGTGTGGAGGTTCGACAAGAAGGTGAAGCAGCAGGTCGACGCTGTTCCCGGGGCATGTGCTACATTCTCCTTATATGTCTGCAGATTATTCTTTTCCCCCAAATCTGACACTGCAGTGGATACGTGACGCGGAGCGGGTGGTGCCGTGCCCAGACAGTACCATGCCTTGTAGGACGACTCCGCGGATTCGCAAAGTCCATGAAACTCCCATAGCAAGTTGTTCCTTGTGTTAAGATACGAAATTTCTCTTGAAAATATGTTACTGGGCGGTACATCAATTAAGTTGTTGTTATGGCCTGTTAGGATCTTAGCACATCTTGGGATTTTATAGGTTTCAATATAATTTCATTTATTTTCATCTTAAATGACCTCACAAAAGCTCAGCTCTTTCCCCAGGGAGGTTAAAACTGTGCCCACGTTATGGAACAAAACCCTGACTCAAAGCGATGAGGTGCCTTGGCCACATAAGGACCAGGGGTTTGATTGAAAATGGTTATTGTAATTCCACGTTCAGGGAAAGTACTTCACCTGAACAGCAGGAGCGCATGCCAGGGACCACGTGCTTTCTGTGAGAAAGGAGAAGGTGGTTCCAAAGTTGGGTTTAAAACATGGCCCTGAGCAGAAAGTCTGGGATTTAGCAGCTCCCCAGATGTGTTTCCCTCCAGCACCACAGAACTTCACCAGTGGGAGCTGACTGACAGGCGGATTAAGATTCAAATGATAAACATAAGAATTAGTGTCTGCTGACCTCCTTCAGGTTTTTATTCTCCTCTTGGTATGCACAGTTAATTCTATTGATGTTAATAATGGTATTCAAGAAGGCAGATAAAATAGCCAGAAATAGCCCGGTAATTATACTTTAGTTCTAATTGGATGGATTGAGGATGGATTGATGTTCTTACGGCTAAACTGTCATATGGGCATGCTGACCCCTGGGGGTTTTACATGCCTCCTGCCTCACATACACTCTCCTGTGTGATGGACTTGCCCAGCAAGCCTGCTTTGATCTGCCTGGCTGAGACCTGCAAGGGTCTGGAGCTACCTGTCGTCAGCCCTTTTGAGCCACATAATGTAACCTCCCTTCTGTGAAGGCTGCTTGACCTCTGGGGACAGTGGTTCTGTTGAGTGTCTTGTCTTCCTGCTGTTACACCAAGAAAGCAGCCAGTCCTCCCATTAACAACTGACCGTGCTTCCTTATTACACGTGCAGGGATTCTCGCTCTCCCCTTGCTGTGTTCTCTAAACAGTGCAAGGTGACAGAAAGTCTTTTCACTCTGGAAAGAAAAATGAAGCAAAAACAAACAAGCAAAGACTTGTCGCACTTGTTTTACTGCCCAGAATTCTCAAGAGTTGTGTTGATTGATCGAGGACAAACTCTCTCTCTATGGGTCAGACCCTGCCCACAGGCAGATGCCACTGAGAGCTATTTTAAATGCAATGTAAATTTCAAGATGCTATTGAATCCAATTTACTAGGTTTTAAATTAGTTTATGTATTAATATCTGGAGAGTTCACTTTTTATTATTATGAAAGGTAGACCAACTAATTTAATTTTAGGGTCTTTTTCTACTAAGTTGAATTGAGAAGTCTAATCTCTAATAATTTTGAACATCTCTGAGTCATTCTCTCAAGAAGGTAGCATTTTAAATTTGCAGAGAAAGGAGAGCTTATGTTACGAATTACTTCATATGTAAAGATAAACTCAGGAGGGTTACAGATATAAACATAAGAATCATGTTGGCATATGTAACTGTATACAGGTGTGTGTATATGTCTACATGTGTATGTACGGTGTGTGTATATGTCTATGTATGTATATACAGGTGTGTGTATACATGTGTACATACAGGTGTGTGTATGTGCATGTGTATATATGTACATGAATCTGCATGTGTGAATATTTTACAATCTTGAGTTGGAGAAGGCATCAGTTCAGTTCAGTTCAGTTGCTCAGTCGTGTCCGACTCTTTACGACCCCATGAATCGCAGCACGCCAGGCCTCCCTGTCCATCACCAACTCCTGGAGTTCACTCAGACTCACGTCCATCGAGTCAGTGATGCCATCCAGCCATCTCATCCTCTGTCGTCCCCTTCTCCTCCTGCCCCCAATCCCTCCCAGCTTCAGGGTCTTTTCCAATGAGTCAACTCTTCGCATGAGGTGGCCAAAGTACTGGAGTTTCAGCTTCAGCATCAGTCCTTCCAAAGAACACCCAGGACTGATCTCCTTTACTATGGACTGGTTGGATCTCCTTGCAGTCCAAGGGACTCTCAAGAGTCTTCTCCAACACCACAGTTCAAAAGCATCAATTCTTCAGCGCTCAGCTTTCTTCACAGTCCAACTCTCACATCCATACATGACCACAGGAAAAACCATAGCCTTGACTAGACGGACCTTTGTTGGCAAAGTAATGTCTCTGCTTTTGAATATGCTATCTAGGTTGGTCATAACTTTTCTTCCAAGGAGTAAGCATCTTTTAATTTCATGGCTGTAGTCACCATCTGCAGTGATTTTGGAGCCCCCAAAATAAAGTCTGACACTGTTTCTACTGTTTCTCCATCTATTTGATGTTGAGTTATGGCAGCAGATGCCATGATCTTAGTTTTCTGAATGTTGAGCTTTAAGCCAACTTTCTCACTCTCCTCTTTCACTTTCATCAAGAGGCTTTTTAGTTCCTCTTCACTTTCTGCCATAAGGGTGGTGTCATCCTTATGACACCACTTGAGGTTATTGATATTTCTCCCAGCAATCTTGATTCCAGCTTGTGCTTCTTCCAGCCCAGCGTTTCTCATAATGTACTCTGCATAGAAGTTAAATAAGCAGGGTGACAATATACAGCCGTGACGTACTCCTTTTCCTATTTGGAACCAGTCTGTTGTTCCATGTCCAGTTCTAACTGTTGCTTCCTGACCTGCATATAGGTTTCTCAAGAGGCAAGTCAGGTGGTCTGGTATTCCCAATGCATATCCCAACCTTATTCCACAGTGAGAAACTACAAAATATTGGCATATTTTAATTCATAAAACTAAAAACATATTCATGGTAAAGGCCAACAAACAAATGAGCAAACTAAAGGTACTGTCACCAAAGTAAGACAGTCATGGAAACCTGGGGAAATGCCCCATGATACAGGTGACACGTGCTCACATCCCTCACACAGAGAGACACCTTGCAATCCAGTCAGGAAGAGATGAGCACTGCGGCCATATAAATGGGCAGAGGCCAGAGAAGACGTTCACATACCTCATCAGTGACTGAAAGTCTGGGAGAGCTCTAGCATTCCACTGAAAACTAAAAATCTAAACTCCCGTTCTAGAGTGTAAAGGTGCAGAAATGTAGTGGTGCTCACTAGTTCTCGTGCATCACTGAAGGAAGCAGTCAGTTGTCCGCATGCCCGTCAGCAGGGATCTGGTCGCACAGGTGGGTTCACCTGGAAGAGCAACACAGCTAAGATGCTCTTCATTGTTACATCATCAGTAATAGCAGAAGTTACAGTAACCCAGAGTCCACCATGATAGTACTGACTGAACAATAGATATACTCAAGTATTGAAATAGTAGAATATTATTAATAGGATATACTAGAATATTAGGCAGCTATAAAAATGAGGAACACTTCTATGTGCTAATTGTGGAGCAATCCAGATTACATCAACTTTAAAAAACAAAGTACAGGACATTATTATATAGCTGCCACTTTAAAAAAAAAAAAACGTGAGAGACTGAGAATCTTTTTATGTTTATTGTAACTACAGATTCTCTCTTTTTTAAATTTGTTCATGTGTTTTTTGGCTGTGCTGGGTCTTCGCTGCTGCGTGGACTCTTTCCTAGCTGTGGAGAGTAGGGGCTGCTCTTCATCACAGTGCTCGGGCTGCTCTTGTCGGGGAGCGCAGGCTCCAGGGGCGCGGGCTTCAGGAGGCGTGGCCCCTGGGCTCAGCTGGTGCAGCTCCCGGGCTCACCTGTTCTGCGGCCTGTGGGACTGAACCTGTGTCTTCTGCCTTGGCAGGTGGGCTCCTCCACTGAGCCGCCGGGGAAGACCCGATGCTGCCACTTTTATATGATAAAATGGGAAAATAAGACTAAAACGCGTGTCAGATTGTATTACATAAAGAGACAGTAGAAGAATCAATAAGGAGCTAATAAAAATGTTTCCATCTAAGGAGCGAGGAGGAAGCAGGTGTAACAGGGATGGACAGGACATCTCAATGTGCCTCTTTTTGTATATGGTGTGGACCTTCATTTATGCAAACGTGCCATCTAGTCAGAAATATCAGAACTTAAAAGACGTAATAAAAGAAAGTAAAACGCACTCTCAAGAGACAGAGCAGCCAAGAGAAGATTTAGAGATGACTCATGACAGAACCATCAGAGAGAACTTTAAAATAATGGATTAATGCCATAAAAGATCAAAGGGAAAACGTGGAGTACTCAAAGACACCAAAGGGAAATGGGCAGAGAGAGAAAGTGTAAGGAAGAGGGAGGCAGAAGCACTGCAGGGGAAACCCACGGTGTTAGAAGCAGAGTTGCTGAGCTCATCAGTAGATGCGGCACAACCACGTGATGGTCAGTGAACTTGAAGATAGTCTGCAGGAATCACCACACACACAGAAATGTAGGAAACAGAAGCAGAAAAGAGCACTCAGGAGCTGTGGGCAAACGTTAAATTGTCCAAGGAACTGAATCCCAGGAAGAAAAGAGAAGGTGAACAGTCCATGGAAGAAGCATTTGAAGATGTAACGCCCAAGAGTTCTGAAAACAGTGAAGGATGGCAAATCACAGACTGAAGAATCTAGAAAGCCTCGAGAAAGATAAGTACCCCAAACAAACCACCAAAACCCCGTACAAATACACACATATTCAAACCGCCAGAAACCGAGAATAAAGAGAAAATCTTAAAGAAAGCTGGAGAAAAATAAAGGACATTACACACAGAGGAACAAACCTTCTCACAGGGTTTTTGTCATAAACTAGTCAAGCCAGAAAACAATGAAGTGACACCTTTAAAGTATTAAAAGAAAAACCTATGAAGCCAGAATTTGAGACTTAGAGAAAGTATCTTTCAAAAATGAAGAAAAGATCAACTTTTGAGGATAAAGACAGCCACTATTAGCTATTTTTCTCCATTTTAATTACTTTTTCAAATTTCTGTAATGAATATGTAAAGTGCTTAATACTGACCACCTTTCCTTTCCAGCCCTTTGGGCAGGGAACTCGACTCAGAGGTAAAAGTAATACATACTGTCCTTTCTTCCCAACATTTTCCCTCTTCTCATCGTAGGATCTCTCGAATCCGCCCGCAAGTCAGGTCGTTCCTGACCACCCTCACAGCTGCACGCACGTCCCCTCGGTCTACACCCAGCTGCTTCTGTGCGCTTTCTCTCCTGCTCATCCAGCCGTGACGCGCGTGTCCCCCCACAGTGCTGAGGGCAGTGCCCAGTTCATCTCCTGGTGAACCAAGGAATCTGATTGCATAATGGATGGAGAGCTGTCACGCTCGAACAATGAAGAGTGCTGAAAGCCATCAGTCTTTACATGCAAGTCGCTCTCTTTACACCTGTGGTCTTCAGATGTCTAACAGCGATGGCATGGATGATCAGCCAAACACTTAGGAGAAGTCAGACAGGACTTTCTGTTAACTAAACAGAAGCCAACAGCTGTCAAAGCCCCACCTGTCCCCAGACAATGCACTGAATAAAGAGATTAGAGCAAAAGAGGTGAATCTGTAAGATTTGAGAGCAAAATTAAACAACATTAAGCCTAATAGTAAACCTAAAGCAGCAGTGATTTATGCAACTTTCCTAAAGGTAGTAAAGATGAGTTATTCTATTAAAATCATTGCCTTCCTTGGTGTATTGTACTTAGTATATGCATTTGTTTCTTTATTCCTCCAATAAGTAAGTTTGTGCTAGGACTGGGTGTGTAAATAAGGTATCAAGTAAATAAATGATTGAAAGTACAGACTTGCCAGGGCACTAACCAGGCAAGCAAAACTAATCGGTTAATTTTCAGTGACAGGAATCATCTTTACAGACTATTAAAAAGTGAGATTTTGATGAACCAAATTGCTCTTGAAATAATTTATTGAGATAAAGATGTTTTTAAAAATCTTTTTTATTGCAAAATTTGGCAAATATATATAAAAATGTATGTTCATTCTTTAACTTTTTATTTTGTTTTGGAGTGTAGCCAATTGCCAATGTCTCGACTGTTCCAGGTACACAGCAAAGAGACTGAGCCACACATATACACGTACCCCTTCTCCCCCAAACTCCCCACCTACCCAGGCTTCCACGTAACATCGAGCAGAGTTCCTTGTGCTGCACAGTAGGTCCTTGTTGGCTGTCCATTTAAAAATATAGCAGTGTGTACACGTCCATCCCAAGGCCCCTAACTGTCTCTTCTCCCCATCCTTCCCGCCGGTAACCGTAAGTTCCTTCTCTCCATCTGTGAGGCTGTCTCTGTTTTATAGACAAGTTCAAGCCTCCAATGAGAGCTCAGTTTGGCTGGCATCTTAGTGTCGATCTGTGATACTGTGAGCAGAGAACCTGGTCACTGTGGGCCAGACTGTGACCTACAGTTCTAAGGCAAGCTAACTCTTGAGTGTTGCTTTAAGCCACTGAATCTATGATTATGTGTTATGTGGTGTGTTAGTCAGGGTTCTCCAGAAACACAGAGTGTGTGTGTGTATGAGAAAGAGAAAGATAGACAGGGGTTAACTGTAAGAAATTGGCTCTCATGATTGTGCAGGCTGGCAGATTCTAATTCTGCATGGCAGGCTGGCAGGCTGGGGTCCCAGGGAAGACCTGAGGTTGTGGCTGAAGGCTGAAGGCACAATTTCTCTTCCCCAAGGAGGTCAATCTTTTTTCTTAAGACCTTCAACTGATTAGATGAGGCCCACCCATATAATGAAGGCCCTCTGCTTTCTCAGTGTCTAAAAATTTAAATATTAATCACATCTAAAATCCCTGGGCTTCCCTGATGGCTCAGTGGTAAAGAATATGATTGCCAATGCAAGAGATGTGAGTTGAATCCCTGGTCCAGGAAGATCCCCTGGAGAAGAGAATGGCTACCCACTCCAGTATTCTTGCCTGGGAAATCCCATGGGCAGAGGAACCTGGCAGGTTATGGTCCATGGGATCACAAAGAGTCCAACAGGACTGAGCTACTAAAGCATGCACATCTTAAAAAATGCCTTCACAGTGCTGTCTAGACTCAGTTCAGTTCAGGTCAGTCGCTCAGTTGCATCCAACTCTTTGCGACCCCCTGGACTGCAGTACACCAGGCTTCCCTGTCCATCACCAACTCCTGAAGCTTGCTCAAACTCATATCCATCGAGTCAGTGATGCCATCCAACCATCTCATCCTCTGTCATCCCCTTCTCCTCCTGCCTTCAATCTTTCCCAGCATCAGGGTCTGTTCCGGTGAATCAGTTCTTAGCAAGAGGTGGCCAAAGTATTGGAGCTTCAGCTTCAGCACCAGTCCTTCCAATGAATATTCAGGACTGATGTCCTTTAGGATTGACTGGTTTGGCTGTCTAGACTACTCTTGACCAAATTGCTGGGTCACACAGTCAAGCCAAGTTGGTACATGAAATGAGCCAACAGACATAGCAATGGAAAACAAATATGTGAAAATATTAGCCATGGTTATCTCTGGGTGGTGGACTTCTGGCTGAATTCCATTTTCTTTTAAATATTTTCTGAATTTTTTCCAAAATTATATGTTAGTGTTAACATAAGAAAATATATTGAAAATCAGTTTTATTGTCTTCTAAGCCTCCTTGTAACCTATAAGTACTGTTTCTTCAAAAATAATACCATATTTAAAACAAATTATCCTTGTGTTGTAAAGTTA